>NC_041380.1:122357400-122365709 GCF_002162155.2 Triticum dicoccoides | reverse complement strand
GCGGTTGAATCGGATTTGGGGGGAATTTTTTGGTGGGGGGGGGGGAGGATTTTCGCGTGGTGGGCAGGGGGAGTTTGGCGCATGGTCGGTTTCTCCAAGTGCAGTCCCACGTGTCAGTGAAGAGGCAAGCCGAAGCGCGTTCCGTTTGCGTGAGCCGTGTGCAGGACCGAACGTGTGTGGGGTGCAATGCGACCGCGACAGGAGTGCTGTGAGTGTACCACATTTTTTCCTTTTAAACTAGGTGCTTCGCCCCCTAAAAAAATATGTTGCTTCGCGCGATCCATTGATAATACTACTAGTAATCTGGTAATCCCGACTAAAACGGCGCGGCCGGGTCTTTTCCCGCGCGATATGCTTGGAGGTTGGCTTAGTTGGGTTTTTTAGGACGAGTAATGCTACACCTACGTAATCCTAGTTACGTAATTAACGCAATGTGAAACGTGTGAGCTGTTGATTGTAGATTGGGGGGAGGGAGGGGCCCACCACCATGAAAATCAGGGGAGGAGAGAGAGAGGCAATTTACGTTAACCCTTTCGTAGGTTCCCGTAGATGTAGAAAGATGTGTCCGATCCGGCAATATAGGCCATCCGATCTATATCTAACGGATAGGAAGGAAACTATGACAATTTACTCGCACTCCTCTCCACATTTGCAGATAAGGCTTTCCCTTGTTCATCCTTTTATCCCACAAGATCTTGATCTTCCGTGCAACGCACGGGCATCTTGCTAGTACTCCTACAATATGTATATTATTGTGAAAGTTCATATACACCGGCCGAGATTAATGCAAACACGACAGATTTCATTACATTTTGAACTTTTATAGGACAAAAAAATAAAAGAAACCCGACCCTAAACCTATTCTACGGCGGCGGCCGACGTCCTCCATCTCTGATCTCCATGTACGGGGGCGGGGTTCAAGACGCGTGAAGTGAAGGTGCGGTCTCCGGCGAGGAAAAGTGGAACACGGGAGACAGACCGGCCAGTTGGCACACCATGCCCTGCCGCCTCCCATGCCCTACTCATCCTCGGAGGAGTTCCTGACCTCGATGGTGCCGGACGTTGGACGGTGGCAAGTAGGACGCGTGGCTGACGGTGCTCCCGTCGTCGGCCGCCAGCGTGGCCACCGCTTGTGCGGCGACTTAAGCGAGGGCGGCGACCTCGAGCTCCATCCCCGAAGACAAGCTCTCCCGCAGAGCGTTCGCGCTTGCGGTCATGGCGGATGTGGTTCCAGGTAGTAGTACGATGCGCTATGGTGTGGAGGTAAGCTGGGCGTTGCCGCTTTAAGTAGCGCATTCCGGTGAGGCCAAGCGTCCGGGTGCGTCATTAAGTCACTGGAGTTGGTTCCGCAGGCACCGAGCCTCTTAATGACGACATACGAATGGACTACATGAATGCGGGAAGATGGCACCGGCTGGGAACGCACCGCGCGACGACGCGAGGAACGAGGGTTTTGGTGTGCTAGGGTAGTCAGCTACGGTCGTGGCAACGTTGGAGATGCCCTTTGCTCACATGCAATCCCCGCATGCCATTGGAAAAGCAAGACGACCCGGCATGGTCTCAGGTCCAGAGGATGCAGTTGGCCGCGCTACACCACTCCGCGGACGCGTCGCGGCGCCCCGTGCATCCTCGACGAGCCGGGTGTTGGGGTGTGTTTGGATTGTGGCCAAAGTGCACCTTGCCAAAATTTTGGTCATGACCAAAAGATTGGTCTTTGTTTGGATGGTTGCCATTTTTTTGGCATGCCAATGAACTCTAGCCAACTCTAGTTCATTTTTCTTGCCAATGTCGGCCAAATCATGGGCAACCAATACCTCAACCAAAATTTTGGTCATGACCCAAAGATTGGTCTTTGTTTGGATGGTTGCCATTTCTTTGGCATGCCAATGAACTCTAGCCAACTCAAGTTCATTTTTCTTGCCAATGTCGGCCAAATCATGGGCAACCAATACCTCAACCAAAATTTTGGCTACCCAATGCTTTGATGGGGCAACCTTGAGCATAAACCAAACATACCGTTGGTCGTGCCACAACACTAACGCCACCCTCGGCAAACTGAAATCGTCCGTGTCTAGCGACGATATGAGCGTGTCGCTCACCACGGTCGCCGTGTACAGAGGCGGTGCTGGAGCTGCACCCCGTTGTTGGCCCCAATGACCCACATGAACGGTTCTCGGTGGCGAGGAGGTCGTGGGCCAGCTCCTCCATTGGACTAGTCTGCGCTACGTCGTCCCGACGGGTGTGCCCCACATGTCTGTTTCCCTGTTTTCCTGGCCATATTCGAGCGTCAGTGCTCCACGTTGCGCATTAGGCCTTTCACTATGTAGGCCAAGCGAGACAACTTATTGTTTATTTGATCCGTTCAAGTATAATCATGTGGCGTTTGCTTATTTCTCATTCCTCTCCAACCCTCTTCTCCATCGATCATGTCGTCCTCCAGTCGTGTCCATCCTCCCGCATGCCTCATTTGAACATTCTGCCGAGTACCATTCGCATGTACCCACCCTAGTCCTCTTTCGATCTCCGGACCCCGAGATGAAATCGAGAGGGAACGAGTGGGGGCACGTGATACCTAAGGCGGATTCAAAATTTTGAACCGGTGATCATAGCATCTGCAAATCATATATAAAGGGTATTCAATGTTCGTTTTGTTTTTGAACGTACAATATACTCCCTCCCATCCTTTGTAGTTTACATATACGTTTTATGTGTAGTCAAAGTATATCTACTTTGATCAAAAAGGTATCAACATTCAACAACGCCCAATCAATATTGTTAGATTCGTACGTACTCCTAGATTTGTACTCGAGATGGCTTCCAATTTGACTATTGACAAGATTAATAGTACATGAGATGTATAATGTGAAAATTATATCATTGGAAACTCCTTTCACATACGAATTTGACCGTATGCTTTGTGTAAGTTGCATGTCATATATTATTACTCTAACATTTGGTCAAAGTTAGCCTCGAAAAACACATTAGACCCTATATGCTTTGTGTAAGTTGCATGCCATATATTATTACTCTAACATTTGTGTGAGTTGCATGTCATATATTATTACTCTAACATTTGGTCAAAGTAGTATAGTGGAAGTGGATCCTCTGACGTAGGTATCCCTGCCTTACCCTCCCTTTCGGTCACTTGCTGGCGGACCCCATGCTTGCTAGGCCCCGCATGTCAGTTACTCAATGGGTTCGGCCACGTCAGGGGATCCTCATCCGTAGTATACTCCCTCTGTTTTTATTTACTCCACATAAAACGGAGGGAGTGATGGTATAATAAATGACGCGGGCGGGGGAGGGGGAGGGACGTCGGTTTGCTCTTAACTACGGTCCCACAAGCGAGCGAAAACGCAAGATGAAGCGCGTTCCATTCGGTGAGCGACATGGAGGGTCCAGCGTGCCGGGCTGCAACGCGAATGCGACAAGAGCAATGTACAGTCAAAACCGATTGACCGGTCGTCACCGGAACCACTATTCACAGCAGAACCTTCGCTGCTCGGCCTACGCCAGCCACTGCCCTAAAACCACACCAAATCTCCAGCCCATTCCCCCACCTTTCCATCCCCTAGCCCGCATCAAGCGTCCCCTAGTTCGCCGGAAAGCCATGGTGCGCTGCAAGATCACTTACTACAAGATGCTGACGCTGGAGCGTCGCGCAGAAATCGCAGCGGCGGTCGGCGCCACAGACCTCCGTTCCCAAGCTCGCTTTGCGGCGGGCCAATCCCCAAGTTCTCTAGAGCCAAGCTACAAGGAGGAGGTAGTCGATCCAATGTTCATGGTGGAGATCGCGGCGCAGAAGGCCCCCGATGGGTATGAGACGATGGACGTCGACTTCGTGCCGGCGTCCGAGTCCCCCATGGTGCAGGCAGACCAGCAGTTCAACATGGCGATACTAAAGGAGGACCGGGAGGCAGAGGCTCAACTCGACGTGGAGCGCGCGCATGCCGCTGCCATCGAGGCTCTCCTGCAGGCGGAACCAGATGTCGTGGATGTGAACCGGGCGGCGGAGGCTCAACTTGAGGCAGAGCGCGCGGATGCCGCTGCCATCGAGGCCCTCATGCAGGCGGAACCGGACGTCCTGGACTTGAACCGGGTGGCAGAGGCTCGACCCGACGCAGAGCGCGCGGATGCCGCTCTCATCGACGCCCTCCTGCAGGCGGAACCAGACGTCCTGGACTTGAACCGGGGCGGCGGAGGCTCGACTCGACGCGGAGCGCGCGGATGCCGCTGCCATTGAGGCCCTCCTGCAGGCAGAACTGGATGTCCTCGACTTGAACCGGGCTGTGCTCTCGTCCGTGCAGAGCGCCCGCACACTCCGCTTGAACGAGTAGCTGGAGGCCGAGGACAACCATGGTGCGGAGACACACGTCGGTAGCGACGGCTGGTTCGCGCCGGCAGCCAAAGACGACAAGGTCGTCTCTTTCCGCGAGCAGTGATAGTTTTTCTTTATGTTGTTGTTTTTATGGATCTTTTGCTGTGTAAAAACATATATTTGTTATGCAAGTCGCTTGACTTGGGTCAGTCTACCATTTCAGGCGGTTGGATGAATATCCTACGTCTCCTAACCCTTCTTTCCTTCTTCCTCACCTCTTCTTCTTCCCCAATAGACCACCACACGGGCCGTACGGATACTCCCCAACATGCGGTTGGATAAACATACTCTATGAACGAAAATTATGTGTTAGCAATAGGATGGCTGAGTTTGGTGTGTTCCCATGCGACAGCACGTGTCAGTGAGGGTGCGTTCCCTTGGTTGGGTTTGCGGCGTGTAGGAGCGACAGTGTGAGGGTGCGGTGCGACCGTGTGAGGGTGCGGTGCGACCGCGGCGTGCAGGAGCGACCGTGTGAGGGTGCGGTGCGACCGCGATAGCCGTGCGCAAGTCTACCTCCTTCTCATTTTGAAAACTTTAGGCAAGCTTGGAAAAAATGTGTGGCGAAGTTTGGCAATGCAAGGCCTAGACCCAAACAGGATAAGTACATACGTACTAGGAGTACTAGTGTTAAAAAAGAAAGGCTGGGTTTTCCTTCGCGGGATTTAATCGATACAAATCCTCGTTTCACGTGTCAATTAATGCGTATTTTTTTCTCCAAAGACCAAAGAGCTAACCATCTCACTCCTCATCGCTTGATTAATGCAGCGCCATGCAAACCAACCTTCTCACTTCCGCATGCATGCAGGGGATATTAATGTCCTTGGTTGCTAACACCATCAATTTTGCCTCGATTAGTTTTAGTGGCCCTTTGCAAATTGTAATGTTGATATACTGGCCTTGTGTACAAAAAATGGAGGTAGTAACTATATTTGACTTCCTTCCCCATTGCGGTGACATCGGCGATAATTTTTTGGTGGTTTGGCAAAGTGCGTTCGACGGAGAACACCATTGAGGGAGACCACGGTAAGTCGTTCGCAAGTGCCGCCTGCAAGCCGAGACAACCGCCTTATTTGCATCCAGGAAGTCCTTTACTAGTACTACTATAACTAATGCGGTGAGATGGCTTCTCGAAGAAGACGATGGAGAAGTGGAGTCAGCGAAGAGTGAAATGATGGTTGCTTCGTCCGTGCTTTTGTGATTTGACGCC
The DNA here is from genome assembly GCF_002162155.2 of Triticum dicoccoides. NCBI lineage: Eukaryota > Viridiplantae > Streptophyta > Magnoliopsida > Poales > Poaceae > Triticum > Triticum dicoccoides. Next base: position 122,360,124 of record NC_041380.1, on the reverse strand, counting down.
TCACTGCTTTGTGATTTGTGATAGAAGGGACAGGGGAGTAGACTCTGTGCTCTATACTGTACTACATGCATCCAAGCATGGGAGAAAGAGGAGAGACATTGCAATTTTCTATTCCTTCAATCAATCAATCAGGGAGCTTCGGTTCCATCTTTTTGGCTTTGGCAACACCATCCACAATGGTTCCCACGATGCCAAAAGCTATTTTCACATTTGGCTACACATTGTGGATGCCCTTAACCATACCACTTGGTTTTTCTCCTGTGTGCTATCTATACAAATCTCAATTATATTGATCTAAAAAATTATAGAATCGAGATTAGTAAAAAGGAGGTGATTTTGCCGCGCAGATGGCGGGGGAGGTTTCTTATTTTCGGAGGACGTTGTCCTGGCGGTTTGCTAACATGCGGTCCCACGTGTTAGTGCTTTACCAAGCCGATCCGCGTCCCACATGAGGCAGAACAAGGACAGAAGCAACACGTGGTTAAGTTGAAGAAGATGAGGGAGAAGCGGATTCAACAACGAGTGAAATGATGGTTGCTTCGTCCCTCCAACTTAACTGCGGGAAAGGTGCAGCTTTGTGATTTGACGCCTCATTGCTCATTACTACGCCGGCGCCATGACTGGGGTGCTTCACCCCGGCTGCTCTGCACTGTATTCCGGTATGGCACGTGGACCTGGTAGCTTGATGTCCCACATGTCGGCGAAAGGGACTAGAAGATTTATGAAAGCGAGCGCTCCACTCTTACGACGGAGGAGTAGACGACACGACGGCCCAGTGAACTGTCACTTGTACTGTATAGTACTATAGTTTTGTTGTTTCGCACGATCCATCGATACAAACCCGATTAAACAGGAAAGGGCGGGATTTTTCCCGCGCGGTAGATGATACTGGCCATACATTTCAAAGGCAATTTTAATGTATGCAAACTGAATAATTATAAGTAACAATATGATATCTAGTAAAACTAAAAACACATATAATTTATTGTGTTAGAGTGTAGTAGTAGTGCTGTATTGCATAGTTGTTAGATGTAACATGCGAGAACATGTAGAGATGTAGTTTTGGAGGGCCTACAGAGAGAAAAGCATAGTATGGTCACCGAACTTCAGAATAAGCTGATTACGGTCACTATATACGTTTTGCGGTGATTATATGGTCACTTGCTCACAGCTCAGCATCGGATTGCACTCTGTTGACCAGCCAAATAGTCTGCGTGGCGCCATGTTGACTAGTTAAATTGACCATGTTCGTTGTGGGTCCCACCTGTCAGTTCGCATAGGCAAAAGGTCAGATAAACACAAATTTACGCAGGCGCGACAAGGCTCCAACCCGTGCGCGGGAATCACCTGGTTGTGTATGTGTCTGTTAGGGCCTGATGTGTGCGCATGCACGTGTAGGTTGAGCACTTGAGCGTGAGAGTGTGTGTTGGTCGTGTGGTGTACTGGTGTGTGCATGCATGCATGCGTGTGTGCGTGTGAGTGTTGCATGCGTGCGTGCGTGGCTGCGTGTGTACATGTGAGTGTTGCGTGCATGCGTGGGTGCATGTGTTTGTGTGAGTGTTGCGTGGATGTAGTTCATGTGCATGCGTGCGTGTGTGTATAATCATCACACCAGCTCCTGTGTGTTAAAACAGACGGCTCAGCATACCAATACAAGGCCACCTTGTCCGCTGTGCCCGCGGTGATGACTTCGAACCACGGTCCAAATATTTTTTTGTCGTTTGTTTTCATTCTTACTAGCAAGATGCCCGTGCGTTGCATGTAACATCAAGATGCATTTGTATGACTTGTTTATCTTGTGAGAGAAAAGGATGAACGAGGGAAGGCCTTATTTGAAAATGTGGAGAGGTGTGTGGGTACCTTTTTGCAAAATTGCCATAGTTTCTTTCCTATCCGTCAGATATAAATCGGACGGCCTATATTACAGGATGGCAGGCACACCATCATCACCAACTCTGTTTTTTATAAGAGTGTATTTTATGTATTTTATAAGAGTGTAGATGTAGAGTAGATACAAGTCGACAGGTGGGCACGATGGTAGTGAGATAATGTGATGTAACACTAGAGGTGCCACGTGGAGCGTTTAACTGGTCAACTAGTCATGTCATGAGCAAATACAGAGTTGTACGGTGAGCCCGTGACTGCATAATAACCACTAAACATAAATGGTGACCGTAATGAGTGGATTCTGAAGTCCAATGTACGTATCGTGCTTTCGCTTCAAATACAATGATCGTCATTGCATATATCGCGAGAGAAAGATGAAACATGCGTGAATTTTCTAGGGGCTTACTTTTAGAGGACATGGAGATAGTTTTGTGTGCATACGTGAAAGGGGCGTACAGGGGGGGTATGCGATGGAGAGAGAGAGATGCTCTTCGTTTCTCTTTATTATGACTAACTTTGTATATAGTATAAAAATATACAAATTCATAGTGCGGAATAAATATCATTGTGGGCACCATGCAATGCAAATTAGCGTTCGTACTCCTCCATATAACTTTGTAATGTTGTATATATGTAGAAACTCTAAAATAATTTTTTGGCCACACTTTATTCAAAAGGAATGTTGTATGCGAAATAAACGTGAAGAGAGGGCTTTTTAGATCAATGGGGTACGTGATGTAACATGTGTGAATGTGTAGTTGATGCATTTGGCGGGGCCTAGAGAGGTATGTGTGTGTATTACGTATTTGAGAGAGGCATGGATAGAGGGGCCGACGG
>NC_041380.1:122328760-122357390 GCF_002162155.2 Triticum dicoccoides | reverse complement strand
GAGATAGCACGAGAAATGAGAGTGGTCTAGAGAGAGAGACGAATATGATGTCACGACAAGAGATTCCATTCCCTTGAGTGTGTATATGCAAGGGGGGAGGGAATAGAGGCACCATGAGAAATTTTCTATGTGTGTGGTGTTTGTGTTGGTATGTGTGGGTGTGAGAAGATAATGAGACGTGGGGGCAGAGGGTGTGTCACCGCGTGAGGTCCGGTGGGTCGAGGTGAGGCCCTTCGTTCTGTTCCGTCCTACGCCACATTGGTCGGCCCGTGATGCATTTAGGAAGACCCATGGATGACTAGTCGTACAAGACAAAGATAGTAGAATTGTGAAGGACTCTGTGTCCACTGACAAAGCCGGCTAGGATTTGTAACCCTAGGTTCTCGGACTAAGGTAACCCCTTTATCTCTGATATTACTATTCATCCAACCTAACTTTAAGGGGCATCCTACAGAATGCTCTGCTAGAATCATACTCATCGATTAGGAAGAGAGGTGTGAGAAAATGCGTGAGAGATAGGCGTAAAGATAATGTGCGTACATGAGAGACGTAGGCGGGTCCATGTATATATAAAGGGTCGATGAGGATTGTGCGTGTGTATGTTTGCGAGAGGAAGAGTGCTTGTGATAAAGGTTAGTGAAAACAGTTGTAAATGGTTACGAGAGGGAGGGAGGGTTATATCTAGAGCATGTGTGCGAGAAAGACACCTCGGGAGAGAGTGTGTGAGCATGTGTGAGAGACCACCGATGGAGAGTGAAACTACACGTAAAAGACTGCTCTACACATTGATTAAAGATATAAATTGTATCCAAATATTAGGATGGGATCATGATATTTGCAATTCGCGTAAGGAGCGGTCATTGATCCATCAGACATCTAGATTCTATCGAATTTGAGTATGTCTATGTTATTATTCGACACAATTGATCCACATAGTTAGTATTTTGAACTCCAGACAATGCATCGCTTTAGCAATCGAATATAAACGTGAGTATAGTTCATGTTGTGTGTGTAAAGCACATTATACATACGAAAGTTACACAATGGACATTATAAATAGCTACTACCTATGAACTAGCATACATTTGAATTCAACTTAAGGTGGTTTAAAAAAATCGAATTCAACATGAAGTCCATTCAATTATTTGAATTTGATATCATGGCATTTGTAAACCATACCTAAATTATGGGGGCACCAATCTTTGCTCTGATTTTGTACATAATAGCATATGTAGTCGTGTACAAAATAGATTCAAATTTAGCTCCTCCATTCCAAAATAATCGTAGTTATAGGATTTTCAAGTGTCAAAATTTCAAAAAGAAGCGGATAATTTAATGAGGTTTTCAAACATACAAGGTCAAATATAACGTTGTATATTTAGGTCAATCCTCATAGTTCAAGAGTACTCTAAACGCGAATGCTTGTGTTTCAAAATTTCGAACGAAGCGCCAAAAGAGCCTCTACTCGCCTGAAACCGCATGAGACCAATGTTTGGTAGTACAAGGAAATTACTTTTCTAATAACTCCGACCCGTGAAACCTACCGGCCCGACGTCCAAAGGTCTAAACCGGGGTAGGTTTGTAGCTTCATCTAGACGCCACGCAACCGCATCCGAAAAACATTCATACACAATGGCCGCCTAAGCACACATGCGCGCGGCCGAAATCGCTCCCGCCCACTATTTGGGACACCTGGGATTACCATCCTACCCCCGACCCGCAGTAGGTCCGAAATTTAAGAGGGGGGAAAGTTTGTACTTTCCCCAAATTTCAAACAAGCGCGTCCCATTTCCATTCAAAAAAGCAAAAAACAAGCGCATCCCAGACCAAAACATGGTTCCCCCACCCGTCCGATTCCCCATTCGTACTCCGTGGGCGCCAAAACTACCTCTCCACCAGCCGCGAAACCCCGGCGTCCTCCGTCCGCCACCCCATCCCACCCATCAACCGCCGCCCTCCTCCATCACGCCGGAGCCGATATCCCGACGTCGTCGTCCACCGCAACCTCAACCGCAATGCCCTCCACGACTAGTAGTTGAAGCCGAGGCCGAGCCGTCCGTACCCGAGCCAGTTCAACCACGCCGTCCTGCGCCTCACCGCTGCCGCTCCAACTTCGCCACCCTCCACCGCACCGGAGCTGTTCCTGCTACGCCGTCCTTCGCCGCCTTGGATATGCTTCCCCTCTGCCGACATACGGCCACGGCAACACAGTCAACAATTTGGCCATGGGTTTGTCCAAGCCTGCACCCTCCAGAACATCGGTTTCCCCGGTAAAAAGAAGAAAATCGGCGCGACTTGTGGAGATGACCACACCGGCAACCGAAAAAGGTACTCCTCTTCCCTTATTCATGCAAATCTTACGTCTCTGCTTGCACGGTATTCATCCCACAGAAGACACTAGTTGACCGCTTCTTCTTGATACTAGATATTCCTAGTAACTCGCGATGCACAAGGTTTCTCCTCATATACTATTTCACCTTAGCTAGAGGTCCGTTGCCCCCCTGAATTTCAATTTCTAGCCACTTGATTCCCAATTAACGGAAGCATTCCCCGGCGTAACAGGCGCTAGTACGCCTATTACGCCCGGGAAGCAGCGCCTTGGTGTTTATCTTAGGGGCGTGTGCGGCCTAGAGCTACTGGTGCCCGATCAGGAGGTCGGCTGGGATTAAAGGGATGGCCTGGGGGCGCTGCCAAGCATGGCGGTGGTGTGAGGTCGATGGGAGGGCGGGGCGGAGGCAGGGGTCTGGGCTGGTGGTCGCTGGCGGTTCGAGAAAGATCGTCAATAGTGACTGGCGGGAGGTAGATGAAGGCCATCTGCCCGTTCCTTATAGATCGGACGGTTCATTAAAAAAATCAACTGACCTATTTATTTTCAGTCAACTGTTGTCTTAGATATGACCACATGTGGTGGTGTGCTGGAGGAGTACCTGCATTTCCTATGCTCATATATTATAAAATCATACAGAGTAGAATCTAATTTTGTTTGCCATGCAATGTTGTAGAGCTATCATATGTCTCCTGTCATTTATTTTTCAGCCACCTGCTATCTGCTACTTTTATAGTGCACTAGTTCTTCACACACTTCACCCTTACTCTCACTGTTGTGTTTTTATGCGAGGGTATTTCAGACTCTGCTGCCATGAGAGAAGCCAAGAAGAAAAGAGAGAAGTCGCTCCAGTTTGGTGTGCGGGTAGGCAAGACATGTTTCAACACTATAATGGGTGCAGTGTCAGAAGATGGAGACGGTAAACGTAGCTCTGGAGTTAATGACCTCGCTCGCAATGAACCACCATCCCAGGTGCTTGCTTTAACTTCGCGGTGTCATATGTGGTTGCATGTTCCATATGGTGTCTAGCTTGTATTCAAAAGGCCGAAGTCAGTAAGATAAGGAAAGATATTTTTTTACATGAACCACCATACCGTGAGCACCAGAAGACAAATAGATAGTCAGGGCACTGGTCGAGCCAGTGACAAGCCCAGCAAAGATAGGCATCACCTGGAAGCCAACTAAAAAGCTGCGATGGTGGCGAAGCAGCCCGCCTCCCACCAGGCTCTCAGGTCCTAGATGATCATGCTCACCACTCTAGCCGGATGTCTAGCTTGTATTGCTTCCAATTTGGTTAAATTGCATCTGCTTAGCTTACACATTATACCTTTGAATATGACATGCCTTTCTGTTTTTGGTACATACTAGTACATCTATGTATTAACCATGTTCTTACATCAAACTAATGTTCTTGTGTATGCCTCATCAATCACTTATGACGAGGCAGGCAGGCAAGGGGACTACTCCTCATTTAAAGAATGCAACATCAGCCTCCCGACATGATTCTCAAGAAACAGAAATGCTAGATGAAGATAGTGAACGTAGCTCTGTAGTTGATTACAGCATTTCCCCTACACTAGCATCGCAGGTGCTTGCTCTAACTTGGCAGCGTGATATGTGGTTGCATGTTGCATATGGTGTCTAGATTGTAATTCTTCCAATCTGGTTAAACTGCATGTGCTAGTCTGCTTAGCTTATACATTATACCTGTTAATGTGACATGCCTTCCTGTATTTAGTACATAATACATCTGTCTATTAAGCATGTCCTTACATAAAACTATTGTTTTTTTGTATCCCGCATCAATCAACATGACGAGACACCTTTAGTATATGCAGTGCGATATTAGTTGCATCTTTCATATGATTTATAGCATGCGCTGCTTCTAATTTGTTGAAATTCCATTTATGATGGGACGCTTTTAACTTGGCAGAGTCATATTGGTTGCATCTTTCATGTGGTGTCTAGCTTGCATTGCTTCTTATTTGCTGGAATGGTTTCTGCTTAGTTTACACAAACAGTTGTGAACATGCCATGCCGTCCTGTTTTTCGTACATATTCCATCCTGGTATCATGTGTTTGCCTGACATCAAAGTAGTGATTGTCAGTATCATGCATGAATGAGTTCTAAAGAGAGAATTTTATTGCTTTTTCTTGTCGGTTTTACTTGACAATTCAAAATCAATAAAGCGGAAGGAAGTTAGCAAGGTAGCAGATAAAGGTGCTCCTTCCGAACGGAGGGCCCCTACAGTTTCTACTCCTCCACACCCCCAAGATGATTTCCAAGACAACACATGCATAGACACTCAACAAAGCTGCGTTTATGATGAGAACGTCTCCCCTAGTGCAGCATCACCTGTGCTCCCTCTAACTTGGCACTGTTATATGTGGTTGCATGTTATGTGTGATGTCTAGCTTGTATTGCTTCTAATTTTGTTGAATTCCATCTGCTTACTTTACACATTATACTTGAATAAGACATGTGTTCCTGTTTCTAGAACATACAATATCTGTCTATCACACCATGTTCTTACATCAAATTACTACTGTTGTGTAACCTGCAACAATCACTTACCATAAGACACGTTTGACTTTGGAGTGTGATATAGGTTACATCTCACATTCTTTTCTAGCTTGTATTACTAATTTGTTGAAATGGCACTTATGACGAGACAGTTTTAACTTGGTAGAGTGATATTCGTTGCATCTTTCATATGGTGTCTAGCTTTCATTGCTTCTAATTTGTTGAAATGCCTTATCCTTAGTTTACACATCATAAGCTGTGAATATGCAATGCTGTGAATATGCAATGGCACTAATGACGAGAGAGCTCTAACATGGTAGTGTGATGTTGTTTGCATCTAGCATATGATTTATTTCTTGTACTACTTCACATTTGTTTAAACGCCATTTATGATGAGACACTATTAACTTGGCAAAGAGATATTTGTAGCATCTTTCATATGGTGTCTACCTTCCATTGCATTGCTTCTAATTTGGTGAAATGTCTTCTTCTTAGTTTACACATCATAGTTCTGGTTATCTCTTCCGTCCTGTTTTTCATACATATTACATCCTCCTATCATGTGGTTGTCTAACATCAAAGTTTAGTTCGTCTGCATCACGCATCAATTTGTTCTAAAGAACTAAATTGTTATTCGTTTTTCTTGTCGGCTTGACTTAACATGGCATAGAGAAAGAGGAAGAAACACAGAATGGTAGGGAATGAGAAGCGAATGAATCCTGCAGATTCTGCTGGTACTGATGGTGCAATAGAAGGTCAAAGTCCAGCAGAAAATTCTACAAACACGGCATCCCATGCTACACGAGTTGCAAAAAAAGACAAGCGGAAACAAATAGCTGCCACCAAACAAGCAGAGACAGCCCTAGTTCTTGCAACACCTACCACAGTACTACCAGCTGCACGACGTACTCATGCGTCAACTGAGCTAGCAGCATGTTCCCAAGCTCCCTTGCCACCCGACACTACTTCCCAAGCACTCTTGACACAAGACGAGTTGGCAATATCAGATGAACCTTGTGAGCTTCAACAACAAGAAAGTAGTTGCTATAGTCAAGTTACAGTTGCATGCTTCTTTATATGTAGTCTCACAGTTTGATGTACACTAACACTTCCTATGTTTGTTGTTGGACTAGCACCTAGGCGCAAGAGGAAACAAACATCAGGGATAATGCTCGATAGGTTAACTAAATCTAGAGGAGGAAAAATGGAGATCCGTTTTGAGGCAGGTTTAAAAAGGCCACGTGATGCTACAGAGTCAGCCAAGTAAGTATCAGAGGCAGCGGTTGCTGTTAGGTGTCATGTACGTATCCTCCCAACATGGATTTAGTATAGGAATGACAAAGATGAAACCCAGTTCAACATCTTCCTCGACCATTTATCTGTAAGTATGGTTATGTATGGAAACTAGTAATATCGTCTTTCTCTGTCCAATACTTTCTAGGTTGCTGATAATGAGACTCCCATAATTTTCAACAGATGAGGTTCAAGTTGGATAGCCAAGATGATGCAACCAGACAAGCTTGCACCCATGTTCTCAAGTCTGCTCTGCGACAATATCAGTATAACTTGAGGAAAACTCACTTTGAAGGCAAGGCTAACAGTGAACTTGCCCAAACATCTCCAGTGGAAAATATATCAGATGAAGACTGGAGAGGCCTCGTTAAACTCTGGTCTGATCCGAAGTATCAGGTACATTATATACATGTCATCAGATCACATGTTGAAGTCCTATTTACGCATGTGCCACACAAATCTATCTTCTTGTAGGTGAACTGTTCAAAGAACAAGGCCAACCGTACGAAAGTGAAATTCCAACAGATGACAGGATTTCGTAGCTATATTGCACACTGCGAGGCTCTTGTAATTAGCTGCTGTTTCACTCTTTTCACTGTACCATATTATCAGATCTATATTGACTTGTTGCAAATGCAGAGGAAAGCCTGCAAGGACCAAAAAGTACCTGAACCAAATGCTATGTAAATCTTCAAGGACTGTCACACCAGCAAGAAGAAGGGCATGACTACACCAGTCAAAGCCGCTGTTGTAAGTCCTTAATCCTCATGCCTTTTAACTACTACTTACTCTGACTTGTGCCTTGAACTGCATGGTTTGCAGCCAATGTCTATTACTCTTTTCAATTTTATACACAATTGTCTTAGCGTATCATTGCACCTTACAAGGTTTAAAAGAGAGGAGTGATGTTCCTTTGATCTTGACCCGTAATCTAGTTCCGTGCTGGACTTGCACACACAACGTTACAATTGCCTGTTTGTCTGTTCTCAGTTGTTTTGTGATATGAATGACGTCATACTATGCTTACTGTATTATAAACTTTGTCTCTTTATCCTTAGCCCTCAATACAGTGTGAAGAAATAGACAATACATTAGCGATGGTACATGGTCATATGTTTGGAACCTGGTTTTATTATGTACTTTGCAATAAAGTACAACTAATATTTTACATGGGTTCACCAGAATAAGTTCTGTATATAGACCAAAGCTATTTCGTTTGGTTTTGCTGCCTCCTTAATATCTTCTTTTCTGGTAGTACTAATGTAAAACCTCAACTTTTTAGCGAGCTATGGAAAAAATGGTGGAACCGCCACCTTCTGAAGGTGGCGAGGCAACTATAACTGTAATGTCAGCTCTTGCTGCAGTGGGTCAGTACCTGTCCACTAACAGTGCCAAAAGCACGTTCCTGCGTAATACTGGGTTGGTTGTTAAGGCAATATCGTCCAAACCGCCTCATGATCAAGATATGCAAGCTCAAAGCAATGCTGTATCTGCGCTCCAGACACAAGTCCATTCCCTAACAGAGACCCTTTGTGAAACAAGGAGAAACATTGCTCAATGTCGTCAAGATATGCATGGTTTTGAAACCAGACTATCAGACATTTGCTATGTTGTTTAGGAGCCTAGGGGAAATGAAGGCGAGGGTTATGGTGCTCCATCAGACAATATAGCATGAAAAAGTAACAGTCAGGTCAAATGAACTGAGCTTCTGAACTTCTGCTGGTGCATTTATCTGCTAGACTGTTAAGTTTTATGCCAACCTTCCTTTTGTTATATAGTTGTAATTTGTTTTGGTGCGATACAAAATTTGTTCTTAACGTGCAGCCACCGCCTGAAGAAAATAGCAAGCCATTTTTGTATAGTGTAGGGTGTTCCCTATATTTGCACTGGTGGCGATCTTTGATGCCGAGTGGATGTAATTTGTGCAATCGCCTTAATAGCCTAGCGTTAGTTTCGGCCTTATTTATTTCCTAGTCTTCTTTTTCCCTGGTTTGCTAGTGGCCGCAACTACCATGGGCCATATACGGGCCGTAGGATCCATGGGTCTCCTACGGGCCGTCGATAAATGGGCCTATAATCAGTGGGCCTCGGGCCGTCGGATAAATGGGTCTACATGGGCCATAATCGGGCGTATTGGTATCGGCCCAGTATGGTAATAGGCCGTTAACAGGCCGTAGGACAGCAAAGGCTTAATTCTGTCACAGGCATAACGGGTCGTTAATGGGCCAGCATATAGGACGGGCTGGAAACGGCGCAACGGGTTAACAGGCCAGAAACGGGTCGACTCTTGCCATGGGCCGAATTTGGCCCATTAGGGTAACAGGCCAGTCACGAGCCGACTCTTGCCATGGGCCGAATTTGGCCCATTAGTGGAACAGGCCAGTAACGAGCCGACTCTTGCCATGGGCCGAATTTGGCCCATTAGGGGAACAGGCCAGTAACGGGCCGAAAGTAATCGAGGGCCGAAAAGGAGCCCAAGAACGTATGGGCCGTCAATAGGCTGAAAGCTAACACGGGCTGGAAACGGCCCATGTAAATCACGGGCCGTTAACGGGTATAAAGAAAATTACTATTCATTATGGGCTAGAGTCACCGTGGGCCTTTACCTGGGCCGGCCTATTATGGCACACGAAAATCTTGTGGGCCATTACCTGGGCCGGCCCATTATGGCCCACGAAATCTTGTGGGCCTTTAGCTGGGCCAACCCATTATGGTCCGCAAAATCTCATGGGCCTTTAGCTGGGCCGGCCCATTATGGTCCGCAAAATCTTGTGGGCCTTTAGTTGGGCCGGCCCATTTAAACTTGTTGGGCTGTGCCACGTGTCGACGTATCATAGGCGCCTCCTGTCCAGTGAGTGGATGACATCTGTCCCGACGATGAGCCGACACGTGTTTCCTCTAGCCAATGATGATTTTACACATGGAAAATCCCCATTGGTCGGGGCTGTTAACGGGTTATCGGATCCAAAAGCCGACCCGATAGCTTAATGGCGTTCCGTTACGGTGGATGCCACGTGTCGGTCACCCTTGACGAAAGCACTTCTGTGACGCGCGATTTATCTCATGGAAGTGGACACTTCCGTGATGATAATTTTGGTAATGAGATGGAACACTTCTACGACAGCACAGGTACGACTATCTTGATTCTGTCATAAATTTGTCATGGATGTACATGCATGACAAAAAAAGTGACCTACTGTGACAAACACGTATCATCACGGAAGTGTATTTTTTGTAGTGTAAGGTATTGCAATCTGGTTTTTATTGGCCTACTCTCTTTAAGGATGCCCGTAAGTTTGTCTTATCTTGTGATGAATGTCAAAGAATTGGTAATATTAGTAGACGTCAAGAAATGCCTATGAATTATTCACTTGTTATTGAACCATTTGATGTTTGGGGTTTTGACTATATGGGACCTTTTCCTTCCTCTAATGGTTATACACATATTTTAGTTGGTGTTGATTACGTTACTAAGTGGGTAGAAGCTATTCCAACTAGTAGTGCTGATCATAACACTTCTATTAAAATGCTTAAAGAAGTTATTTTTCCAAGGTTTGGAGTCCCTAGATATTTAATGACTGATGGTGGCTCACATTTTATTCATGGTGCTTTCCGTAAAATTCTTGCTAAATATGATGTTAATCATAGAATTGCATCTCCTTATCACCCTCAGTCTAGTGGTCAAGTAGAATTGAGTAATAGAGAACTCAAATTAATTTTGCAAAAGACTGTTAATAGGTCCAGAAAGAATTGGTCCAAGAAACTAGATGATGCATTATGGGCCTATAGAACTGCATATAAAAATCCTATGGGTATGTCTCCGTACAAAATGGTCTATGGAAAAGCATGTCACTTACCTCTCGAACTAGAACACAAGGCTTATTGGGCTATTAAAGAACTTAATTATGATTTTAAACTTGCCGGTGAGAAGAGGTTATTTGATATTAGCTCACTTGATGAATGGAGAACCCAAGCCTACGAAAATGCCAAGTTGTTTAAAGAAAAAGTTAAAAGGTGGCATGATAAAAGGATACAAAAGCGTGAGTTTAGCGTAGGTGATTATGTATTGCTATGCAACTCTCGTTTAAGATTTTTTGCAGGAAAACTTCTCTCTAAATGGGAAGGCCCTTACGTTATCGAGGAGGTCTATCGTTCTGGTGCCATAAAAATCAACAAATTCGAAGGCACAAATCCAAAGGTGGTAAACCGTCAAAGAATCAAACATTATATCTCAGGTAATCCCATAAATGTTGAAACCAATATTATTGAAACCGTAACCCCAGAGGAATACATAAGGGACACTTTCCGGAATGTTTCAGACTCCGAAAAGGAATAGGTATGTGGTACGTTAAGTAAACCGACTCCAAAACAATTTTTATGGCAATATTTCTCCATTTTGGAATATTTAGAAAAATAGAAAAATAAGCAGTAGTCCGGGAAGGACACGAGGGCTCCATGAGGGTGAAGGGCACGCCCTACCCTACTGGGCACGCCCCCTACCTCGTGGGCACCTCGTGTGCTCTCCGAACTTCGTTTTCTTACAGGACACATATTTTGGTCGGTAAAAATTCATTATATAATCTCCCGGAGGTTTTGACTCCCGTATCACGCAAAAATCTCCTATCTTTGTTTCGAGCTATTTTCTGTCAGGGTTCTCAAGGCCAGGCACTATGTCGTCTCCCTCCTCCAACCATGAGGGCAATGATGCTTGCTTAGGGCAATGATGCTTGCTTAATGAAGATAGAGCTGAAGAGAGAAGAACCTATGGAGATCAACAAGGATGGAGGGATCAAGAAGGCCATGGAGGACCAAGTTCCAGCACAAAGGACACCCTTCAACTGGATCACAATCTTCTTACCCCAACAGAAATCGAAGCTTTCAAGATGATTGAGTTGGCTCGTATACAAAATAAGTATCTCACACGTGAAAATATTTTGTTGAAGGAGCATATCATCGCACTCAAGGGCATTATCCGCAAGCTAGAAGACCTCCTATGCTCGATGTGTGACTATCCATCATCAACATCTCCACCGTCTCCACCAACAAAGAAGAATTGAGTATCTGGTATGGGCACTCCACTTGGCAACTGCCAAGCTTGGGGGAGTGCCCCGGTATCGTATCACCATCACTTTTATCTTTACCGTTTTTCTTAGTTCGATCCTTTTGGTAATATCTTGATCTAGTAGAATAAAAGTTCTTAGTATGATCTAGTTGTGAGTTTTGCTTTATTATCCTTCTATGTAATCGAGTCCGTGATTAGTGTTGAGTCAAGGGCTTGATTATTTTTGCCATGATCCTAAGTGAATAAAAGAAAAGAGAAAGAAATAAAAAGAAACAAAGAGATCATGTGACTCTTATGGAGAGTAATGAGCTCACATAGAAAGAGTATGATGAATAAAAGTTGTTGAGAGTTGACAAACATAGTTTTGGTCATCGTTACAATTAATAGGAAGTAATAAAGAAAGAGAGGTCTTCACATATAAATATACTATCTTGGACATCTTTTATGATTGTGAGCACTCATTAAAATATGACATGCCAAAGAGTTGACATTGGACAAGGAAGAAAACATAATGGGTTATGTTTTCTTACATCTGAGATAAATTATATTGTCTTGGATCCTCCAACATGTTGAGCTTGCCTTTCTTCCTCATGCTAGCCAATTCATTGCACCAAGTAGAAATACTACTTGTGCTTCCAAATAACCTTAAACCAGTTTTGCCATGAGAGTCCACCATACCTACCTATGGATTGAGTAAGATCCATCAAGTAAGTTGTCATCGGTGCAAGCAATAAAAATTGCTCTCTAAATATGTATGATTGATTGGTGTGTAAGGTATAAGCTTTATACGATCGTGTGATATGGAAGTAATAAAAGCGACAGACTGCATGTTGGAAATATGTCCTAGAGGCAATAATAAAAGCATTATTATTATATTTCCTTGTTCATGATAATTGTCTTTATTCATGCTATAATTGTGTTATCTGGAAATCGTAATACATGTGTGAATAATAGACATCAACATGTCCCTAGTGAGCCTCTAGTGGACTAGCTCGTTGATCAACAGATAGTCATGATTTCCTGACTATGGACACTGGATGTCATTGATAACGAGATCACATCATTAGGAGAATGATGTGATGGACAAGACCCAATCCTAAACATAGCACAAGATCGTATAGTTCGTTTGCTAGAGTTTTGCAATGTCAAAGTATCTTTTCCTTAGACCATGAGATCGTGTAACTCCCGGATACCGTAGGAGTGCTTTGGGTATGCCAAACGTCACAACGTAACTGGGTGACTATAAAGGTAGACTACGGGTATCTCCGAAAGTGTCTGTTGGGTGACATGGATCAAGACTGGGATTTGTCACTCCGTATGACGGAGAGGTATCACTGGGCCCACTCGGTAATGCATCATCATAATGAGCTCAGAGTGACCAAGTGTCTGGTCACGGGATCATGCATTACGGTACGAGTAAAGTGACTTGCCGGTAACGAGATTGAACGAGGTATTGGGATACCGACGATCGAATCTCGGGCAAGTAACATATCGATGGACAAAGGGAATAGTGTACGGGGTTGATTGAATCCTCGACATCGTGGTTCATCCGATGAGATCATCGTGGAGCATGTGGGAGCCAACATGGGTATCCAGATCCCGCTGTTGGTTATTGACCGAAGAGTCGTCTCGGTCATGTCTGCTTGTCTCCCGAACCCGTAGGGTCTACACACTTAAGGTTCGGTTACGCTAGGGTTGTAGGGATATGTATATGCAGTAACCCGAATGTTGTTCGGAGTCCCGGATGAGATCCCGGACGTCACGAGGAGTTCCGGAATGGTCCGGAGGTAAAGATTTATATATGGGAAGTCCTGTTTCGGGCATCGGGACAAGTTTCGGGGTTATCGGTATTGTACCGGGACCACCGGAAGGGTCCCGGGGGTCCACCGGGTGGGTCCACCTGTCCCGGGGGGCCACATGGGCTGTAAGGGGGTGCGCCTTGGCCTAATGGGCCAAGGGCACCAGCCCCACATAGGCCCATGCGCCTAGGGTTTAAGGGGGGAAGAGTCCTAGGAGGGTAAGGCACCTCCTAGGTGCCTTGGGGGGGAGGGAAACCCCCCTAGGCCGCCGCACCCCCTAGGAGATTGGATCTCCTAGGGCCGGCCACCCCCCCTTGGCAGCCCTATATATAGTGGGGGAGAGGAGGGACTTCATACCTGAACGCCTCGGCCTTTGGTTGCCTCCTTCTCCCTCCCCAACACCTCCTCCACCTCCATAGTGCTTAGCGAAGCTCTGCCGGAGTACTGCAGCTCCATCAACACCACGCCGTCGTGCTGCTGCTGGTGCCATCTCCCTCAACCTCTCCTCCCTCCCTTGCTGGATGAAGAAGGAGGAGACGTGGCTGTTCCGTACGTGTGTTGAACGCGGAGGTGCCGTCCGTTCGGCGCTGGTCATCGGTGATTTGGATCACGTCGAGTACGACTACATCATCACCGTTCTTTTGAACGCTTCCGCTCGCGATCTACAAAGGTATGTAGATGCATCTAATCACTCGTTGCTAGATGAACTCCTAGATGATCTTGGTGAAACGAGTAGGAAAATTTTTGTTTTCTGCAACGTTCCCCAACAGTGGCATCATGAGCTAGGTCTATGCGTAGTTCTTCTTGCGCGAGTAGAACACAATTTGTTGTGGGCGTAGATTTGTCAACTTTCTTGCCGTTACTAGTCCTTTCTTGCTTCAGCGGTATTGTGGGATGAAGCGGCCCGGACCAACCTTACACGTACGCTTACGTGAGACCGGTTCCACCGACTAACATGCACTAGTTGCATAAGGTGGCTGGCGGGTGTCTGTCTCTCCTGCTTTAGTTGGAGCGGAATCGATGAACAGGGTCCTTATGAAGGGTAAATAGAAGTTGACAATCACGTTGTGGCTTTAACGTAGGTAAGAAAACGTTCTTGCTAGAACCCTAATTCAGCCACGTAAAACTTGCAACAACAATTAGAGGACGTCTAACTTGTTTTTGCAGCAAGTGGTTTGTGATATGATATGGCCAAAGTTGTGATGAATGATGAATGATCTATATGTGATGTATGAGATGTTCATGCTATTGTAATAGGATTCACGACTTGCATGTCGATGAGTATGACAACCGGCAGGAGCCATAGGAGTTGTCTTTATTCTTTTAATGACCTACGTGTCATCGAGAAACGCCATGTAAATTACTTTACTTTATTGCTAAACGCGTTAGCCATAGTAGTAGAAGTAATAGTTGGCGAGCAACTTCATGGAGACACGATGATGGAGATCATGATGATGGAGATCATGGTGTCAAGCCGGTGACAAGATGATCACGGAGCCCCAAGATGGAGATCAAAGGAGCTATGTGAAAATGGCCATATCATGTCACGTTTATTATTTGATTGCATGTGATGTTTATCATGTTTTGCATCTTGTTTACTTAGAACGACGGTAGTAAATAAGATGATCCCTCACAATAAAATTCAAGAAGTGTTCCCCCTAACTGTGCACCGTTGCGACAGTTCGCTGTTTCAAAACACCACGTGATGATCGGGTGTTTTATTCAGACGTTCACATACAACGGGTGTAAGACAGATTTACACATGCAAACACTTAGGTTGACTTGATGAGCCTAGCATGTACAGACATGGCCTCGGAACACAGAAGACCGAAAGGTCGAGCATGAGTCGTATAGAAGATACGATCAACATGAAGATGTTCACCGATGTTGACTAGTCCGTCTCACGTGATGATCGGACACGGTCTAGTTTAACTCGGATCATGTAATACTTAGATGACTAGAGGGATGTCTAATCTAAGTGGGAGTTCACTAATAATTTGATTAGTTGAACTTAATTATCATGAACTTAGTCTAAAATCTTTGCAATATGTCTTGTAGATCAAATGGCCAACGTAGTCCTCAACTTCAACGCGTTCCTAGAGAAAACTAAGCTGAAAGACGATGGCAGCAACTATACGGACTGGGTCCGGAACCTGAGGATCATCCTCATAGCTGCCAAGAAAGATTATGTCCTACAAGCACCGCTTGGTGACGCACCCGTTCTCCCTGCAGAACAACGCTTGGCAGGCACGTTTCGATGACTACTCCCTCGTTCAGTGCGGCATGCTTTACAGCCTAGAGCCGGGGCTCCAAAAGCGTTTTGAGAGACATGGAGCATATGAGATGTTCGAAGAGCTGAAAATGGTTTTCCAAGCTCATGCCCGGGTCGAGAGATATGAAGTCCCCGACAAATTCTTCAGCTGTAAGATGGAGGAAAACAGTTCTGTCAGTGAGCACATACTCACTATGTCTGGGTTGCATAACCGCTTGACTCAGCTAGGAGTTAATCTCCCGGATGATGCGGTCATTGACAGAATCCTCCAGTCGCTTCCACCAAGCTACAAGAGCTTTGTGATGAACTTCAATATGCAGGGGATGGAAAAGACCATTCCTGAAGTATTTGCTATGCTGAAATCAGCGGAGGTAGAAGTCAGGAAGGAACATCAAGTGTTGATGATCAATAAAACCACTAAGTTCAAGAAAGGCAAGGGTAAAAAGAGCTTCAAGAAGGACGACAAGGAGGTTGCCGCGCCCGGCAAGCAAGCTGCCGGGAAGAAGCCAAAGAATGGACCCAAGCCCGAGACTGAGTGCTTTTATTGCAAGGGAAGCGGTCACTGGAAGCGGAACTGCCCTAAGTACTTAGCGGATAAGAAGGCCGGCAAAACCAAAGGTACATGTGATATACATGTAATTGATGTGTACCTTACTAGTGCCCGTAGTGGCTCCTGGGTATTTGATACCGGTGCAGTTGCTCACATTTGTAACTCAAAGCAGGGGCTGCGGAATAAGCGGAAACTGGCAAAGGACGAGGTGACGATGCGCGTCGGGAATGGTTCCAAGGTCAATGTGATCGCCGTCGGCACGCTACCTCTGCATCTCCCTTCGGGATTAGTTTTAAACCTTAATAATTGTTATTTAGTGCCAGCTTTGAGCATGAACATTGTATCGGGATCTCGTTTAATTCGAGATGGCTACTCTTTTAAATCTGAGAATAATGGTTGTTCCATTTTTATGAGAGATATGTTTTATGGTCATGCTCCTATGGTGAATGGTTTATTCTTTATGAATCTCGAACGTGATGCTACACATGTTCATAATGTGAGTACCAAAAGAAGTAAAGTTGATAATGATAGTCCCACATACTTGTGACACTGCCGCCTTGGTCACATAGGTGTCAAACGCATGAAGAAGCTCCATGCTGATGGACTTTTAGAGTCTCTTGATTATGAATCATTTGAACGTGCGAACCATGCCTTATGGGTAAAATGACCAAGACTCCGTTCTCAGGAACAATGGAGCGAGCAACCGACTTATTGGAAATCATACATACCGATGTGTGCGGTCCAATGAGTGTTGAGGCTCGCGGTGGCTATCGTTATGTTCTCACCCTCACTGATGATTTAAGTAGGTATGGGTATATCTACTTAATGAAACACAAGTCTGAAACCTTTGAAAAGTTCAAGGAATTTCAGAGTGAGGTTGAAAATCAACGTGACAGGAAAATCAAGTTTCTACGATCAGATCGTGGAGGAGAATACTTGAGTCACGAGTTTGGGGCACACTTAAGAAAATGTGGAATAGTTTCACAACTCACGCCGCCTGGAACACCTCAGCGTAATGGTGTGTCCGAACGTCGTAATCGCACTCTGTTAGATATGGTGCGATCTATGATGTCTCTTACCGATTTACCGCTTTCTTTTTGGGGCTATGCTTTAGAGACTGCCGCATTCACTTTAAATAGGGCTCCGTCAAAATCCGTTAAGACGACACCGTATGAATTATGGTTTGGGAAGAAACCTAAGCTGTCGTTTCTAAAAGTTTGGGGATGCGATGCTTATGTCAAGAAACTTCAACCTGAAAAGCTCGAACCCAAATCGGAAAAATGCGTCTTCATAGGGTACCCAAAAGAAACTATTGGGTACACCTTCTACCTTAGATCCGAAGGCAAGATCTTTGTTGCCAAGAATGGGTCCTTTCTGGAGAAAGAGTTTCTCTCGAAAGAAGTAAGTGGGAGGAAAGTAGAGCTTGATGAAGTATTGCCTCTTGAACCGGAAAATGGCGCAACTCAAGAAAATGTTCCTGAGGAGCCAGCACCGACTAGAGAGGAAGTTAATGATAATGATCAAGATACTTTTGATCAAGCTCCTACTGAAATTCGAAGGTCCACAAGGACATGTTCCACACCAGAGTGGTACGGCAACCCTGTCTTGGAAATCATGTTGTTGGACAACGGTGAACCTTCGAACTATGAAGAAGCGATGGCGGGCCCGGATTCCGACAAATGGCTAGAAGCCATGAAATCCGAGATAGGATCCATGTATGAAAATGAAGTATGGACTTTGACTGACTTGCCCGTTGAACGGCGAGCCATAGAAAATAAATGGATCTTTAAGAAGAAGACAGACGCGGATGGTAATGTGACCATCTATAAAGCTCGGCTTGTCGCTAAGGGTTATCGACAAGTTCAAGGGGTTGACTACGATGAGACTTTCTCACCGGTAGCGAAGCTGAAGTCCGTCCGAATCATGTTAGCAATTGCCGCATTCTATGATTACGAAATATGGCAAATGGACGTCAAAACGGCATTCCTTAATGGTTTCCTTAAGGAAGAATTGTATATGATGCAGCCGGAAGGTTTTGTCGATCCTAAGAATGCTGACAAAGTGTGCAAGCTCCAACGCTCGATTTATGGGCTGGTGCAAGCATCTCGGAGTTGGAACATTCGCTTTGATGAGATGATCAAAGCTTTTGGGTTTACACAGACTTATGGAGAAGCCTGCGTTTACAAGAAAGTGAGTGGGAGCTCTGTAGCATTTCTCATATTATATGTAGATGACATACTTTTGATGGGAAATGATATAGAACTCTTGGACAGCATCAAGGCCTACTTGAATAAAAGTTTTTCAATGAAGGACCTTGGAGAAGCTGCTTATATATTAGGCATCAAAATCTATAGAGATAGATCAAGACGCCTCATAGGTCTTTCACAAAGCACATACCTTGATAAGATATTGAAGAAGTTCAATATGGATCAATCCAAGAAAGGGTTCTTGCCTGTGTTACAAGGTATGAAATTGAGCTCAGCTCAATGTCCGACCACGGCAGAAGATATAGAAGAGATGAGCGTCATCCCCTATGCCTCAGCCATAGGTTCTATTATGTATGCCATGCTGTGTACCAGACCTGATGTTAACCTTGCCGTCAGTTTGGTAGGAAGGTACCAAAGTAATCCCGGCGAGGAACACTGGACAGCGGTCAAGAATATCCTGAAGTACCTGAAAAGGACTAAGGAAATGTTTCTCGTTTATGGAGGTGATGAAGAGCTCGTCGTAAAGGGTTACGTCGACGCTAGCTTCGACACAGATCTGGATGACTCTAAGTCACAAACCGGATACGTGTATATTTTGAATGGTGGGGCAGTGAGCTGGTGCAGTTGCAAGCAAAGCGTCGTGGCGGGATCTACATGTGAAGCGGAGTACATGGCAGCCTCGGAGGCAGCACATGAAGCAATATGGGTGAAGGAGTTCATCACCGACCTAGGAGTCATACCCAATGCGTCGGGGCCGATCAAGCTCTTCTGTGACAACACTGGAGCTATTGCACTTGCCAAGGAGCCCAGGTTTCACAACAAGACAAGGCACATCAAGCGTCGCTTCAACTCCATTCGTGAAAATGTTCAAGATGGAGACATAGAGATTTGTAAAGTACATACGGACCTGAATGTAGCAGATCCGTTGACTAAACCTCTCCCTAGAGCAAAACATGATCAACACCAGAATTCCATGGGTGTTCGATTCATCACAATGTAACTAGATTATTGACTCTAGTGCAAGTGGGAGACTGTTGGAAATATGCCCTAGAGGCAATAATAAAAGCATTATTATTATATTTCCTTGTTCATGATAATTGTCTTTATTCATGCTATAATTGTGTTATCTGGAAATCGTAATACATGTGTGAATAATAGACATCAACATGTCCCTAGTGAGCCTCTAGTTGACTAGCTCGTTGATCAACAGATAGTCATGATTTCCTGACTATGGACACTGGATGTCATTGAGAACGAGATCACATCATTAGGAGAATGATGTGATGGACGAGACCCAATCCTAAACATAGCACAAGATCGTATAGTTCGTTTGCTAGAGTTTTGCAATGTCAAAGTATCTTTTCCTTAGACCATGAGATCGTGTAACTCCCGGATACCGTAGGAGTGCTTTGGGTATGCCAAACGTCACAACGTAACTGGGTGACTATAAAGGTAGACTACGGGTATCTCCGAAAGTGTCTGTTGGGTGACATGGATCAAGACTGGGATTTGTCACTCCGTATGACGGAGAGGTATCACTGGGCCCACTCGGTAATGCATCATCATAATGAGCTCAGAGTGACCAAGTGTCTGGTCACGGGATCATGCATTACGGTACGAGTAAAGTGACTTGCCGGTAACGAGATTGAACGAGGTATTGGGATACCGATGATCGAATCTCGGGCAAGTAACATATCGATAGACAAAGGGAATAGCGTACGGGGTTGATAGAATCCTCGACATCGTGGTTCATCCGATGAGATCATCGTGGAGCATGTGGGAGCCAACATGGGTATCCAGATCCCGCTGTTGGTTATTGACTGGAGAGTCGTCTCGGTCATGTCTGCTTGTCTCCCGAACCCGTAGGGTCTACACACTTAAGGTTCGGTTACGCTAGGGTTGTAGGGATATGTATATGCAGTAACCCGAATGTTGTTCGGAGTCCCGGATGAGATCCCGGACGTCACGAGGAGTTCCGGAATGGTCCGGAGGTAAAGATTTATATATGGGAAGTCCTGTTTCGGGCATCGGGACAAGTTTCGGGGTTATCGGTATTGTACCGGGACCACCGGAAGGGTCCCGGGGGTCCACCGGGTGGGGCCACCTGTCCCGGGGGGCCACATGGGCTGTAAGGGGGTGCGCCTTGGCCTAATGGGCCAAGGGCACCAGCCCCACAAGGCCCATGCGCCTAGGGTTTCCAAGGGGGAGGAGTCCTACTAGTGGAAGGCACCTCCTAGGTGCCTTGGGGGGGAGGGAAACCCCCCTAGGCCGCCGCACCCCCTAGGAGATTGGATCTCCTAGGGCCGGCCACCACCCCTTGGCACCCCTATATATAGTGGGGGATAGGAGGGACTTCATACCTTGAGTCCTTGGCCTTTGGTTGCCTCCTTCTCCCTCCCCAACACCTCCTCAACCTCCATAGTGCTTAGCGAAGCTCTGCCGGAGTACTGCAGCTCCATCAACACCACGCCGTCGTGCTGCTGCTGGTGCCATCTCCCTCAACCTCTCCTCCCTCCCTTGCTGGATCAAGAAGGAGGAGACGTGGCTGTTCCGTACGTGTGTTGAACGCGGAGGTGCCGTCCGTTCGGTGCTAGGATCTCCGGTGATTCGAATCACGTCGTGGTCGACTACATCATCCCCGTTCTTTGAACGCTTCCGCTCGCGATCTACAAGGTACGTAGATGCATCCAATGACTCGTTGCTAGATGAACTCCTAGATGATCTTGGTGAAACGAGTAGGAAAATTTTTGTTTTCTGCAACGTTCCCCAACACTGCATAATAAAGGTCCATATCACAAGTGGCAATATAAAGTGACGTTCTTTCGCATTAGGATTTTGTGCATCCAACCATAAAAGCGCATGGCAACCTATACTTCCCTCTGCGAAGGGCCTACCTTTTACTTTTACCTCCTATACTGCAAAAGAGTCATGGTGATCTTCACCCTTCCTTTTTACATTTTATCCTTTGGCAAGCACAATATGTTGGGAAGATATTGGTATATATGGCTAATTGGATATGAGTTTTCATGAACTATTACTGTTGACATTACCTGTCAGGACCAAATTTTCAGGGTATTAATTTCCCAGAAAATGGCCCTTGTGCTCACCAGCCCCAGGATTACTGTTAGCTGATGAGACACCAACTTGATACAGAAACTCCAAGCAAAATACAAAATGTGTAGTACAAGTCCATTCTGGCCTATGAGTACAACAAATGGTTTCTAGTGGTTGACGGCGGAAGCGGTTTGTGGTCCATCAGTGTCTATGGGACTCCATTTCCCACAGGAACAGCTGGCCTAGATAACTCCTATCTTCACGAGGCTGCTATCACCATTGCGTAGGTTCCGGGGCTGTCATCGCAAGGCTCCTCTCCATGCAAGAAATCTGGCGAAGACAATAGCCAGGGACAAGCCAGTGAGTACTTTGAATGTACTCGCAAGCATTATGAACAAAGGTATAATATAACAAATGTTAATCATGCTCTGAAATATTCTATGATCACAATGTCAGTCACAAAATAAAAATCAATGATGCACGCAAGCAGGTTATTCATATACAACATAATATGCAATAAGGGAGTAGAAATGGAATGCACCGATCGGGTGTCTGAAGCGACGCCTCGAAAGGATAATAATATAAAGCATGCCTCAGTCGTGCGTCTGAGCGACACCACATAAAGGGCTTATAAAGGAAATAAGTAGCAAACATGCCACAGTAGGGCGTCTGTGCAACACCACATAAAGGGCTTATAGAGTAGGTAAATAACAAGCATGCCACAGTCGGGCGTCTCAGCGACACCACATAAATGGCTTATATGAGAGTAGTCACAGTGAATATCGAGGAGGTAGAACCGTCCCAGGGATACTCAATAATTCAAATAATGTAAATGGTTAGTCCATAATAATACTAATCATAATCATCATAAGTCACAAGTCATGATCCATGTTCTGGTTTAGCAGTTTTTCCCCCAAAGACCGACACTAGGACCAACACTTGACCCATCCCAGACTTTAGTCCTTAACCATGGACATGACTATTCGAATAGATATAATCTCTGCAGAGGGTGTACTCTTTACCCACGAGTAACGGATTCCTTTAGTCCATCGGGACTAATTCCATCTACGGTCTTTTAATTGAAAACACACCTGACCGCACACACCAGCCTAACTTACCGGTGTCTGGAATCACCCACGACACCCGTTAAGCGAAACTCTAAGTGGGGAGGCTACAACCTCGATTAGCATGGGATCACAAAATTTATAACATGCGCAAACTAGGGGAGCTATCCCCTCGGCTCCAACCGGAAACAACCATGCCCCTGGACCAGGTGGCATGCCTACCAGATGCAGTCGGTATCTTCCACCATGGCCTCTCTGTACGGTGTGTGCTAGGAAGGGGTTGACAGCTTACTGAACTATACCCTACCTATGGCAGGGACAAGTGGTAGTACGAAACAAGTATGGGGGTTACTGGAACAAGACTCGATCTATGGTCGACTCAGGAGGTTAAAGCATTTCCTGCATGATAAGCATAAGAAATATATTTCACACCAACCAGACAGAATCACCACTCATCATATCCCACCATGCCTTACCGGACACAACCGTCTTGACAAAGAACTAGAGACAAGCTCATGTCTACCCAAGACAGAGACTTTCCCGGATTCCTTCCGGTAGGCATGAAAAGCATACGAGGGTGATTACTATCAGAAACATATCAAAATCCCAACAGCAAGGAATCATCAGTATGCACTCATGAGTATGATCATGTCATCACATAAAATAACGAATACTCCGTGTCATGGTGATGTTGTAACCGCATCAGACAATACACAACAATATTATGCCAGGGTTCAGAATGCTTGCCTTCAAGAGTATGCAAGTGGGGGTGCACTTTTTGAAAGTTGCTTCCTTCCTCAAAATCCTATTTCAAGAAAATTTAAATCAACACATAGTTTCAAAATAGTACAAAAAAATTGTTCGGACAATTTTCAAATAAATATGAAAATAAACTAGACAAAACTTGAGAAACAACAGAAAAAGAATCAAATCAATTGGACTTGTATTTTAAAAGTTATAGCCAGTCAAAGTTTAGTCAAAGTCTGTTTTTAATAAAAATCAGAAAAAGAAAATGGTTCGGGGAGTAATACGTTTTCGAACAGGAGGAAACATACTCTGGGTTTTACGCTTCCACTAAAGCCAGCACGGGCCATCCCTGGGTCACAGTGGGTCCCTTGGGCCCACTGGTCAGGTTTGACCGGTCGCCCGCACCTCCTTCCTCCTCTGGCCGAGCAGAGGCGGAGCTCCGGCAATTGCCGCCGACGAACGGCGGCTCCCCATGGGATTCCGAGGGCAGGGATGGATCCGCCAGTCCAGTGCGGTTCTCCCAGTGGTCGAGAGGGTCGTGCGGACAAAGGGGGTCGCCGACGGCGAGCTCCGCGACGGACGGTAGCTTCTGGTGGATCGGGGTCTCGAGCTACGGTGGCTCCTGATCAGGTTTGAGAGGTTAGGTGGCTCCGCAAGGTCTAGGGGAGTCGGACGGTGGCACTAGATGGACGGGGGAGGCCCTGCTCGTGACGAATGGGACAGGAGTGTGGCGGCGGCCGAACTGATCGGAGACGGGGAAGAAGGCCTCCCTCCGTTGATTGCTAGCTGTGGGGTCTCTAGAGGGATGGCCTGAGGTCGCCTGAAGGTCTGGACGAGCTCGGGGGCCCCTTTTTATAGCGTAACTAGGTCAGTTCCACGGAGGCCGGGGATAAGATCGATGACGAGCTGCTACTATGGCTGTAGACGACGTGGCGATGCAGGGGGCGGCTTGGAGGAGTGAATGGATGAGCTCGGGCTGTTCAGGGGCGAGCTGGCGCGCGGCAGTGGCTCGGGCAGCGCTGCCCATGGCAGGAGCCTGCTGAGGCCGCCCCCTAGCTGCCATGGCCGACCTGACGGTGGCACTGCGGGGCTCTAGGGGTGGCTTGGATGGTTCTGATGCGCGGGTGAGGACGGGCGTGGCTCTACGGGCGAGCAAATGCCAGGGCGTAGGGTAAGCGAACGCGGAGGCTCGGTTGCGCGCGCGCGTGCAAAACGTGCGCTCTGGGCGCGCCCAGAGCACACACGCCAGGTGCTCGACGAAATGCCAACGCATGCCAGGAGGCTTGGATGAGGCTGGGGATTAATAGGTCTAGGTTAGAGGTAGCTAGGAGTTTGGTGGACACGTTGGTTTGGCTCCTGTGGCAAGCCCATAATGCAAACTCATGAGCATGCCAATTCTGTTCATGAACACCAAGTGCTCGACAGAATGCCAGGAGCTTCTAGGTATCTCCTCTGGTGGCCAAAGTCTCCAGTTTGGGGTCTCTTTAGATGATAAAGAGGGTGGCAAGGTTAGTTTGACAAAAACAAAAACTCCCTAGTGCAAGTTTTGCAAATTTTTAGTTCTGGACAGAAAATGGAAGGCATTATTGCATGGACCAAAAATACTCCAATGGGTCCAATCTCCTGGACTTAAGGTTTTGGTAGAGTGGTCTATGAGCAGGAGAAAAATCATGGGTAATAGGGCAAGATAAAATATGGTTGCAGTAGAAAATACCAACTGGACCAGAGAGCAAAAGAGGATGATTTGCTCAAATTTTTCAAAGAACACCAATGGGTTTTTGCATAAAGTTGAATTATACACTACTACTAACATCTCCCAATTTTGGTGGAATTTATAAAGAAATATTTAAATAGGTTGTAGTGCAAATTACAAACTGGACCAGATTTGAAAACTTGGGGTGGGGCTCAGAATTTCCAAATGACTAAAAGAGGCTTTGGCATAAAAGTGATGTGGGAACATCACATGACATCCCCAAATTTTGGTGGGGATTTTAAAGAAGTATTTTAAAGGGTTGTAGTGCAAATGGAACCCTAAAACTTATGAAAAATCACTTTAAAAGAAATAAAGCTCAGGAAAAATAATAGTAGAAATAATTCCACTGATAAAAGAAATGTTCTTGGAAAGATATACAAGTCCAACAATATTTTTGAAAGGTTTTCACTTGGAGTGAAAACTCCACAAGTCAGGAGAAAAGTGTAGTTCTGAAATAAAAGAAAATCCAGAAAATAAAAATTTAATTTACCATGGCAAAATTTTAATTAATAAATCATGGTTAAATTTTTGGGTTGTTACAACACTACCCCCCTTAAGAAAAATCTCATCCTCGAGATTTGCTAGGGGCTGTTTTGAAAAGAATTACTCCTACAATCTCAAAGTAATATCACAAAAATAACGATCCTACCCATGCAATAAAATGTGGCTACAATGAATGGGCAAATAAGTGGTGTAAAACTATAGTGTGGAATACTGGCGCTGCATGGAAAAATCTATGGTTGGGGGAAAATGAGAAATTTCTACTTTTGGTTACAGTAAATTTAGAATAAAATTCTAAATCTCTAAAATACACTGGTCGTACCCGAGAGCACAGTGCTCTCTCTGGCTGACAGATGGACCCGGGGCCCACTGTCAGTCTCTTCTTCTACCTCTGGCTCTCTCTTCTTCCTCTCTCTTGCGCGTTTGCCGCGCGTTCTCCACCGGCGACATCTAGCGCGTAGGGCATCTAGGACGTACTACGGTAGTGCGCGGCGCGCTAGCTGCCGGTGTAGTGTGCACTCACCTCGCGGGCTAGTGCGCTGTCGGCACTACTCGCGGATTCGCCTCCGAACACCGGCAATCGAGCGACGAGCGGCGCTGGTGGACTTTGCCCACCGTACACCGATCTCGAGCTATAAAATGACCGAGGTGCTCCTCTCTTCTTCCTCACACCTGGCCTCGCTTCTCCTTCTCCTTCCTTCTCCTCAATTTCTGTTTGCAGGAGCTCGAGACGAGGCTCTAATGGCGGAGGTGATGCCGGACTGGTACATGATCCTGATGTGCGAAGGGTTGGCGGCATTGCTGGGGTTCTCCGTGCTCTTGTGCGTGATGATCCTCGATGATCATTGTCGGTGTCAAAACCGGTGGATCTCGGGTAGGGGGTCCCGAACAGTGCGTCTAGGACGGATGGTAACAGGAGGCAGGGAACACTTTGTTTTACACAGGTTCGGGCCCTCTCCATGGAGGTAATACCCTACTCCTGCTTGATTAATATTGATGATATGGGTAGTACAAGAGTAGATCTACCACGAGATCAAGGAGGCTAAACCCTAGAAGCTAGCCTATGGTATGATTGTTGTCTATGGAGTTGATTGCCTACGGACTACAACCCTCCGGTTTATATAGACACCGGATAGGGTTAGGGTTACACAAAGTCGGTTACAATGGTAGGAGATCTTGAATATCCGCATCGCCAAGCTTGCCTTCCACGCCAAGGAAAGTCCCATCCGGACACGGGACGAAGTCTTCAATCTTGTATCTTCATAGTCCAGGAGTTCGGCTGAAGGTATAGTCCGGCTACCCGAACACCCCCTAATCCAGGACTCCCTCAGTAGCCCCCGAACCAGGCTTCAATGACGACGAGTCCGGCGCGCAAATTGTTCGGCATTGCAAGGCGGGTTCTTCTCCAAATCTTGTGTACCTGTAGGAATAATGTCCGATTCTTGTAATGTAGTGCTCCTCGGCTTCCATGCCCAATAATGGCCGTCTTCCACGTGTAAAACAAATGCGAAAAGCCGGGGCGTTTTTACATTCACACCCCTAGCCGTATAAACGAGCCGCCTATTTAACGGGATGGGGATTTAGGTCCAAACCACATCTTCTCCTTTCCGCGAGTTATCATCAGAGCGCTTCCAGCAAAGGTCCATTCCAACATGACCAACCGTCACAGCTCCTCCCCTCGCCCCTCCGGTCCTAAACCCGGGGACTGGGAGAGTTGCACCATCCCGCATAGTGAGTTAGCGTCGCTTCAGGCCAAGGGATTTCTCCCTCAGGCATACATGGTCCCGGTCCGAGCCGGTCTCGCCACCTACAATGGTGGAAAACAAGCGGAGAGCACCCTCAATCCTTCTAAAGGAGAGCGGGTGTGCCTCGTCCCCTATCTATTAAGGGGACTGGGATTTCCAATTCACCCATTTCTCCGCGGGCTTCTGGAGTTTTACGTCCTCCAGCTGCACAATCTCATGCCCGCCTCCGTATTGCATATTGCGGGTTTCGTCGCCCTTTGCGAGCTATTTTTAGGCGTTGAGGCTCATTTCGCACTATGGAAGAGGTTATTCTGCCTGGTGCCCCGTTCTCAAAAGGGGTCCATATACCAAGTGGGCGGAGCCGAAGTATGGCGCATCGCCGGGACCGGATACCTATCCGGAACCCTAAAGGAAGAGTCCGAGGACTGGCCTTCGGAATGGTTTTATATAGATGACGTCCCGCTACCGGACCCTATCCCGGTCGGTCTCCCTGAGTTCAACAGTGCTCCATTGAAGAAACGCTTGAGCTGGTGTCCGCGGAGCTCTCAGAGAGAAAGCGACAGAGACGTCCTTTACCTGATGGGCCGGATAAGACTGTTGGCTCATTCCGGACTAACCATGATCGGAGTCATGGCCGCATGCATTATGCGGGGGGTCCAGCCGCTTCAATATAGAGGCCACCTCATGTGGGATTTCAACGGGGAGGATGACGCCACACGTTACGGTCGTAAGGGGCCGGCTTCAACCGCCGCCTTAGTAAAGATCTTATCCTCTTTGTACAAGGGAGAAAAGGAGGAATTCCTCCACGTCAACCTGCAGGCCGGATTCAGTATGTACGATCCTCCAAGTTGGGTAAGTGAACAATTGCGCTTGCCCGTTTGTTTTATACTCCCGTGGTTAGATAGGTAGTCTAACGACTTCAATGCAGGAACTGCGACAGGAGGTAAAGGATATAAGCAGCCTCCCTCCACAGCCAGAGGACCCAGAATGGTCCCTCAATCTGGACTCTGAAGAGGATCCGGACATATCGGTGGAGCTTATCGACGGGGTGTTCCATCAGCTAAGCAAGGACAATACCTTGGTAGCCATTACGGCGGATTACCCAGGGTTAATCCCAGCCTCCCAGGTGACAGAAACCGGGGTCTTATTCCCTTGAAAGCGATTCCACCCTCACGTAGCCCGGTGTTTCTGACGACAGCCATGTTTTGCAGGGGAGATTTCCGAGGCAGGAGGCCGATCCTGTGGCGGCTAGCCAACGAGGGGCCGCAGAGCCCCGTGGGGAAAAAAAGAATGAAGTCCAGACTGAGATGCCGGCGCAAAGGTATAGTGCACCCTCTATTTCCCTGGAGTTATTCCGTCAGGGCATATTAACGTTCGTGCTATCTTCAGAATGAAGAGACCTCGCCGGACTACATCCGGAGAGGTTGCCAATCGCGCCTCCACCAGCCAGGCTCCAACATCTGGCCAGGAAGCGGAGGCAAGCACAAGGCGCACACCGGACGCTCCTCCGACAGAGGATGCGGACAGGCTGTCTGCCACAAATTCTGAAGTGGAGAGTGCCATGAACCATAGGCGTCGCCGAACAATTCTACGCGATGCTTGTTTCTCCCAAGAGGCTTTAGATGCCTTTAATTCGGGAGATGCGTACCTCCGTGCCGCTCAAAATGGTTTAGCCAGAGCCATGGAGCAGTATGTGAAAGACATACGGGTAAGAAAATTTTGGTTAAATATAT
>NC_041380.1:122259774-122328127 GCF_002162155.2 Triticum dicoccoides | reverse complement strand
ATATATATATATATATATATATATATATATATATATATATATATATATATATATATATATATATATATATATATATATACCAGTAGCCCCCGAGACTTGAAGCAGTTAGAGCAACTGATTTAAGGATCATTTAATATGCAGCTTCTTACAGAGAAGAATACCGTACTGTCCCAGGAGCTGGCAAAGTGCAAGGCCCAACTAGAGGCCGCACTAGCCGCAGCAGGGGAGCCCAAAGAGACCCCCTCAGGTAAGATACACTTCGAAAGATTAGTATTATGCGGTGTGGGTGCAAATCTAACAAATCATATTGTAGATGGCTCCGGACTCGATCCGGACAAGCAACAACTCTTACGCTGGCTAAAGGCCGGTGAGAGTATGTTGACAAAGGTGAGGCGAGAGAAGAATGATCTTCAGGATGTCCACACCAAGCTGGACGTCGAACTTAAAGATGTTCGTGGCCAGCTGTCGGACTCCACGAAGGAGAATCAGCGGCTTCGACGCGGCATTTTTAGTAAGTGCTTGAACGAACTTTGAAAAAAGAGTTCGGCGAGGAAGTCGACTAACAGAGTAATGTATGTAGGTATGCTCACATGTCGTCCTGCAGAGGAGATGCCCGGTTCTATGGGTGACCTTCTTCTCGAACTCATGCAACTGCACGAGCGAATTCGGCAGGCGATGCGAGGTGTTGCCCAAGCCTTATGGCCTGCCCACTCCATGCCCGAGGGCCTTGGAGAGCTTGCGGAGAAGCTGAAGGGAGCTCGGCGGCGCTTCCGGTTGTGGAAGATATCGGCCTTCCGACAAGGCGCTAGGGAAGTCTAGGCCATGGTGAAGACCCGTTTTACGAAGTCTGACCCGAACCACATGGCCGAGGTCGGACCAGTGGGGCCTGACGGGAAGGAGATCCCTGTGAGCTTAGTATACGGCCAAGTAGAGTTGGCCGCGAAGTATTCCCAGCAGGACTATAAATTAGACAGCCTGTTAGATGGTATAGAAGAGGAATACAATCAGTCAGAATGACTATGTAATTTTGAATTGACATGTGTAATGCCTTCTAGCCGGATTGTAGATCGTTTGTCGTTGCCGACCTTTTCGCTTCAGCCTCGGGACCTGACGGTCCGGAGTGTGTCCAAATACCATAGCAGTTATATAAGAACCGTGGTATGCATGGAGACCAGGTGTAGGGGTCATTAGTGCTTTATCAGACAAGTGCCCAACTAGTTATGTTATATTACATGGTTAGTAAGAAACATCTTCCAGAGAGAATAGTTCCGTTAGGGGTTCCTTTCGCTGGGAGGCATGCCCTAAAGTGCATGTCCGGACTGCGTAAAAAGACGCAGAAAAAAGCATCTGGGGGCGCATAAAAATGGGTAAAAAGATCATCTTTTATCTCACCGGCCGAATATTCCCTTAAGAACGCTAGCTTTCGGCTTCACCCAGTCTGAGGTACACATCCGGCTGACCCGGCAGTAACAATCGCAGAGGTGCTCCCTTTACCGCCTAGCCGAACAATCGGGAACGTAGGGGTAAGCACAGGAGCCAGGGAACCCAGCTTTGCCAAAACTTAAGTCATATCGATGCATATAATGGTGAAGAAAAGGGTACATGCGGAAGTTTGACGCATGTGTTGGGCATGAAGCCCATATAAATAAGCTTCTGTTAAAGAAGCCCCCAGGTTTAATGAGCGCGAGTGGCGCATCACTAGATGAGCCTTTAAAGGCTATAGAAGAAAAGAGGGGAAGGAGAGAAATGTAAGACAGAAAAATGCAAAAAATGGACAGAGGAAGGAGACGAACACAGAGTCCGGCGCTAGGCATAGAATCTTCGGAGGCGGGTGGCGTTCCACGGGTTCGGCTTGAGTCGGTTATTCGACGCATCTCGCATGCAGTACGCCCCGCCAGTCAGGACTTGGTCGATTATGAATGGACCTTCCCACTTGGGCTTGAGTTTGTCCTTTTTCTTATCCGGTAGGCGTAGAACTAGTTCGCCAACATTGTAATTTTTGGCCCGTACTTCTCTGCTTTGATATCTTCGGGCCTGCCGTTGATAAAATGCGGAACGGGCTTTTGCCACGCCACGCTCCTCCTCCAAGGCGTCCAAGTTGTCCTGCCGATCGAGCTCGGCTTCTATTTCTTCGTACATGCGCACTCTAGGTGAGTCATGAATTATGTCGCAGGGCAGAACTGCCTCTGCGCCGTACACCATGAAAAATGGTGTGTATCCGGTGGTGCGATTTGGCGTGGTCCGCAGCCCCCATAGCACGGAGTCGAGCTCCTCTACCCAGTGCGTGTTAGATTCCTTGAGGGACCGCACCAGTCTGGGTTTAATGCCGCTCATGATAAGACCATTTGCGCATTCGACCTGGCCGTTGGTTTGTGGGTGATAGACGGAAGCATAATCAAGCTTGATGCCCATGTTTTTGCACCAGAGTTTTACCTCGTCCACGGTAAAGTTTGTACCGTTATCGGTTAGATGCTGTGGGGGACACCATAATGGTGTACAACCCGGATATGAAGTCTATCACAGGTCCGGATTCGGCCGTTTTAACAGGCTTGGCTTCTATCCATTTGGTGAACTTATCCACCATGACCAGTAAGTATTTTTTCCTATCGGTCCCACCTTTAAGGGGTCCGACCATGTCAAGCCCCCAGACCGCAAAAGGCCAGGTGATGGGTATAGTTTGGAGTGTGGTAGGTGGCATATGGCTTTAGTTTGCAAAAAGTTGGCAACCAGCGCATCGTTGGACTAGGTCCTTAGTGTCTGCACGGGCCGTCGGCCAATAAAAGCCTGTACGGAAAGCCTTGCTAACAAGGGACCGAGCAGCGGCGTGGTGACCACCGAGTCCGGCATGAATTTCAGCCAGAAGGTTCCGCCCTTCCTCTTCGGAGATGCACCTTTGAAGGACTCCGGTAGTGCTTTTCTTATAAAGCTCTCCCTCATGGACTCTATAGGCTTTAGATCGCCGCACTATGCAGCGGGCCTCGTTTTGGTCCTCCGGGAGTTCCTGCCTACTAAGGTAGGCTAGGAGTGGTTGTGTCCATGGGGCGATAACCGCCATTATTACGTGGGCTGAAGGTGTAATTTCATTGGTAGAGCCTCCAATTGTGTCAGATTGTTCGGCGTCGAGTGGTGCGGCTGGGTCTGGGCTGTTATTTGCGGGTTCCCCCTCCCATGCTATGGATGGTTTGAACAATCTTTCCAAAAAGATGTTGGGGGGACTGCGTCGCGTTTTGCTCCAATGCGTGCCAGGACTTCCGCTGCTTGATTGTTTTCTCGAGCTATATGGTGAAACTCCAGCCCTTCGAACCGAGCTGACATTTTTAGGACAGCGTTGCAGTAAGCTGCCATTTTTGGGTCCTTGGCGTCGAAGTCTCCATTTATTTGGGATATCGCGAGGTTTGAATCCCCGTGTACCTCTAGGCGCTGGATACCCATGGATACTGCTATCCGAAGACCGTGTAGGAGGGCCTCATATTCGGCTGCATTGTTGGAATCCGTGTACATGATCTGGAGCACATATTGGACCGTGTCTCCTGTGGGGGACGTCTAGACGATGCCAGCCCCCAGTCCGACCAACATTTTGGAGCCGTCGAAATGCATAATCCAGTTTGAATATGTGCCATACTCTTTAGGGAGCTCGACCTCCGTCCATTCTGCGACGAAGTCGGCCAAAACTTGCGATTTAATAGCTCGCCGTGGCTTATAGGTTATATCGAACGGGAGAAGCTCGATGGCCCATTTTGCAATTCGGCCCGTTGCATCGCGCTTGTTGATAATATCGTTGAGTGGTACTTCTGAGGCTACTGTTATGGAACACTCTTGAAAGTACTGTCGTAGCTTCCGGGATGCCATGAATACCGCGTATGCAATCTTTTGGTAATGCGGGTACCGTGGTTTGCATGGAGTGAGGACAGTGGATACGTAGTAGATCGGCCTTTGAAGGGGGAATTTATGTCCATACATTTCCCGCTCGACAACGAGCACTGTGCTGACAACTTGATGTGTTGCTGCAATGTACAATAACATTGGTTCGCCGATGATTGGCGCGGCCAGGACTGGGTTTGTTGCCAATATGGCTTTTATTTCATCAAGTCCGGCCGTGGCGTCATCCGTCCACTTGAAGTGTTCGGTGCATCGAAGGAGGCGATAAAGGGGTAGTGCCTTTTCTCCCAAGCGGGAGATGAAGCGGCTTAAAGCCGCCACACATCCGGTTAATTTCTGTATTTGTTTGAGGTCCTTTGGAATATCCAATTGTGACAAATCTCGGATCTTGGCTGGGTTTGCTTCAATTCCTCTTCCGGATACAATGAAGCCCAAGAGCTTTCCGGCTGGAACGCCGAAGACGCATTTTTCTGGGTTGAGCTTGATGTCATATTGTCGGAGATTATCAAATGTACGCCTCAAGTCGTCTACTAGAGATTCAACATGTCTTGATTTGACGACCACATCATCCACATATGCCTCCACTGTTTTGCCGATCTGGTTTGCCAGACATGTCTGGATCATGCGCTGATATGTTGCGCCGACATTTTTCAGCCCAAAGGGCATTGTGTTGAAGCAGAATGGGCCGTATGGTGTGATGAATGCTGTTGCGGCTTGGTCTGATTCTGCCATCTTGATTTGATGGTAACCGGAGTATGCGTCGAGGAAACACAACGAGTCGTGTCCTGCGGTGGCATTGATAATTTGATCGATACGGGGGAGGGGGAAGGGATCCTTTGGGCAAGCCTTGTTAAGGTCTTTAAAATCGACACATAGGCGCCATGATTTGTCCTTCTTTGGTACCATCAGCAGGTTTGCTAGCCAGTCCGGATGTTTTATGTCTCTAATGAATCCGGCCTCCAATAGCTTGGCTAGCTCTTCTCCCATAGCCTGTCTCTTGGGTTCGGAAAAACGCCGAAGGGCTTGTTTGACAGGTTTGAATCCTTTTAGGATATTTAAGCTGTGTTCGGCCAGCCTGCGTGGAATCCCTGGCATGTCTGAAGGGTGCCAGGCGAAAATGTCCCAATTCTCTCGTAGGAACTCTCGCAGTGCGGCGTCTACATCGGGGTTCAATCGTGCCCCGATGGAAGCTGTTTTATTGGGGTCCGTTGGATGGACCTGGAATTTGACTATTTCGTCAGCTGGCTTGAAGGATGTGGATTTGGATCTCTTGTCGAGTATCACATCATCCCTGTTAACCGTGGAGCACAGTGCAGTCAGTTCCTCGGCCGCTAAGGCTTCGGATAGTGCCTCAAGGGCTAATGCGGCCGTCTTGTTTTCGGCGCGGAGTGCTATGTCCGAATCACTAGCTAGAGTGATAATTCCATTCGGCCTGGGCATCTTAAGCTTCATGTACCCGTAATGGGGTATTGCTTGGAAGATTGTGAATGCTTCCCGCCCTAGTAAGGCGTGATATCCGCTCTTAAACGGGGCCACCTGAAACGTGACTTCTTTGGACCTGTAATTATCCGGCATGCCGAACACCACATCTAGTGTGATTTTTCCTGTGCAGCGCGCTTCCCCAATTGGGGATTATTCCTCTAAAGGTTGTGCTGCTTCGCTCGACGCGGTTCTAGTCTATTTCCATTTTTGAAGGGTTTCCTCATAAATGAGGTTCAGTCCGCTGCCTCCATCCATGAGCACCTTGGTGAGGCGAAAGCCGTCCACTATGGGACTGAGGACCAATGCGGCTGGTGCTCGGGCTGGTCGGAATCTAGGTTCATCACTTGCATTGAAGGTAATAGCAGTGTCGCTCCATGGATTTATTGTTGCAACTTGATAGACCTCGGCGAGGCTGCGGAGTGTTCTTTTTCGCATATTGTTTGATGCGAAAGTCTCGAAGACTGTGAGAACGGTACAGGTGTCCTCGGGCTGGCTTTCTGCGGCCTCCAGAATTAAGAGGTCCTCGCCAATTATGGCCACCTGCCGGAGTATCCAACATGCTCTAAGGCTGTGAGTTGGTGTGGCGTCCCCTGTACTGTGAATTCTACAGGGTCCATCAAGCCACCTTTCCAGTACGGTTCCATGCCCTGTAGAGGGTTTTGGCTTTTTGGTGTTTATCCCGGGTGTCCTATGATGATGCACCCTCTTAGTTCGGACGGGATTACTATTCAAGGCCGGATTATCCCAAAATTTTATTTCGGTTTTCCAGGCGCTTTCCATCGCACAGTATTTTTGTACTATGGACGCCAAGTCTGCGAAGCGTGTAATATCACGACGACTTACGGCATTAAGGATTCCCTCGTCCGTGCAGTTACTGCAGAAAATTGAGTTGCGTCTCCCTCGCGGCAATCCTTTATCCTGTTCATAACCAGGAGGAATCTAGACCAGTAATGATGTACTGTTTCCTCGGGCCTCTGCCTGATTTGGGAGAGACCGCTTATGTTCGGGTGGGCGGGTGCCATTGAATATGAAACCTCACCCAATCCAAGATTCGGAGGCTGAAGAGTTTCCGAACTCTGAAGTTCGGATTCTTGGATGTTGTCCAACGAATCTATCCCGTTGCCTGATCCTAAGCTCAGGTCTTGAGTTACATCCTCCTCTCCGCGGGTATCCAGCTTGGAGGGGTCGGGAATTCGGACGTAGCTAGTCCTTAAAATAGATGAAGGGTCGCCGCACTGCGCCTCTACCACGGCAACGTGGTGGGTGACTTGGGGAGAGTTAATTTCTCTTAGATCGAGTTTAAGCCCAACCTGGTCGTAATTCATAGCAATCCCCAGGGCAGCGATGCGATCCAAGAGCTCGTTTACAGAAGAGAGCTCTATTGGATCTAGCTGCTCGACGAGCTCCAAGCTGACGTGTAGGTTGCTTTTGATGACCCAAGAGGTCACCGTCGGCGCAACAGCCGAACAGGCGGTCATGAGGAAACCACCTAGCCGGAGGGTTTGGCCGACAACCAAGGCTCCCTTAGCAACGGTGCCGTCTTTGAAGACGGGAGAAGGCATCCTTCCTGATTGTGACGGCACAGAGGAACTCTCAATGAAAGCACCAATGTCGGTGCCAAAACCGGAGGATCTCGGGTAGGGGGTCCTGAACTGTGCGTCTAGGCCGGATGGTAACAGGAGGCAGGGAACACTTTGTTTTACCCAGGTTCGGGCCCTCTCGATGGAGGTAATACCCTACTCCTGCTTGATTAATATTGATGATATGGGTAGTACAAGACTAGATCTACCACGAGAGCGAGGAGGCTAAACCCTAGAAGCTAGCCTATGGTATGATTGTTGTGTATGGAGTTGATTGCCTACGGACTACAACCCTCCGGTTTATATAGACACCGGATAGGGTTACACAAAGTCGGTTACAATGGTAGGAGATCTTGAATATCCACATCGCCAAGCTTGCCTTCCACGCCAAGGAAAGTCCCATCCGGACACGGGACGAAGTCTTCAATCTTGTATCTTCATAGTCCAGGAGTCCGGCTGAAGGTATAGTCCGGCTACCCGAACACCCCCTAATCCAGGACTCCCTCAATCATCGTGATGCTGCTGCTCAAGTGTTAGCTCTCCGCGGCTGTGGCGATCATGCGGATTAGGTGCTGGTGTCGGGTGCTAACTGTTGTCAGTTTGTTGTAGGCAACTTGCACCCGAATAATTACCCACAAATATATCCTTCAGAGACTGTGGTGTGCTAGGGAGGTGATCAGTTAGGTGCAAAATGTGCACGTGGATTTGCAATTAGTGCACGTGGTCGAGTGGTTGTGGTTGTGAGTCTGCTGTCATGGTGCTGCGTGAATAAAAAATCTATGTCGTGAAGAGATATACGCTGCAACAACTCAGGGAAAAATCTCACTTCAGAATTTATCGAGAGTGAAATTAGTTAATCAAAATTAACATCAGTAAAAACTACTTGCATTAATTGAAACCAAATATTTAATTCATCGCACAAATTTAGGATACCACACATACGTTGCAACACATAAATAAATGTCGGGGGACAATAAACATAGCAGTAACATCTACAATGAAAGTGGCAAAAATATAGGGTCCTGAGAAAACGTCTCTGGTACTAGGGCACACTCTTCTTCTATCAGGGGAAGCGGATTGACTAGTCGATGAATGCGTCTCTCCTGGTCGGGCCTCAGTGGTCTACCAATAGCGATCTGAGGATTTAAATCAGCGAGGCTCTGGAGATAACCCATTACTCGTTGGGTCAAACGCTCTTGAGCGATGACATATTGGGAAAGGTTGGCCAGTGCTGGGTCTCTCTCGATTCGTCCACCGGGAAAAGATGCTACTTCTCCGGGTGCTGCACGACTCGGGAAGTAATAATACCCTCGTTCACTGGCATAGGGTACCGTGAATCGAAGGCGAGCAAGCGCTTCGTACGCAGCAGCTTCTATGGACATCTGCGGAGTCGGCATATATTTTCCCACAAAGGAGACTTCCGTTGGGTCTTGGTTTGGTTTTGCGGGAGGGATGTGCACCACTGCCCAATATTTCGAGGTGGAAGGGGTGATCCTCGATTTGAGCAACTCGTACTGCAGGTAAAGTCCCACAATATTTTAACAAAACTACCTGGGGTTGCATCTGGAGTTCTCAGATAGATACTAGGGCTCGACATGGCAAAGAAATGGCTGTGAGGGTTGTGCACAAGGTGAGGGGTACTTGGCAAGGTCACGAGGTGGCCTTTTATATAGCATCTGGGCTGGGTCATTTACCACGGTGAGGGGCAACTAGTTTGTCGGTTCTGCTCTATGGGGTCGGGGTCAATGCCACAGGTACACATATCTCACAGAAGTGATGTATTACTGTGGGTGTCGTCGGGGTGGTTTTTGGTAGCTACGCCCGGAATTAAAATGCAACCGTACGCCAACATACTTATGCATGGTTATTATTTAAAATAGGGGCACATAAGCAGATAAAATTTAATTTTGGCGGTACAAGATCACACAATTACAGGGCATGGTCATACGAAAGACTCGGTACTACTCGAGTGACTTAGTCTACCTCATTAATATCTAAGCGGGCGTGCCTTGTGGACATCGAGGCTTCTCCACGAGTTTCACCATCGGGGTTAGCTAGATGGAGTTGAGGGGCTGTAGGGTCGGGGTAGCGATGATGACCATCGCGGGGGTTGTTGGCCACAATCCCGTTGGAGCGTGTTCCCAAAAGGCGGCGAAGCACTTCTGGGGACACTAAAGTATTTTGGTCGATGGCTGGGGCAGACCTCAACGATTCGATTGGTTGTCCGAACAGCACGACTGGGTTGTCGACGTCGGGCTCATCTTCTCTTCTTGCCGGGGCTTGGTGGACCAGTCTCCACGGGCTGCGATCAGATCAAGGGTGATTTGATCGAACAGTCCCTCTAGTGCACTTACATAGTGCACCAGATGCAACTATGCAGGATCCGTCTCGTGGTCTCCGTTGGCAACCTGGGGTGGCCTACCATACCGGTCACGGCTGGGGTAGTAGTAGAACGAGCGACAGTTAACTCTGGGCGACAAGTGCCGGAGTTGAACTATAGCCTCTCGAGCAGCTAGTTGGATGGCTTGTGGCTCAAAGGAAGTTGTCCTTCCGGGGAACATGTAGGGGTGTTCTGGCGATAGAACCCTACCATAGATCTGCACAGTGGCCCAGAATTGACGGCTCTCACCGCTCATGGGCCCTTGGTACACAACATATTCTGGGGGCTCTTCTAATGCAAAGGCACGGCGGGTGAGGTTTGCTAGCACGGTCACAAAACCTCTAAGGTTAGTTGCTGTGGTCTCATTGTGCACAATGGGGCCAGGCATCTTGGCTTGGTTTTGGCGTAGAGGCTGTGCTGTGTTGGGTTGGGGCTAGCGTGCCCTTTTTATAGAAGAAGGGGACGGAGTCTTCCTTCGCATGCTTGTGAAAGAGACTATCTAGGTGTCGGTCACTGGTGCGTGATCGACAGGCCAGGCTGATAGGTTAGGCACTGACTGCCAAAAGTTGTTGGGGTCACTGTGTGGCTATCTTACACGAGAAGCTTGGCCGGGGTTAGGTTAAGGTCTGGTGGGTTGGTTAACCTAGGTTTATTGAGCTGGCCAAGATAGGATTAGCCAATGGTCAGCCTGGCTCTGATACCAAGGTTGTCAGGACCGGATTTTCAGGGTATTAATTTCCTAGAAAATGGCCCTTGTGCTCACCAGCCCCAGGATTACTGTTAGTTGATGAGACACCAACTTGATACAGAAACTCCAAGCAAAATACAAAATGTGTAGTACAAGACCATTCTGGCCTATGAGTACAACAAATGGTTTCTAGTGGTTGACGGCGGAAGCGGTTTGTGGTCCATCAGTGTCTATGGGACTCCATTTCCCACAGGAATACCTGACCTGGATAACTCCTATCTTCGTGAGGCTGCTATCACCATTGCGTAGGTTCCGGTGCTGTCATCGCAACGCTCCTCTCCATGCAAGAAATCTGGCCAAGACAATAGCAGGGACAAGCCAGTGAGTACTTTGAATGTACTCGCAAACATTGTGAACACAGGTATAATATAACAAATGTTAATCGTGCTCTGAAATATTCTATGATCACAATGTCAGTCACAAAATTAAAATCCATGATGCACGCAAGTAGGTTATTCATATACAACATAGTATGCAATAAGGGAGTAGAAATAGAATGCACTGATCGGGTGTCTAAAGCGACGCCTCAAAAGGATAATAATATAAAGCATGCCTCAGTCGGGCGTCTGAGCGACACCACATAAAGGG
The DNA here is from genome assembly GCF_002162155.2 of Triticum dicoccoides. NCBI lineage: Eukaryota > Viridiplantae > Streptophyta > Magnoliopsida > Poales > Poaceae > Triticum > Triticum dicoccoides. The sequence goes on along the minus strand of NC_041380.1, from coordinate 122,317,470 downwards.
CTTATAAAGGAAATAAGTAGCAAACATGCCACAGTCGGGCGTCTGTGCGACACCAGATAAAGGGCTTATAGAGTAAGTAAATAACAAGCATGCCACAGTCGGGTGTCTCAGCGACACCACATAAAGGGCTTATATGAGAGTAGTAATAGTGAATATCCAGGAGGTAGAACCGTCCTAGGGATACTCAATAATTCAAATAATGTAAATGGTTAGTCCATAATAATAGTAATCATAATCATCATAAGTCACAAGTCATGATCCATGTTCTGGTTTAGTAGTTTCCCCCCGAAGACCGACATTAAGACCGACACTTGACCCATCCCAGACTGTAGTCCTTAACCATGGACACGGCTATTCGAATAGATATAATCTCTGCAGAGGGTGTACTCTTTACCCACGAGTAACGGATTCCTTTAGTCCATCGGGACTAATTCTGTCTACGGTCTTTTAATTGAAAACACACCTAACCGCACACACCGGCCTAACTTACCGGTGTCTGGAATCACCCACAACACCCGTTAAGCGAAACTCTAAGTGGGGAGGCTACAACCTCGATTAGCATGGGATCACAAAATTTATAACACGCGCAAACTAGGGGAGATATCCCCTCGGCTCCAACCGGAAACACCCATGCCCCCGGACCAGGTGGCATGGCTACCGGATGTAGTCGGTATCTTCCACCATGGCCTCTCTGTACGGTGTGTGCTAGGAAGGGGTTGACAGCTTACTGAACCGTACCCTACCTATGGCAGGGACAAGTGGTAGTATGAAACAAGTATGGGGGTTACTGGAACAAGACTCGATCTATGGTCGACTCAGGAGGTTAAAGCATTTCCTACATGATAAGCATAAGAAATATATTTCACACCAACCAGACAGAATCACCACTCATCATATCCCGCCATGCCTTACCGGACACAACCGTCTCAACGAAGAACTAGAGACAAGCTCGTGTCTACCCAAGACAGAGACTTTCCCGGATTCCTTCCGGTAGGCATGAAAAGCATATGAGGGTGATTACTATCAGAAACATATCAAAATCCCAACAGCAAGGAATCAACAGTATGCACTCATGAGTATGATCATTTCATCACATAAAATAACAAATACTCCATGTCATGGTGGTGTTGTGACCACATCAGAAAACACACAATAATATTAGGCCAGGGCTTCAGAATGCTTGCCTTCAAGAGTATGCAAGTGGGGGTGCACTTTTTGAAAGTTGCTTCCTTCCTCAAAATCCTATTTCAAGAAAATTTAAATTAACACATCGTTTCAAAACAGTACAAAAAATTTGTTCGGACAATTTTCAAATAAATATGAAAATAATAGACAAAATTTTAGAAACAACAGAAAAAGAATCAAATCAATTGGACTTGTATTTTAAAAGTTATAGCCAGTCAAAGTCTGTTTTTAATAAAAATCAGAAAAAGAAAACGGTTCGGGGAGTAATACGTTTTTGAACAGGAGGAAACGTACTCTGGGTTTTACGCTTCCACTAAAGCCAGCGCGGGCCGTCGCTGGGTCACTGACAGTGGGTCCCTTGGGCCCACTGGTCAGGTTTGACCGGTCGCCCGCGCCTCCTTCCTCCTCTGGCCGAGTAGAGGCGGAGCTCCGGCGATTGCCGCTGACGAACGGCGGCTCCCCACGGGATTCCGAGTGCAGAGATGGATCCGCCAGTCCAGTGCGGCTCTCCCAGTGGTCGAGAGGGTCGTGGGGACAAAGGGGGTGACCGGCGGCGAGCTCCGCGGCGGACTGTAGCTTCTAGTGGATCGGGGTCTCGAGCTACGGTGGCTCCCGATCGTGTTTGAGAGGTGAGGTGGCTCCGCAAGGTCTAGGGGAGTCGGACGGTGGCACTGGATGGACGGGGGAGGCCCTGCTCGCAATGAATGGGACCGGAGCGTGGCGGCGGCCGAACTGACCGGAGACGGGGAAGAAGGCCTCCCTCCGTCGATTGCTGGCTGTGGGGGCTCTAGAGGGATGGCCTGAGGTCACCTGAAGGTCTGGACGAGCTCGGGGGCCCCTTTTTATAGTGTAACTAGGTCGGTTCCGCGGCGGCCGGGGATAAGATCAACGGCGAGCTGCTACTGTGGCCGTAGACGGCGTGGAGATGCTGGGGGCGGCTTGGAGGAGCGAATGGATGAGCTCGGGCTGTTCAGGGGTGAGCTGGCGCGCGGCTGTGGCTCGGGCGGCGCCACCCATGGCAGGAGCGTGCTGTGGCCGTCCGCTAGCTGCCATGGCTGACCTGACGGTGGCGCTACGGGGCTCTAGGGGTGGCTTGGATGGTTCTGATGCGCGGGTGAGGACGGGCGTGGCTCTGCGGGCGAGCAAAGGCCAGGGCGCAGGGTAAGTGAACGCGGAGGCTCGGTTGCGCGCGCGTGCAAAACGTGCGCTCTGGGCGTGCCCAGAGCTTGCACGCCAGGTGCTCGACAAAATGCCAACGCATGCCAGGAGGCTTGGATGAGGCTGGGGATTAACAGGCCTAGGTTAGAGGTAGCTAGGAGTTTGGTGGACACGTTGGTTTGGCTGCTGTGGCAACCCCATAATGCAAACTCATGAGCATGCCAATTCTGTTCATGAACACCAAGTGCTCGACAGAATGCCAGGAGCTTCTAGGTATCTCCTCTGGTGGCCAAAGTCTCCAGATTGGGTTCTCTTTAGATTATAATGAGGGTGGCAAGGTTAGTTTGACAAAAACAAAAACTCCCTAGTGCAAGTTTTGCAAATTTTCAGTTCTGGACAGAAAATGAAAGCATTATTGCATGGACCAAAAGTACTCCAATGGGTCCAATCTCCTGGACTTAAGGGTTTAGTAGAGTGGTCTATGAGCAGGAGAAAAATCATGGGTAATAGGGAAAGATAAAATATGGTTGTAGTAGAAAATACCCAACTGGACCAGAGAGCAAAAGAGGATGATTTGCTCAAATTTTTCAAACTAACACCAATGGGTTTTTGCATAAAGTTTAATTATACACTACTACTAACATCTCCCAATTTTGGTGGAATTTATAAAGAAATATTTAAATAGGTTGTAGTGCAAATTACAAACTGGACTAGATTTGAAAACTTGGGGTGGGGCTCAAAATTTCCAAATGACTAAAAGAGGTTTTTGCATAAAAGTGATGTGGGAACATCACATGACATCCCCAAATTTTGGTGGGGATTTCAAAGAAGTATTTGAAAGGGTTGTAGTGCAAATGGAACCCTAAAACTTATGAAAAATCTCTTTAAAAGAAATAAAGGTCAAGAAAAATAATTGTAGAAATAATTCCACTGATAAAAGAAATGTTCTTGGAAAGATATACAAGTCCAACAATATTTTTGAAAGGTTTTCACTTGGAGTGAAAACTCCACAATTCAGGAGAAAAGTGTGGTTCTGAAATAAAAGAAAATCCAGAAAATAAAAATTTAATTTACCATGGCAAAATTTTAATTAATAAATCATGGTTAAATTTTTGGGGTGTTACATTACCCTTGAGGTAAAACGTTGGGAGGCAAAACTATAAGCCCCTATCTGTCTCTGTGTCCGATTAAAACTCCATAAACATAAGTATTGCATGAGTGTCAGCAATTGTGAAAGATTATATGATAGTTGAGTATGTCGACTTGCTGAAAAGCCCTTATACATTGACTCTTTCCTATGTTATGATAAATTGCAATTGCTTCAATGACTGAGATTATAGTTTGTTAGTTTTCAATGAAGTTTACGATTCATACTTGATATTGTGATTGAATTATTACTCTAGCATAAGAAATCATATGACAAGAATTATATAAGTTGCTGTTCTAAGAATGATCATGATGCCCTCATGTCCGTATTTTATTTTTATCGACACCTTCATCTCTAAACATGTGGATATATTTTTCGATTTCGGCTTTTCGCTTGAGGACAAGCGAGGTCTAAGCTTGGGGGAGTTGATACGTCCATTTTGTATCATGCTTTTATATCAATATTTATTGCATTATGGGATGTTACTACACATTATATCACAATACTTATGCCTATTCTCTCTTATTTTACAAGGTTTACATAAAGAGGGAGAATGCCGGCAGCTGGGATTCTGGCTGGAAAAGTAGCAAATATTAGAGACCTATTCTGCACAGCTCCAAAAGTCCTGAAACTTCACAGATGATGTTTTCCAAATATATAAAAAACATTGAGCGCAAGAACTTCACCAGGGGGCCACACCCTGCCCACGAGGGTGGGGGGCGCGCCCTACCCCCCTGGGCACGCCCCCTACCTCGTGGGCCCCCTGGTGGCCCTCCGGTGACCATCTTCTGCTATATGGACTCTTTCGATGGGAAAAAATCATAAGCCATCTTCTCGGACGAAACTCCGCCGCCACGAGGCGAAACCTTGGCGGAACCAATCTAGGGTTCTGGCGGGGCTGTTCTGCCGGGGAAACTTCCCTCCCGGAGGGGGAAATCATCGCCATCGTCATCACCAACGCTCCTCTCATCGGGAGAGGGCAATCTCCATCAACATCTTCATCTGCACCATCTCATCTCAAAACCCTAGTTCATCTCTTGTATCCAATTCTTGTCTCTAAGTCCGGGATTGGTGCTAGTAGGTTGCTAGTAGTGTTAATTACTCCTTGTAGTTGATGCTAGTTGGTTTAATTGGTGGAAGATCATATGTTCAGATCCTATATGCACATTAATACCCCTCTGATTATGAACATGTTTATGCTTTGTGAGTAGTTACTTTTGTTCCTGAGGACATGGGAGAAGTCTTGCTATTATTAGTCATGTGAATTTGGTATTCGTTCAATATTTTGATGAGATGTATGTTGTCTCTCCTCTAGTGGTGTTACATGAACGTCGACTACATGACACTTCACCATTATTTAGGCCTAGAGGAAGGCATTGGGAAGTAATATGTAGATGATGGGTTGCTAGAGTGACAGAAGCTTAAACCCTAGTTTATGCATTTCTTCGTAAGGGGGTGATTTGGATCCATATGTTTCATGCTATGGTTAGGTTTACCTTAATACTTTTGTTGTATTTGCGGATGCTTGCAATAGAGGTTAATCATAAGTGGGATGCTTGTCCAAGTAAGGGCAGCACCCAAGCACTGGTCCACCCACATACCAAATTATCAAAGTACCGAACGCGAATCATATGAACGTGATGAAAACTAGCTTGACGATATTCCCATGTGTCCTCGGGAGCGCTTTACATCATATTAGAGTTTGTCCAGGCTTGTCCTTTGCTACAAAAGGATTGGGCCACCTTGCTGCACCTTATTTACTTTTGTTACTTCTTGCTCGTTACAAATTATCTTATCACAAACTATCTGTTACCACTTATTTCAGTACTTGCAGAGAATACCTTGCTGGAAACCGCTTATCATTTCCTTCTGCTCCTCATTGGGTTCGATACTCTTACTTATCGAAAGGACTATGATAGATCCCCTATACTTGTGGGTCATCAGACATCAAAGTCGATGAGCTCGGTGCGGTAGTTGTCACGCTGGCCGAAGGTGACAGGGAGGCAGACCTACCCTATCGAGGTGGCAGAGCCGTCGGTCACTCCTGAGAAGGGTTTGGTAGGCTGCAACTGATCGTATGGCACTTGGAGGCTATCGAATGTCTCCTCGATGAGGGTCTTGGTGACTTGGATGTTGCTGATGACGGGTGAACAGAGCATCGGGAGGACGCCAGCGGTTGCCGCGCACTTGACCTGGTCTACCGAGCTGAAGGTGATGGTGTACTTGGACCACCTGAGTGGGCGCGTGTCCTCGAGCCCGGGGAGGGCCACGTTCACCTCACGAGCAAACTGCTTGAAGGTGCGCTGGGAAGCTGGGGCTGAGCACCGCCCAAGATGCAGGCAATAGAGGATGGCTCCTGGATGCCCCCAGGCCCCTCGTCCTGACGGTGGTCGTCGTTCCTTCTTGGTGGTCGCGGCAGTGGAGGGAGGCCAGGATTGCCCTAAGGATGGTCCTCACGAGGTTGGTCCCTCCAGGCACCCTCACGAGGCTGCTCCTGCCAGTGGTCCTCCCGAGGCCGGTCGTGCCACTCCAGGCATGGGCCGCGGCCGTCCCAGCGTCCTCCACTTCGTCCTCCTCCGTGGTCGTAGCCCCGATCGTTGCACTCGGGGCGTTGACCGAAGCATCCATCTCGGATGGCCCTAAGCTCTTGACAATCATTAGTATTGTGGCTATGTACGTTGTGGAAAGCGCAGAATGAACGGCTGCTCTTGGACGACTCGGGATGGTCCCGGCCGTGCTTCGTGTCTGGCTCCGCCACGAGCGCGTCTACTCCCTTGTGCTTCATGTGCTTGGCCTTGGCTTTCTTCTCTTCTAGGTTGGCAGCAGGGAGCTCAAGGAGGGAGAGGCGCCCTTCCTCAGCTCTTGCGCACTTGGTCGCCATGTTGAACATTTCCAGAGCCGTGCATTGCTCCTCGTGGATGGCGAGCTCCTCCTTCATCTTGACGTCGCGGATGCCATCGGAAAATGCTGAGATGATGGCCTCGTCCATCACCTTGGGGATCTTGAGGTGTACACTATTGAAGCACTGGATGTACTTCTGCAGGGTCTCCCCCGACTGCTGTTTGATGCGGCACAGGTCACCCGCTGCCGGAGGGCGGTCGCGAGTGCCCTGGAAGTTGGCGATGAAGCAGTCACGCATCTCACCCCAGGAAGAGATCGAACCCGCGAGCAGGTTCAGGAGCCACGAGCGAGCACCATCCTTGAGAGCCATGGGAAACCAGTTCTCCATGACCTTATCATCTCTGTTGGCTGCCTCGATGCTCAGCTTGTAGAGCTGCAAGAACTCCATAGGGTCAGGGGTGCCGTCGAAGCGTGGAGGCAGGTCCAGCTTGAAGTTGCCTAGCCAGACAAAGTTGTCCAACTCAGGGGTAAAGGCTCAGCAGCCTCCTGTGGTCACCGGGGCCCGTCATGGTAGTGGAGTCTAGTCTTGGTACTCACGCACCGCCACCGCGTGCAGCGCGCGGTCTTGGCGTGGTGGTGCGGGGAGTGCGGGAGTGTTTTCTTGCAGTTGGGGAACTTCTTGGCAGCTTCCTTCTTCGTGTGCGGGCACACGACATGGCGGATCATGATGCGGGACCGTGTGTCTTGGGGCGAGCACACCCTCTTGATGTGGGGGAGGCGGGGGCGCTCCGTGAGCCGCGCGTCTTGGCGTGAGGGCACCGTATTTATGCGGAGGCGGCGGAGGCGCTCCATGAGCTATGTCACCCGCGGCTAGGGGTGGGCAAGGCAGTGAGAGGGATGGTGCGGGTGAGTGCCCAGTGGCGCTGACGAGCTCGGCAATGCGGTCCAGCCAGTCCTCGTAGAGGTCGTCGTCCGGGCGGTAGTGCAGGAGCTCGCATGCCATGAGCAACGCGGCCTGCGCATCCGCCGGCGCGCAACGAGCGTGGGACGATGAGCCGGCCGGAGTCAGCGACGGGGTGGCGATGCAGCCATCCCGCCACACAGAGGGGTGCAGCGACAACGCTTGCTGCTCGTTTGCTGCCGGGCCGGTAGCAGCGTTGGCAACAAGTGATGGAGAATGGTGGGGGGTCTGCCAACGAGCGCTATCTGGGCGACGCGAGTGGCGAGGGCGGCGCGACGCTCAGCACGGGTTCGGTGAGCGTCTGACATGGATGTGATGGAGCTACAAAACGTGGATCGACGAAGAGAAAGCTTCAGCGCACCCCTATCTGGCGCGCCAAATGTCGGATTTCGGGTTCCGGCAAAAGCCTCAAGGTTCGAACTCTGGGGTGTGCACGAAGATCTCTCCTCCCCTAGCTCACTCACTCACCACGATCACAAGCCTTAGCTCATCGAACCCGAAGAACAAGGGACACAAGAGTTTATACTGGTTCGAGCCACCGATGTAGTGTAATACCCTACTCTAGAGTGGTGTGGTGGATTGTCTTGTAGGCTGAGGATGAACAAGCACAAGGGAAAAACTACCTCCTGAGGAGAGGTGTTCTTGAGCTTGGTAAGCTTGTGTGGTTGAGGATGATCTGAATGATCCGTCCCCAGATGAGCCTCTCTCTCTCTCTCTCTCTCTCTCTCTCTCTTGATGAGCCGATCCCTGGCTATGGTGGTGTCTACCCCTATTTATAGAGGCCTTGGTCCTCCTCCCAAATATTAGGCGGGAAGGGATCTCACAACAACCAATTTGAAGGGGGGCAATTAGTACAAGCAATCCTGACAAAAGGTGGTCTTCGCCTCCCAAAGGCTCTGGTGGTGATGCCATCGTGGGCTCCGCGATGACCTCCATCATACCGTCCTGCAAGTCTTGGTCTCGTTGCACCAATATGGAAACCTTTACCTCATGCCTCGGGACTCCTCGCCTGCGCCTGCTCCTTTAGCACCAAAGAGGCAACTGGTGCTCTGCGCCCGCCTGGCACCCGCCTGGCCTTGGTCGTCATGCCTTTCGTCACGGGAACCTCATGAGGTGCCCCTCACCTTGATCTCTCCGCTCCTCATGAGCCAGCCTAGTGAGGCTGCCCCTGAGGAGGTCTTGTGTCATCCACCTCGCGAGGCTTGGCCCCTCGTGAGGGTCTTGAGTGTTTGCTGGTGAAGATGGACCATACCAGGCCGGTGGAGGTGCCACGCCGTGGGCCGCAAGCAGGCAAGTCTGGGGACCCCCGTTCCTAGAACGCCGACAATGCTGTTCGGCATGCCGTAGCGCACCGTGATGTATTTGACGAACCGGACGGCTGTTGGCCCATGTTGGATTTCGGGTTCCGGCGAAACCTCAAGGTTCGAACTCTGTGGTGTGCACGAAGATCTCTCCCTCCCCCTAGCTTACTCACTAACCACGATCTCATGGCTCAGCTCGTCGAACCTGAAGAACAAGGGACACCAGAGTTTATACTGGTTCGGGCCACTGATGTGGTGTAATACTCTACTCCAGTGTGGTGTGGTGGATTGCCTTGTAGGCTGAGGATGAACAAGTACAAGGGAAGAACTACCTCCTGAGGAGAGGTGTTCTTGAGCTGGTGAGCTTGTGTGGTTGAGGATGATATGAATGATCCATCCACTTCCTATGGTGGTGGCTAGTCCTATTTATAGAGGCCCGGGTCCTCTTCCCAAATATTATGTGGGAAGGGATCCCACAAAGGCCAATTTGAAGGGGGACAACTAGTACAAGCTATCCTCACAAAAGGTGGTCTTCGCCTGCCAAAGGCTCTGGTGGTGACGCCATCGTGGGCTCCGCGATGACCTCCATCCTGCTGGTCTTGGTCTCATTGCACCGATATGGAAACCTTTGCCCGATGCCTCGGGACTCCTCGCCTGTGCCTGCTCCTTTAGCACCAAAAAGGCAACTGGTGCTCTGTGCCCGCTGGCGCCTGCCTAGCACCCGCCTGGCCTTTGTCGTCATGGCTCACATCACGGGAACCTCATGAGGTGCCCCACGCCTTAATCTCTCCGCTCCTCGCGAGCCAGCCTAGCGAGGCTGTCCCTGAGGAGGTCTTGTGTCGTCCGCCTCGCGAGGCTTGGCCCCTCACGAGGGTCTTGAGTGTTTGCTGGTGAAGATGGGCCGTACCAGGCCGCTGGAGGAGCCACGCCGTGGGCTGCAGGCAGGCAGGTCTGGGGACTCCCGTTCCCAGAACGCTGACAGTAGCCCCCGGGCCCAAGGCGCGCTCGGACTTGGCTTCGAGGCGAAGCCAAGGGGCAGGTGCAGAGCACCGCGGGCCCCAATAGCCTGTGGCCTTGATTGACACGTGGCGACTGACGGGACGTGGGCCTCTCCGCTTCCCCATGCTGCCTCGGCAACCGCCCGACTGACAAAAGGCTGGCGCGGGTTGCGCTGCCTTCATTGCTCCCCTTTGTCTTGCTCCAGATCCCCTTTCTTGCTCCTCGCTCCCAAGGACTACAGATCCGCCCAAATCCTCCTCCGAACCCGCCACCAATGGCGCCCAACAAAGCTCGGGCCGTCTCCCCGCCATCCTGGTATGATCCTGCGTTGAGCGCACCAAGCGTTTCGGAGAAGAACCTTGCCGCCTCGCTCCTGATAATCGCGGTGGGCCATTAGAAGAGGAAACCGCGCTCTGGGCTGGCTCCGCCAAGCCGGAGCCCTCGGGTAGCACCTTCTATCCCTTCTTCATGAGCAACATTGTTGTGGGGTTGGTTCCCCCCTTCTCCGACTTCTTCTACTCTGTCCTCAGCCACTACAAGCTCCACGTCCTCCACCTTCATCCCAACTCCATCCTCTTTCAGTCGATCTTCGCCTTCTATTGCGAGGCGTACGTTGGGGTGATGCCGTCCATGGCGCTGCTGCGCCACTTCTTCTATCTCCAGATCAAGACCAATGCGATCTCGAAGGCCGAGGGCTTCAGGAGAAAGTGGGTCTTGATGGATGCCAAGTGCTCTCACCCCCGGCTAGTGCTGCCGATGGCGATGCCCACATCTCATGACGGGTGGTTCTGCGCGAAGCTCGACGACCCTCGGGTGGAGTTGGTGCTGGAGAGGATGACCGCCGACCTGAAGCCTAACGATCCAATGGCGGCAAAGCTGACGGGGGCCATGATCATCAAGGAGTTCATGGCGCAGCGCGTGGCTCCGCTCTAGTCGTGCCCACGCCCCTTGTGGAGGCTCGAGAACGGGGTGACGACCTCCGCCTGCGCCCGGAGGCCTTGTCTGACGTGGAGCTGGGCACGGCCCTCCGCTCCTTGGTTGGGGACGACCAGGGGTACCCACCGGACACCTTCATTCCCTTGTACCGCCATCCGGATGGGGCGAAGATTGCCGCTGCCATGCCTGCCTTCGATGGACGTGGTCTTGTGACACTGGCACCCTCAGAGGCTCCGGCGGTGACGACTCCGGTGGTGGTGTCTTCCTGAGATTCTGGCGAGGATGAGGAGGAAGACTCGGCGGCCACCCCAGAGGGGTCTGGAGAGACCTCCCCCCTCGCACAAGGCCGATCTCCTCTGTGCCTTGCCTAATGACAACGATGTTGACGACAACCTAGTGAGGGATGTCATGCCCCCTGCTGGGGTCACTACGAGGTCCAGGGTCTCCCCATCGAGGAAGCTGGCGCTCGGTGTCCCGACGAAGAGCAGATCGTCGATGTTCTCTTGGGGCGACGCCCCTGCTTCACCGCCGCCCGAGGCCTCCGTGGCCTCGCCGACTTCCGGGGCCCGCGCGCCCGCACCTTAAGCCGCGAGGTCCCCCAGCTCCGCACTTCTGAAGAGGCGGCGGGAACTACGCCGCCGTAGACCAGTGAGTGTCCTGTCATGACCTTGCACTTGCTCCTGCTTCCACTGCGGCTTCCTAATGTTTCCTTCTTGTGCTTCTAGGCTGACACCGTCGTCGAAGAAGAAGGAGGGGGCAGCCACATCCTCGGGGACCCAACAGCCTGGCACGGCCGCACCTCCTCCGGTGCAGAAGGGTGGTGATGGCGCCCACACTTCTCCCGCTCGGTCGTCCTCGTGAGGCCCAGTGGACAAGCCTCAGGAGGAGGCGATCTACTCGGCCAAGCCAGCTTCGGAGGTGCCTATCCCTAGTTCGCCCGTCGACGCGGCCAATGTTCAGGATCTCCTAGATCCACTTCCTGTCGTCTCCAGCTCGCAGGTCTTGGGGACGGCGCAGCCTCCTCCTTTGGTTGAATCGTTGGCCCGCGATCCTTCCGCTCTGCCTGACGCCTTGGAAGAGGCCCTTTCCCCGCTAGCTCGGCTTCGGGGCAACCTCCAAGGTGCTGACCGCCGACTGGTGGCGGGGCGCCTTGAACTGATCTCTGGTTGGCGGCAGTCCGATGCGTCTGCCAGGGAGGCGCTGAGCCAGGCCGTGGCGGCTTCAGAGCAGGACAAGAAGGCTGCTGCCCAAGCCGCGGCCACCCGCGAGGTGGCGCTGAAGGACGCCAGGGCCGCCCAGGATCGTTGCAGGTCGCTGGAGGCCGATATCGAGGCCATGCGTGACGAGCGCGAGGCCGAGGCTCGAGACCGCAAGACGAAGGAGGAGAAGATGAAGGCCCGAGAGGACGCTGTCAGAGGTCGTGACACCGAGCTGGAGCAGTTGGCGAGGGCACAGGACACGAGGGGGAGGTCTCTCCAGACCCCTCTGGGGTGGCCGCCGAGTCTTCCTCCTCCTCCTCGCCAGAATAGCTGGAGGACACCACCACTGGAGTCGTCACCGCCGGAGCCTCTGAGGGTGCCGGCGGCACAAGACCATGTCCATCGAAGGCAGGCATGGCAGCGGAAATCTTCACCCCATCCGGACGGCGGTACAAGGGAACGAAGGTGTCCGGTGGGTACCCCTGGTTGTCCCCAACCAAGGGGCGGAGGGCCGTGCCCAGCTCCACATCAGACAAGGCCTCCAGGCACAGGCGGAGGTCGTCACCCCCATCCCCGAGCCTCCACAAGGGGCGTGGGCGCGACTGGAGCGGAGCCACGGGCTGCGCCATGAACTCCTTGACGATCATGGCCCCCGTCAGCTTCGCCGCTGTTGGATCGTCATGCTTCAGGTCGGCGGTCATCCTCTCTAGCACCAATTCCACCCGTGGGTCGTCGAGCTTCACGCGGAACCACCCGTCGTGAGACGTGGGCATCGCTGTCGGGGTGTGGGGTTCCGACAAACCCTTAAGGTTCGAACACTAGGGTGCGCGCGAAGTCTTTCCCTCCAACCGATCATCGCTCTAGCTCGCTAAGATCTTGCGGACGAACATGACGAACTCACAACGTAGAAAGACACAGGGTTTATACTGGTTTGGGCCACCGTTGTGGTGTAATACCCTACTCCAGTGTGGTGGTGGTGGTGGATTGCCTCTTGGGTTGATGATGAACAATACAAGGGAAGAACGGCTTCCTGAGGTTGAGGCGTTCTTGAGCTCGGTGAGCTTGTGTGTGGGGGGGTGGTCTCTCTTTCTTCTCTCTAAGATCATCTCCCCCTACACTGTGGTGGCTAGTCCTATTTATAGACGCCCTGGTCCTCTTCCCAAATATCGAGCGAGAAGGGAGCCAACAATGGCGGGCTAATTTGCAGGGGGACAGCTAGTACAAGCTATCCTGAAAAAAGTGGTCTTCGCCTGCACAAAGTTCTCGGTGGTGACGCTGTTCTGGGCTCCACGATGACCTCCGTCTTGCAGTCCATGGTCTTGGTCTTGTTGCACTGGAACGTCAACCTTTGCCTGAGGCCTCGGTACTCCGCAGCTGTGCTTGCCCCTTTGCACCAAAGAGGAAACAAGGAAGCTGTGCGCGTTGGCATCCGCCTGGCGCCCGCCTGGTGTCGATCATCACGACTCACGTCACGTGAGCCTCGTGAGGTTCGCCTCGCCTTGATATCTCCGCTCCTTGTGAGCTTGCCTAGCTAGGCCACTCCAGAGGAGGTCTTGCGTCGTCCGCCTCGTGACGCTTGGGCCCTCGCGAGGGTCTTGGGCACTTTGTTGGTGAAGATGGGCCGTACAGCCTGCTGTCTCAGCCACGCCGCGGGCCGCAGGCAGGCAAGTTTGGGGACCCCCGTTCCCAGAACATCGATAGTAGCCCCCGGGCCAAAGGTGCGCGCGGGCTTGGCTTCGCGGCAAAGACAAGGGTCAAGCTTGGAGCACCGCGGGCCCCAAAAGCCTGCGACCTCGGTTGACGCATGGCGGTTGATTGGACATGGGCATCTCCGCTTCCCCACGCTGCCTTGACGACTGCACGACTTGACAAGTCCCTGCGACATGCAAGGGAAACCATCATTACCTGCGATCGTGGGAGTTGCCAGTTGGCCTTCTCTTGCTATAAATGGGGAGGGGGCGGAGCCCCCGTTTCCCATCTCTTCCTCGCTTTCTTCCTCCTTCTTGCTCCATTGCTTGCAGTGCCTCCGATGGCGCCTCAAAGGAAGTTATCTGCCACCGAGAAGGGAAAGGCCCCTCGTGAGGGTCCTGGCTCCCTGGTGCCCAAGCGCGGTCGCAGCCGCCCGCGCAAGCACGCTGCGACCCCCGCCGTGGCCCACCGTCGAGGCAGCGCCACGGCACGAGGAGGGGGTCGTCCCAACCATGGCGGTCCAGTTGACGGGGGGAGGCATGCGATGGTGGCGAGGCCTCCCCGCCCGCGCTTCCGTTCAGCGGAGGCGTCGCCGGAGTTCGTTGTTTGGTCGGAAAACCCGGCCGGCAACTAGCTCCAGCTTCCGCGCTTCCTTGTCGATGAGCTGCCGGCCCCTGGTCCAGGGGGGCTCTGGTTGCAGGCAGATGGTTGCTGCAGCAAGTCCTCCTGGGTCGCGGTCGAGACTTCTGCCGCGGGCAACATAGCCTTGGCCCGCGGCTGGCAGACGTTCGCCCGGGCGCGCGGCCTGGGTAGGCGGTGCACGCTCCACTTCAACTATGACGGCGGGTCGACCCTCTACGTGAGGGTGTTGGGGGAAGATGGCCTCCACGCCGGGTGCTACCCCGAGGCGAACGACGGTGAGGAGGTGCTTGGCCTTGGCGACGGTCGTGACAAGGGTGAGGGCGAGCCTGCCGTTAGCGGTGACCGCATTTCTTCCAGCTACGGCGGCTCTCCCTCCTGCGACAGCTCCAGCAGCAGTGGTTACGATCAGCCGCCGCGCCGCCGCCCTCGCTTCGAAGGAGGCATCGGGTCATCTCGTCACCGCGCCTCCATGAAGCGCGAGGAGGGGTCTGGCTAGGCTTGGGCGTCGCTAAGGGCCTGCCCCTGCGGATTGCTGAAACGCCGCTTTGTTTGGCTTTTTCCTCTCTTTTCCTGCACCAGAAAATGAAACCAGTATGGGCCCAGAGGGGCGTGTATCGAACTATGGTTCTTGGTTAATGCAACGTGCGTGTTATTCCCATGCCATGCTGTTATTTTGCGCAGAGATAACCTAACCTGGTGTGTTTGGGACGCTCCTTCCTTCACGAGATATCTGCGTTGGCTCAGGAACTGCAAGAATTTGTTAGGGGGCGCACTAGAGGATTTTGCCGTTCACCCGAACCTTGACTTGGCACTTTGCATCGCGGTACCCGTGGGGCACGGATTTAGGAGAGTTGCGCCAGCTTCCAGGCTCGAACGAGGGTGACTCGTGAGAAGGCAGAGAGAAGGAAAAGCTTGTGAGGGCACTAGCCTAGCCCCCTCACGAGGTATGCGAGAGAGAGACCACGGGTAAACCAAAGCCGAAAAACGTGGTAAAAGGAGAAGGAACCAAATCAGCAAGGAACGCCAAAGGCAAACTCGATTAAGGAAAAGCAAGCCAACTATGGAAAACAAATGAAAAGCCGCGTCCGGCACCTAATATACTCTTCAAGTCT
Source organism: Triticum dicoccoides (assembly GCF_002162155.2). NCBI lineage: Eukaryota > Viridiplantae > Streptophyta > Magnoliopsida > Poales > Poaceae > Triticum > Triticum dicoccoides. The sequence continues at coordinate 122,302,300 of NC_041380.1, read as the reverse complement.
TCTCACCAGCGCGGAGCTAAGTGCTGTCCACTAGGCGTGGGAGGGAGCCCCAGGGCCTGAGGCCGGCGCTCCTAAGACTCCAGGGCGTGTACAACCCCAACTCATCATTACGTGAGAGTGTCACGGGCGGCGATTCTTCACAGGCACCGGGCCTTGCTTCACAGGCTCTGGGCCTTTCTTCACAGGCACTAGGCCTTGCTTCACAGGCTCTGGGCCCTGCTTCACAGGCACTGGGCCTTGCTTCACAGGCTTTGGGCCTTGCTTCACAGGCTCTAGGCCTTGCTTCGCAGGCTCTGGGCCTTGCTTCACATGCACTGGGCCTTGCCTCATGGGTAGAACTTCCGGAGGTGCTGGATGTTCCAGGCGTTTTTGGATAGGTGTCCCCTCTTGCGTCTCCAAGCGCACGACACCAGGCCTGGAGATGTGGACGACCCTAAATGGGCCCTCCCACATGGGCGAGAGCTTGTGCAAGCCTTCCCTGGTGAGGACCCGCCTCAGGACCTGGTCACCCATCTCGAGCATCCTGGAGCGAATGTTGCGGCAGTGGTAGCGCCGTAGCGCTTGCTGGTATCTTGCCACCCTTAATGCAGCTTCGCGACAACATTCCTCCCCCAGCACGAGATCCATCCCCCGCATGGCGTCCTGTTGCGTTTCATCGAATGCCAGGACCCATGCGGAGCGATGCCTGACCTCATGAGGGAGGACTGCTTCAGCTCCGTAGACGAGGAAGAACGGAGTCTCACCCGTTGGCTTGGTAGCGGTGGTGCGGATGGACCACAACACGGACTGGAGCTCGTCGTGCCAGCCCCTGTCGCATGCCTCAAGCTTCTTCTTGAAGGTCCTAGTCTTGAGGCCCCTCAGGACCTCAGCATTGGCGCGCTCGACCTAACCATTGCTCCTGGGGTGTGCTACCGAAGCATAGCAGATCTGCATTCCAAGGTTAGCACAATAGGTTTTAAAGAGGTTATTAGTAAACTGCGAGCCATTATCTGTGATAATGCGGTTGGGGACCCCGAAGCGGCTCATGAGGCCCTCGATGAACTTGACAGCAGAGCCGGCTGGAATGGTTCGGACGGCTTCCACCTCTGCCCACTTGGTGAACTTATCTATGGCGACATACAGATAGCGGTAGCCTCCTGGCGCTTGTGGGAACATGCCTAGGATGTCTAGCCCCCAGACCGCGAACGGCCACATGAGCGGGATGGTTTGGAGGCCCTGGGCAGCCTGGTGGATTTGCTTGGCGTGGAATTGGCAAGCTTCGCAGGACTTCACCAGCTCGGCTGCATCATTGAGTGTTGTAGGCCAATAGAATCCGCTGTGGAAGGCCTTGCCGATGAGGGTCCGTGATGATGAGTGATGTCCATAGTCCCTGCTGTGTATGTCAGTCTGCAGCTCCCTCCCTTGATCACCGGAGATGCAGCACAGCGTGACGTCGTTCGGTCGTTTCCTGTACAACTCGCCGTCTTGAATGCAGTATGCCGTGGCCTATCAGGACACGCGCTCCGCGTCCTCTTCTTTCTCCGGTAGTGTCCCATGCATCAGGTACTCCCTGAACTCCTTGGTCCAGCACTCCTCCTGGGGCTCGAGTGTCAAGAGCAGCCGAGCTCCTGAGGTGGGCCGCAATCTGGGGCTCCCGAGGCCAGGGGCTGAGGGAGCTCCTCCCGAGGCTGAGTCGTGCTTGAAAGAGGCAGCGTAGCTCACGGCTTGAAGAGTCTCTCTTCGAAGATGCCGGGCTCTTGCGGTTGCCGCTTAGATGCTCTCTTGGCGATGTCATCGGCTTCCTTGTTGGTGCCCCGGGGCACGTGCTGCAGCTCCAAGCCTGTGAACTGCTTTTCCATTTTGCGCACCTCACCAAGGTAGGCCTCCATGTGCTCGTCCTTTGGCTCGTACACTTTGTTGGAGAGGTTGACGAGGAGCTGCGAGTCGCCCTTGACGGTAAGGCGCCTCACCCCCATAGCCGCCGCAGCCTTCAGGCCGGCTATGAGGCCCTCGTATTCCGCGATATTGTTGGAGACCTTCTCGCCATGCTGAAAGCAGAGTTGCACGACATAGAAAAGCTTGTCCTGAGTGGGCGAGATGAGCACTGCTCCAGCCCCCGTGCCCTGGTGCACAAAGGCGCCATCAAAATACATGACCCAGCCGTCCGGCGCCTCGCTTCCTGGGGAGGTGGACCGGTCTTCTCCTTCCTCAAAAGCTGGGGCATCTGTCCATTATGCCACAAAATCGGCGAGCGTGGCTCCCTTGATGACCCTGGTGGTGCTAAACTCCAGCTGAAATGCTTGCAGCTCGATGTTCCATTCAACGACCCTTCCGACCGAGTTTGAGCTCCTGAGTATCCTCTCCAAAGGGTAAGACGAGATGACCTTGATGGGGTGCCCCTAGAAGTAGTGCCGCAGCTTGCGCGAGGCCACCAAAAGTGCGAGTAGGAGCTTCTGCGGCATGGGGTAGCGCACCCTTGCGTCCCGTAGTACAGTGCTGACGAAGTACACTGGGTGCTCGACGAGGGCCGGTACACTGTTGAGGCTCGGGTCCCACGTAGATTGTGGCACATCCTGAGGTGATGGGTCTCCGGAGGCCTGACCGCCCTCAGGAGCTTCCGTGATGTTGCTCTGCTGAGCTAGGTCCTCCGCCGCCAATGGCCTTGTGCACCTCTCTGGCCCGGTGCTGCATCAGCTCTACCCTTATCTTGTTGCTCCTCCTGAACCGCCACCAGCGCCGCACTGGCGGAGTACGGGGTGGCGGCAAGGTAGAGCAAAAGAGGCTCAAGACGCCGCGGTGCCACCATCACCGGGGGGCTGGTGAGGTATTTCTTGAGGTCTCGGAAGGCCTGGTCGGCCTCCGGGGTCCACTCGAAGGGGCCTTTCTTCTTCATGAGCTTAAAGAAGGGCAAGGCACGCTCACCTAGCTTAGAATGAAACGCCCTAACGCGGTCACCCGTCCTGCCAGCTTTTGCATCTCCTTGAGGGTCTGGGGTGGGCTCATGTCTTTGATGGCCTTGATCTTTTCCGGGTTCGCCTCGATCCCTCTGTGGGATATGAGAAACCCTAGCAACTTGCCGGATGGGACGCCAAACACACAATTCTCCGGGTTAAGCCTCAAGTTCACTTGGCGCAAGCTCTCGAAGGTCTCCTCCAAGTCTTGAATCAACGTCCTCGCCTCGCGAGATTTGACCACTATGTCATCAACATAGGCCTTTGTGTTCCTGCCGAGCTGCCACCCCAAGGCGATGTGCATCAGCCGCTGAAAGGTTGCGCCCCTGTTGCGAAGGCCGAAAGGCATGCAGGTGTAGCAGTACACCCCACATGGTGTCAAGAAGGCCGTCCTCTCCACATCCTCCACCACCATCTTGATCTGATGGTATCTAGAGAACGCATCCAGGAAACACAACAAATCACACTCGGCGGTGGAGTCGACGATTTGATCGATGCGTGGAAGGGGGAACGGGTCTTGGGGGCAAGCTTTGTTTAGGTTGGTGAAGTCATTCCTTCCCGCCTTTCTTCGGTACTACAACGGGGTTCGCCAGCCATTCGGGGTACCGAACTTCCCGGATTGTACCTACCGCCTCCAGCTTGCATGTCTCTTGGACGATGAAGGCCCGCTTCTCAGTGGACTGCTATCTTGCTCGCTGCTTCACAGGGCGTACGTTGGGGAACACCTTTAGATGATGCTGGATTACCTCTCTCGGGACACCTACCAGTTGGTCGGGCTCCCACGCGAATATCTCCTTGTTCGCGCGCAAAAACCTCACCAAAGCTTCTTCCTGCCCCGGGTTAAGGCCGGTTCCTATGGTGAAGGTGGCTCCTGAAGACCCATCCTCATTGACCGGCACCTGCTTTGTCTCCGCCTTGTCTTGGGTGAATAACTGCTTTTCTTGGTGGGCGTGGCCTCCTTGGCCTCCGGCGCTCTGGCGCTGGCTGGTTGTGCCGCTGCCGCGGTCTTGAAGGCGATCCTGAGTGCCATCATGGCCTCCTTAGCGTCCCCTTGTATGGTGAGGACACCCTTTGTCCCAGGCATCTTCATGAGGTTGTAGGCTGGGTGAGTTGCCGCCATGAATTGAGCGAGGGCCGGGTACCCGAGGATGGCATTGTACGGGAGACCGATGTGGGTGATGTCAGAGTCCACCAGCTCGGTGCGATAGTTATCCCGTGTTCCAAAGGTGACAAGGAGGCGGATCTGCCCCAAGGCATGAGAAGTTCCACCGCCCACTCCTGTGAGGGCTTGCTGAGGCTGAGTCGCTCGAGCGGCACATGAAGATGTTGGAGATATGCCCTAGAGGCAATCATGTGATGATGATATTTCCATATGTATTCATGAGTCCTTTGTATTGTCCTTGAACATCATCAATGATATGTATCAATAAGTATGTGACTTGTTTGTGGAACTATGTATTGTATGATGATTGTTTTAATGGTCCCTAGTTGATAAGGTTATGAGGACACATATCCTTGACTAGTATACGACTCAGTTGATGACTATGTTTCACAAGTCATGTGCATGGAGATGCTAAACCGATAGTATGGGCTCGGGGATGGAGATCACCGAGCCGGATAGACCCACTTTGAGATGCAGCGAGATATAGGCATCTGTTAGTCTCAAGTGCAATGTTTATGCCATGTCCTAGACCTGAGGTCCTCGCATGTTCTCAGGATGAGGATCGACTCACTTAGGGTCTATCAAATGCTACTCCGTAACTGGGTAGTTATAAAGGTAGCTTTTCGGGTGAGTCGTGAGACATGCCGCGAGACATGGTTGACCAAGATGGAATTTGCCCCTCCTATTTGGAGAGATATTCTCTGGGCCCTCTCAAGTGATCAGATTCGGAAAGCATGGCCATGCGATTTGGGTTAAGTGTTAACTCAGTTCGGGAATCTGTATCATGGTTTCGAGAAGAGAGGTCGAGCTAACACAAGGGTGACAAGTACTCGCCTTGAGCTCGATAACAAATATCGTGAGGCAAAAGGAATGTTGCATATGCCACATTGTTGAGGTTCGTCAAACGACTTTACGCCCACATGGGAGTTGGCACGTTCTGCTAGGAGCCGCTACCAACTATCGACTCAGGTTGTGTCCATGTGTACGTGAACCTATAGGGTCGCACACTTAAGGGGCTGCAGCCCATTCAGATTGGAACTGAGTGGAAAATGGATGTGGACTCCTAGTGGGCTCAAGTGTTGAGCCCACCTCGGAGGTCTATATAAAGGGGAGTGGGCACACCACTTAGGGTTGAGGGAATTGAACCCTGGTTAGCCACCGCCACTCCCCACTCCCATGCCGCGCGACCGGACCTAGCAGTCCGCCGCTCGACGCTGCTCCCCGTACATGTGGATACCTTGGAGGCATCACATCTGCGGTGCTTGGACGAATCGTTCGGGGGAACCGTGAGGTGCCGTTCGCGGGAGATCACCGTTCACGGGTCTTCGCTGTTCACGGGAGATCGGCAACGCGAGGAGGAGACGGCCCGGGAGATCTGCTACACGCATCACCAACTCTACTTCCACTGCGGTGACTGCGCGTCTAGTGGTAAACCCGATCCCGTGATCTATTTCCAGTAGCATGATCTTGGGTGCGCGGTAGAAAATTTTATTTGGCGCTAGCATAGCGTACCGCGTGCTCCAACAGTGGTATCAGAGCCTCCACTGTGTGGTAATAGATTCGATGATATGCATATGAGATATGTAGATCGGTTCAGGTGCGGGTCGATGAGATCGGTCGCGCATGTCAGTGTTGAAGGTTGGTTTCGTGATCTTGTTTCCGTGATCGTGATGCAGAGGTCGTGACACGACTTACCCCTACCGGTCGGTTGTCCGCCATCGGGGTAGATAGTGGAACTAAATCTGGATGTAGCACGCGAAGATCAATGAGATTGATCGAATCGGAACATAGATCAACACCTTGGAAATGTGATTGCCGCGGTGCTGAAATCTGTTGGAGCGGTCTCGGCAAAACGGCTGTAACTTTTGCATATGAACTCCGATTTTGCTTCACGACCTGTCAAACTGAAGCTAACGAAAAGTTGGATCAGCGTCGAAATCCACACCTTGGAACAGGATTTCGACGCTTATGGCTAGGCCAAAATCCGCTTGGAAGATAGAGTTTCAGGAGGTTTTATCTTCGGCGGTAGAACGTCTGACTCGTTTTTGCAGGGAATGACTGTGATTTGGTATAGCCCATGTATGTTGCTTGTATATTATTGTTTCATGACCTGCGTGTCATGAGTGCGGCAACTGGCAGGAGCCATATGGTTGTCCCATTATTGTATTAATGACCTACGTGTCAACATGAGAAGCCATGTAATGTAATTTACTTTCAGTAGCTATTAGTTTTTAAGAGCATAGTATCTTATGTAACACTTGGCGGTTGACACCATGGCGTGGAGATGGAGATCACCACGAGGAAAACCATGCATGGGCAGACCGCACACGTGGAGATGGAGATCACCATGCGCTGTGAAAAGGGGCTATACCATATCACACATACATAAACTGCCTGTGAATGTTTATCCCTTTTATGCACCCTTCCTTTTGCATGGTAGATGTTTTAAGTAGGGTGATCCCTCAAAGAATGTCAAGTACCAATGCCTCCCCAATTGCTGCACCTTCACATGTCAAGTATATTTAGTGGCGGGTCTATGAAATTAGGGTGCCACTAGATCTCCTTGAAGTGATGGGTTTGTGTCAAACACTTACACGCGGAGCATTGGTTGACTTGTCATGGCTATCAAAACAGTTTTGGGCTACGAGGCATAGGAGTTGGCGAGGCATGAGATGTCCCCAACAACAAGAGTCGTATGGAGATACAATTAGCAAGAGTTGCTTACCGAGTGATCTTGTCCTCTAGCGGTGATGCGAAAGCTCACTAGTTGACATGTTGATCTTGGATCTTGAATCAGTAAGTATCAACCGAGGGATGTTGATTTTAGTGGGAGTAATGATCTTATTAAAATGTTTAATATGAATTACTCTTCATGAATACATGTCTTAGTGTTTTGCATATTTCTGTTGTAGATCAATGGCACCACCTGCTCAAGTTACCCCTTTTGCGTTGAAATCAGTCCTGGAAAAAGATAAATCGAATGGAACAAACTTTACCACCAGGTATAGAAACCTGAGAATTGTTCTTAGGCATGAGAAAAAGGAACAAGTTCTAGAGAATCCGCTTCCATAGGAACCTGCCGATAATGCCAATGCCACAGGCAGAAATGCCTACCAGAAACTCGTTGATGAATCAAACGAGATCAGCTGTCTCATGCTGGCTTCTATGGAGCCCGATCTGTAGCAGTAGTTCGAAAATATTGAGGCTTTTGATATGATCGAGAACCTTAAGAGCATGTTTCAAATGTAGGCTAGGACCGAAAGGTTCAATGTCTGGCGATCCTTGATGGATTGTAAGCTGAAAGAGGGTGATCCACTAAGCCTGCGTGTGATCAAGATGATCAGGTACATGCAAGCTCTGGATAGGCTGGGCTTCCCAATTGGTGATGAGTTGTTCATAGATACAATTCTGGGTTCTCTTCTGGACAACTATGGGCCATCATCTCGAACTACCATATGCATGGGATGGAAAAGAAGCTCACTGAATTGCATGGGATGCTCAAAGTGGCAGAGCAGGATATCAAGAAAGGTACACATTGTCAAGTGTTGATGGTGTAGAACTCGGCTAAGTTCAAGAAGAGCTGGTCCAAGAAAAAGGCTAAGGAAAAGGGCAAAGAGAAGGAGGCAACTCCAACTGCAGCTGCTACGCCTAAGTCAGGGATGACTTCGGGGAGTATTTTCTTTCATTGCAAGGAACCCGGACACTGGAAAAGGAACTATAGCAAGTGGCTTGCCGAGAAAGGCAAGAAGACTGGAATTATGACTTCTTCTTCAGGTACACTTGTTGTATATGTTATAGACATTTATCTTGCTGATGTTTCTAGTAGCTCTTGGGTATATGATACCGGATCGGTTGTTCACATATGCAACTCGATGCAAGGGCTAAGTAGAACTAGGAATGTCACAAGAGGAGAAGTTGACATTCGCGTCGGGAATAAAGCCAGAGTTGCTGCATTGACCGTCGGCACTATGAAACTTAATTTACCTTCAGGATTTGTAATGGAACTTGATAATTGTTATTATGTTCCTGCTTTGAGTCAAAACATTATTTCTGCCTCATGTTTGATGAGACAAGGTTATGAATTCAGTATTAAGGACAATGGTTGTTCTATTTACTTGAATAATATGTTTCATGGCTTTGCACCCGTTGTAAATGGGTTATTTATCCTAGATCTTGAAGGTGAATCAGTTTATAACATAAATGTCAAGAGGCATAAGCCTAATGAGATAAATCCGACTTACATCTGGCATTGTCGACTAGGACACATTAGTCAAAAGCACATGAAGAAGCTCCATGATGATGGAATTCTAACTTTGTTTGAGTTTGAATATTTCGAGACATGTGAGTCTTGCCTACTCGGTAAGATGACTAAGACTCCTTTTGCAAAGAGTTGCGAGAAGGCGTCCGAGTTGTTGGAACTTATACATAGTGATGTATGTGGACCAATGAGCATGATAGCCAGAGGTGGTTTCCAATACTTCGTGACTTTCACCGACGACTTGAGTAGATATGGATATGTCTACTTGATGAGGCACAAGTCAGAAACTTTTGAAAAGTTCAAGGAGTTTCAGAACGAAGTGGAAAATCAACTTGGCAAGAAAATCAAACTTCTACAATCTGATCGTGGCGGTGAGTATATGAGCCAGGAGTTTGATGACCATCTGAAGAATCGTGGAATAGTTCCACAACTGACTCCTCCGGGTACACCACAGAGAAATAGTGTGTCGGAACGGAGGAATCGGACCCTGTTGGACATGGTCCGATCGATGATGAGTCAGTCGGATTTACCCTTGTCATTTTGGGGATACGCTCTAGAAACTGCAGCTTTCACACTGAACAGGGTACCATCTAAGTCCGTAGATAAGACACCATATGAGATATGGACTGCAAAGAGTCACAGTTTGTCTTTTCTGAAAATTTTGGGATGTGAAGCATATGTCAAGCGACTCCATTCGGATAAGCTCACACCCAAATCGGACAAGTGCATATTCGTGGGATATCCAAGGGAAACCTTGGGATATTACTTCTACAACCATGAAGAGGGCAAAGTGTTTGTCGCTCGACATGGAGTTTTCCTTGATAAAGAGTTTCTCAATCGGAAGGCTAGTGGGAGGACGGTCCGACAAGAACAAATTCGAGAACCACACGGGGACATTCCGGTAGGTGATACTGTCACACCGGAGTTAGTCAGGGAACCCGTAGTGGAGTCGACACCGGTTCCACGGAGGTCAGAAAGGTTACGCAATTTGCATGACTGCAATGTGTTGTTCTTGGAGAACAACAAGCCGACTAAGTACGCAGAAGCGATGGAGAGCCCTGATTCCGAGTTATGGCTTGAGGCCATGAGATCCGAATTAAAGTCTATGGATGACAATCAAGTTTGGAACTTGGTTGATCTGCCAGATGGCGTTCGAGCCATTGAGTGCAAGTGGATCTTTAAGAAGAAAACTGATATGGACAGAAATGTCACAGTCCATACGGCTCGACTTGTTGCTAAAGGTTATCGACAAGTTCAAGGAGTTGACTACGATGAGACTTACTCACCGGTAGCGATGCCTAAATCAATTCGAATCATTCTTGCTATAGCGGCATATTTCGACTATGAAATATGGCAGATGGATGTCAAAACGGCTTTCCTTAATGGAAATTTAACCGAGGATGTGTATATGACACAACCCATGGGTTTTGTCGATCCAAAGAAGTCTAGCATGGTATGCAAGCTTCAGAGATCCATTTATGGATTAAGGCAAGCATCTCGGAATTGGAACATTCATTTTAATGAAGCTGTCAAAGAGTTTGGCTTCATCAAGAATGAGTGTGATCATTGTGTATTAAAAAAGTCAGTGGGAGCTCAGTTGCATTTCTGATCTTATATGTGGATGACATATTATTGATTGGAAATGCTGTTCAAATGCTTGAATCTGTCAAGGACTCATTGAAAAATAGTTTTTCTATGAAGGACTTGGGAGAAGCAGCTTACATTTTGGGAATCAAGATCTATAGAGATAGATCGAGAAGGCTTATTGGATTAAGCCAGAGTGCGTATATTGACAAGATGTTGAAGCGGTTCAACATGCAAGATGCCAAGAAAGGTTTCTTGCCCATGTCACATGGCATTAGTCTTAGCAAGACTCAGAGTCCTACGACTCCTGATGAGCGAAGACGCATGGATGGGATTCCGTATGCTTCGACTGTTGGGTCAGTCATGTATGCTATGGTATGTACTCGTCCCGATGTTAGTTTTGCTCTTAGGTGGTGGGCAGATACCAGGCTGATCCAGGGCAGAGTCACTGGACAGTGGTTAAGAATATCCTTAAGTACTTGAGAAGGACTAAGGATATGTTCCTGGTTTATGGAGGTGAGGATGAGCTCGTTGTAAAGAGTTACACCGATGCTAGTTTCCAAATAGATAGGGATGATAGTCGATCGCATTCTGTGTTTGTGTTCATTCTAAATGGAGGAGCACTGAGCTAGAGGAGCTCCAAGCAAGATACGGTAGCTGATTCTACAACAGAGGCCGAGTACATTGCGGCTTCTGAAGCTGCAAAAGAAGGTGTTTGGGTGAAGAGTTTTATTTCTGATCTTGGTGTGGTTGAGGGCGTGTCTAATCCATTGGACCTCTATTGTGATAATAGTGGTGCCATTGCGAAAGTCAAGGAACCATGGAAACATCATAAAACCCAACACATACTCAGGCGTTTTACCTTATTCGCGACATTGTCGAAAGAGGTGATGTAAACATATGCAAGGTACACACGGATGCAAATGTTGCTGATCCATTGACGAAGCCTCTCCCTCGTCTGAAGCATGAGGCGCACATGAGCTCCATGGGCATACGATTGACTCTAGTGCAAGTGGGAGACTGTTGGAGATATGCCCTAGAGGCAATCATGTGATGATGATATTTCCATATGTATTCATGAGTCCTTTGTATTGTCCTTGAACATCATCAATGATATGCATCAATAAGTATGTGACTTGTTTGTGGAACTATGTATTGTATGATGATTGTTTTAATGGTCCCTAGTTGATAAGGTTATGAGGACACATATCCTTGACTAGTATACGACTCGGTTGATGACTATGTTTCACAAGTCATATGCATGGAGATGCTAAACCGATAGTATGGGCTCGGGGATGGAGATCACCGAGCCGGACATACCCACTTTGAGATGCAGCGAGATATAGTCATCTGTTAGTCTCAAGTGCAATGTTTATGCCATGTCCTAGACCTGAGGTCCTCACATGTTCTCGGGATGAGGATCGACTCACTTAGGGTCTATCAAATGCTACTCCGTAACTGGGTAGTTATAAAGGTAGCTTTTGGGTGAGTCGTGAGACATGCCGCGAGACATGGTTGACCAAGATGGAATTTGCCCCTCCTATTTGGAGAGATATTCTCTGGGCCCTCTCGAGTGATCAGATTCGGAAAGCATGGCCATGTGACTTGGGTTAAGTGTTAACCCAGTTCGGGAATCTGTATCATGGTTTCGAGAAGAGAGGTCGAGCTAACACAAGGGTGAAAAGTACTCGCCTTGAGCTCGACAAAAAATATCGTGAGGCAAACGGAATGTTGCATATGCCACATTGTTGAGGTTCGTCAAACTACTTTACGCCCACATGGGAGTTGGCACGTTCTGCTAGGAGCCGCTACCAACTATCGAATCAGGTTGTGTCCATGTGTACGTGAACCTATAGGGTCGCACACTTAAGGGGATGCAGCCCATTCGGATGGGATTTGAGTGGAAAATGGATGTGGACTCCTAGTGGGCTCAAGTGTTGAGCCCACCTCGGAGGTCTATATAAAGGGGAGTGGGCACACCACTTAGTGTTGAGGGAATTGAACCACGCCCATGCCGCGTGACCGAACCTAGCAGTCCGCCGCTCGATGCTGCTCCCCATACGTGTGGGTACCTTGGAGGCATCGCATCTGCGGTGCTTGGATGAACCGTTCGAGGGAACTGCGAGGTGCCTTTCATGGGAGATCACCATTCACGGGTCTTCGCTGTTCGTGGGAGATCGGCAACGCGAGGAGGTGACGGCCCGGGAGATCGGCTACACGCATCACCAACTCTACTTCCGCTGCGGTGACTGCGCGTCTAGTGGTAAGCCCGATCCGTGATCTATTTCCAGCAGCATGATCTTGGGTGCGCGGTAGAAAATTTTGTTTGGCGCTAGCGTAGCATACCGCGTGCTCCAACAGAAGAAGGCTGAAAGTGTCGGATATCGGGTTCCGGCAAAACCCTTGAGGTTCGGACAATGGGGTGTGCACAAAGATCTCTCCCCCTCCCTAGCTCGCACACTCTACGATCTCATGGCCTAGGTCGATGAACCCAAAGAACATGAGACACAAGATTTATACTGGTTCAGGCCATCGTTGTGGTGTAATACCCTTCTCCAGTGTGGTGTGGTGGATTGCCTCTTGGGCTGTGGATGAACAGTTACAAGGGAAGAAGAGCCTCGCGAGGAGAGGTGTTCTTGTGCTTGGTGAACTTGAGTGGTTGGGGGATGATCCGGATCCGGTCCCCTTCTATGGTGGTGGCTACTCCTATTTATAGAGGCCCTGGTCCTATTCCCAAATATTGAGTGGGAAGGGATCCCACAACGGCCAAATTCGAAGGGAGACAACTAGTACAAGCTATCCTGACAAAAGTAGTCTTCGCTTGCCAAAGGCTCTGGTGGTGACGCCGTCTTGGGCTCCACGGTGACCTCCATCCTGCCGTCCTGCTGGTCTTAGTCTTGTTGCACTGATATGGAAACCTTTGCCTGATGCCTCGCGACTCCTCTCCTGCGCTTGCCCCTTTAGCACCAAAGAGGAAACAAGGACACTGCGCGCGCTGGCGCCTGCCTGGCTCCAGTCATCATGGCTTGCGTCACAGAAACCTCGTGAGGTGTCCCTTGCCTTGATCTCTCCGCCCCTCATGATCCAACCTGGTGAGGCTGCCCCTGAGGAGGTCTTGCATCGTCCGCCTTGCGAGGCTTGGCCCCTCGTGAGGGTCTTGAGTGTTTGCTGGTGAAGATGGGCCGTACGGGGCCGCTGGTGGAGCCACGCTGCGGGCCGCAGGCAGGCAAGTCTGGGGACCCCCGTTCCTAGAATGCCGACAATAGCCCCTGGGCCCAAGGCGCGCTCGGGCTTGGCTTCGAGGCGAAGCCAAAGGGCAAGGGCAGAGTGCTGCGGGCCCCAATAGCTTGCGGCCCTGCCTGACACATGGCGATCGGTTGGACGTGGGCGGCCCCGCTTCCCCACGCAGCCTAGATATCCGCCTGGCTAGGCGGCTACGGCGTCCCACACAGTTATTTCCCCCTTGCTGGCAACGCATCCCCGACTCCTTTGCTTCCTTGAACCTCAGCTTCCTTTCCCAATCCAACGTGAGCTCAGTCCTCCCCATCGTTATGGCGCTGAACCGGATAGAGAAAGGGAAGAAACCCATGTCCTCAGCCAACCCGCCTCCTGCCGTCGAGCCCGCTGTTGGCCGATCGCGGGTGCTCAACAAGGAGGCCATGGACAAGGTCCGCCTTGCGCTCGCCACCAGCTTCAAGGAATGGGGTAGGACGGCGGCCTGGCCGGTGTCCCGAGCTTCTGTTGATAGAGCAGCCACCAAGGTCCAGTTCTTCGTTGACGCCCTATGGGCCGGTTTGGTTCCCCCCTTCTCCGCCTTCTTCAATGTCGTGCTCTCCCATTCCCAGATTCATCTACTGCACTTAGATCCCCAATCTGTCGCTCTTCTTTCCGTCTTCGCCTTCGCCTGCGAGGCGATGGTGGGCATCGCCCCCTTCGTGGCCCTTCTGCGCCATTTCTTCTCGCTGCACCTGACCGACCCCCGGCAATGCTCGGGGTGCCTGAGCTTCCAGGCCGTGGCGGCGACGGCCGGCTCGTGGATTGACTTCAAGCTCCCACTATCTGCGAGCGGGTTCCGGATGCGGTGGGTGTATGTGGATGTCGGAGTGCTTAGCCCTTTGCTCTCGCCTCCGTCTGCGCTCGACGTTCCCAGCTCCGGCTAGGCTCACGAGAAGCTTACGAGCCCCCACCTTGCCTTCGTCTAGCTCCGGATGAGGAGGTTGAAAGACCTCGGCTTGACCGCACCCATGGTGATGAAGGAGTTCCTTTGACGCTGCGCCGACCCACTCCAGCGCCATTCCCAGCCGATGTGGGCCCTTTCTGTCGGCGCGGATCGCATGATGCTCTAGGAGTCAGAGCTTCCGCTTGAGGCACAAAGAATAGTGCTTGAGGTCCTGGCGGGCAACCCCTCGCGAGCCGATATGCCACCGGAGGGTTGTCTCTTGTATGACTGCTCGAACAGGGTGGAGTTCGCGGGGCAGATGCCCCCCTTTGAAGAATGGGGGCTGTGTCCGGTTGGCCTTGAGGGGTCCCGCGAGAACCCCGTCACCGTGGTTCCCATCCTTGCCGCCGACGCCAAACTTGCCCCAAGAGTGGACGCAAGGGGCAAGCATCACCGGAAGCTGGGGGCGCGGGTGGCGCGGCGTTGGAGCCCCCCACAGTTCCTGAAGCGTCAACTTCGGGAACCCACAACTCTCGCGCCGAGGAAGCAGTTGAGGGGGCAACGCAACCCCTGCTCCCGAGGCAGTACTTGATGGCTCTCCCCGGCTTGGTGCTCCTGAAGTCACTCCCTCGGGCGCTTCACCAGCCGCGCCCTGTGCTGGTCACCATGCCCAACACTTCGGCCGGCTCCGTGTAGACTTCGATGCGCTCCGCAAGAGGAAGGGGTCCCCAAGCTGCGGTAGCGGTGCTTTTCGGCCGTTGAAATAGAGGAAGTACATCGCCATAGATGACTAAGTACCTTATCTTTGAAATTCCTTGAGTGATGCTTCCCTTCCTGACGGTGGTTCTTCAGGATCCCATCTGCTAAGGCTGCAAAGACCCTCGGGAAGCAAACTCCTCCTGCCTCGGATCTCTCGCTGGCCTTGAGCGTCCCATGCCAACATGCTGCCCCCGTTGCGAGGCCGGCTGGAGAGGCAGACACGCTAGCTTGGCGCCTTGAGCCCACGCTCCTGTCGTCTCTTCTTCGTGGCCTCATCGGGGGTGTGACGAGCGTACCAAGGACTCCTCCTCTGTTATAGACGGCGGTTGGATGGCTTCGGTCTTGGTTCCTTCTTCGAGCAGCGAGCCTCATACTAACCAGGCTTCTGTCGAAGCTCCATCAGTGTCTGGAGGGGCGTCAGCCCCCAGCCCGTTGCAGAAAGGGGGCGAGCCGCTTCGGGTCCCGTCGACGGCCCCTGTTGTGGAGGACGGAGTCGGCCGCACGCTCAAAAATGCGCACGAATGGAGCATCGTCCACCACGAGCTCATCCGGGAGGCGATGGGTGCGATGAGCCGGCTTGGCGGGGAGGTCGCGGATGTAGACGCGCGCCTTGAGGCTGAGGGTCTTCGGCTGGTGGAAGAGTGGCATAAACTGAAGGTGGCCATCAACCTTGGGCACCACCAACGTGAGCTTGATAACGCGAAGGCTGAGGCGTCTCTTGCGACCTCGCGCGAAGCTTGCGCCCGAGCCTTGGAAGAAGCCCATGAAGCTAATTGACATCGCGAGATCGCAGAGAAGCGCGCGTGGGAGCTCCAAGCCTGGAGTGCCTCTCTTGAGCAGAAGTGGAGGCGCACAAGGCTGCCCTAGCATCGATGTAGGGGACGCCTGCCGAGGAGGAAGAGATCCTGAGGCACGAGGAAGCGCTAGAACTGGAAGCCACGAAGCGCAACCTTGAGCTCGAGCAGTTGGAGACGAGGGAGCGCCAGGTTGCCCAAGCTGAGGATGCTGTCGGCGCGCGCGAGGCCAAGGCCCAGGAGGAAGTCGACCGCCGGGCGGCCGTGGCTCGCGCGGACCTTGTGGGAAGAAACGACCTAAAATTGAAGCTTGTGGAAGCCGAGGCTATGGGTAGGACTAATGCCCTCAGGTCAGGGTTGGATGAGGCTGGACGTCGCGAGAAAACCGCCGCAACCGCCCTATCTTCGGTGCAAGCCAAGCTAGCTTCCGCACGTGCCGAGCTGTTTTCCCTTCAGCAGTGGGTCGCCGTCGCTAAATCCTCCGCGCCGCAGGGCAGGGAGGAAGCGCTCCGGCGGCAGACGCTGGAGCGCGAGAACGCCCCCATGCTCCAAAACCTCAGGGTCAGAGTCAACGCGGCGCTGGGTGCCGTTTGTGACGAAAATGCAGCTCATCCCCACTCGGACGAGTACGCCAGTCACCTCCTTTTCTTCGCCGACGTGGTGACACGCCTGGAGAATCTATCCGAGAGGGTTCGCATGCTTGTTGAGGAGCGGAGCCACGGCCTGCTCAAGCACGCGTTCTCCCGTGTCTTCAGCCACCTCCAGAACACCTACCCCAACTTTGACTTTGACGCCACCATTTCCCCTATGCCCGAGGCCATCCGGGACGACCTGGCGCGCTGGGTAGAGGACAATGTGGACGCTCTAGTCAGAGCCTTCACCTCCGAGGATGACGTGGTAGTTGTCGCTGCAGATGAAGGCGACATGGTCGACGATGGTGCGGGCGACACCGGCAATGGTGACGGTGATGCTGGTGACGAGGATGGTGGCGCCAGCGATGGTAACGATGATGCCAGTGACGCGTCAGAGGGCGTCCTGGAGGGTGCAGCGAGCGATATGTCCGATGAGCCCCTGCTCCCTCATTGATGAGCCTGTAAGTGAAAACTTGGGCATGACCCTAAAAGTTGTGAGAGCATTTTAGGAGGGGGAGCCCCTCATATAAACAGATTACTGCCTCTATTCCCTAGGCCAAGCTGAAGATGTGTTTTTTATGGGCCCGCGAGTCATGCCACGAGTTTACTATTGAAATTTACCTTGGTTAGGACCGGTTTCCTACCAGTTCGTGAGGTCGTGAGCTCCTGAAGGGCCTGCTGATCCGCCTGAGAGGGCGTCGCAAGGAGCAAGCGCCAGCCGTGGAAGGGTGCGCGCGCGTGCCGCGCCAGCCCCCGCTCTCTAGGCGCTTGCGAGTGGGGGAGGCAGATGTGCGAACTTCAAGTCGGGCAAGGAACCAGATGGCAAGAAATCGAACGAACGAGAAATGTCACCCCCCGCGCATAGCAATGAAAATTGAACTTCAACTTAAATCCAAAGCCAGAAATAGGGCTATAGAAAACAGGTTAAGAGCAAATGGCCACGTCCGGCACCTAGTCTAGTCTTCTTGTCTTCTCACCAGCCCGGAGCTAAGTGCTGCCACTAGGCGTGGGAGGGAGCCCCCGAGGCCCGAGGGTGGTGCTCCTGAGACTCTGGGGCGTGTACATCCCCACTCATTATTACGTGAGAGTTTCACGAGTGGAGATCTTCACAAGGCGTGGGCCTTACTTCATATCGCTAGCCGAGGGCCCCACCTTGCGCCGCCCTCGACCACCGTTGGTTTGACCGGAAACCAGGACGAATCAAAGGGGAAAAGGGGACGCCAGTGGCGCCCTTGGCGACCACGGGTCCTCTGCCGGGGGAAGGCTAATCAGCACCTCCCCGACAGAGGGCCTACCTCCGGGGGGCTCCTTGCTCCGTGCGATGTGGGGGACCTGGCTCCCGGCCTCTCCCTGCAGCCCCCAGTGCGCTCCTCCTAGTGGGAGGGAGGCCGTTGAGCTGCGGCCGCCGTCCGCCGTTGTGACCTGATTCTCCTGTGACCCATGGTTAGCATAAGCTTGTTCCTGAGAGATTAGTGGTACCCTGTAGCTGTCATCGCCGGCATGGTTGGTGAGGCTCACGACGCACTCGGGGGTTCCTGGAAGGCCTCAGCTTTCAGTGCCTCATCCTCTCAGCCCGGCTCGAGGAACGAGCCAGGGTCGTCTTCCAGCGCATACTCCTGGTCTATCATGCGGGGCACGTAGGCCTACGAGGCCGCCGCCCCGAAGACCTCGCCAAAGTGCCCCACGCTCCATGTCGCGCCGCCTGAGGATGGTAGGGCGGCATTCCGTCGAGGCTGCGGGTGGCAACGCTCGTGCCCGCGCCCTTCGGAGGTGGTGCAGGCGCGAGTGGGCGCCCAACACTTCTGGTCGCGACGGTGTCGATGAAGCCTCCTGGCGCTCCTGGGGGTGCGAGGACGCGGCGAGGCCTGCCATGCGATCTGGTCGTGGCCTGGGATAGGAGCAAGGAGCAGAAGGGCGGTGCTCCCGAGGCCACGGCGTCCAGTAGCTCGGCGACGCACTCTAGCAATGTGTCCCGGCCGCTCTCCATCAGTCGGCATCGCAGTAGCTCCCGAGCCACCGTGAGTGCGGCCCTCATGTTTTCTTGTTCCCGTTGGGTGTGCGACGCCATGGCCGCAACGTGGCTTGAGGCCCTTGCGCCCCCCCGCACTTGTCGTGGAGTGAGGGTGGACGGCGTTTGACTGCGTCGCCCACGCCCTGTGGCGCTTGGCAGTGCGCGCGCCTCCTAGGGCGCTGGGTTGAGGTCTTCCTGGGTGGATGGCGCTGCCCAGGCCAGCCAAGCTGCCCAGCGGTCAGCGTTGGTCCTCGGGTCACCGGACATCGGACCCTCAGGACGTCGGCGGATCAACAGGGGGAAGAGAACTCTGGCGCACCCCTACCTGGCGTGCCAAATGTCGGATTTCGGGTTCCGGCAAAACCCTTGAGGTTCGAACACCGGGGTGCGCACAAAGATCTCTCCCCCTCCCTAGCTCGCACACTCTATGATCTCACGGCCTAGCTCGACGAACCCAAAGAACATGAGACACAAGATTTATACTGGTTCGGGCCACCGTTGTGGTGTAAGACCCTACTCTAGTGTGGTGTGGTGGATTGCCTCTTGGGCTGAGGATGAACAGTTACAAGGGAAGAACAGCCTCGCGAGGAGATGTGTTCTTGTGCTTGGTGAACTTGAGCGGTTGGGGGATGATCCGGATTCGGTCCCCTTCTATGGTGGTGGCTAGTCCTATTTATAGAGGCCCTGGTCCTCTTCTCAAATATTGAGCAGGAAGGGATCCCACAATGGCCAAATTCGAAGGGAGGCAACTAGTACAAGCTATCCTGACAAAAGTAGTCTTCGCCTGCCAAAGGCTCTGGTGGTGACGTCGTCTTGGGCTCCACGGCGACCTGCATCCTGCCATCCTGCTGGTCTTGGTCTTGTTGCACCGATATGGAAACCTTTGCCTGATGCCTCGGGACTCCTTGCCTATGCCTGCCCCTTTAGCGCCAAATAGGAAACAAGGACACTGCGCGCCGGCGCCCACCTGGCGCCCACCTGGTTCCAGTCGTCATAGCTTGCATCATAGAAACCTCACGAGGTGTCCCAAGCCTTGATCTCTACGCACCTCGCGAGCCAGCCTGGTTAGGCCGCCCCTGAGGAGGTCTTGCGTCATCCGTCTCGCGAGGCTTGGCCCCTCGCGAGGGTCTTGAGTGTTTGGTGGTGAAGATGGGCCACACGAAGCCACTAGTGGAGCCATGCTACGGGCCCCAGGCAGGCAAGTCTGGGGACCCCGTTCTCAGAACGCCGACAGAGAGCACTTGGCATCCATTAGGACCCACTTTCTCCTGAAGCCCTCGGCCTTCTTCCCGACCTTTGAGATCGCATTGGTCTTGTTGGCTGCGATGAAGTTGGCGCACCCCGAGCAGGGGCCGTCCTTGATCCGGAGATAAAAGAAGTGGTGCGGCAGTGCCACGGACGGCATCACCCCAACATACGCCTCACAATAGATGGCGAAGATCGACAGAAGGAGGATGGAGTCGGGATGAAGGTGGAGGGCGTGAAGCTTGTAGTGGCTGAGGACGGAGTAGAAGAAGTCAGAGAATGGGGGGAACCAACCCCGCAACAATGCTGCTCATGAAGAAGGGATAGAAGGTGCTACCCGAGGGCTCCGGCTTGGCGGAGCCAGCCCGAAGCACGGTTTTCCTCTTCTCATGGCCCGCCACCATTATCAGGAGCATGGTGGCAAGGTTCTTCTCCGAAACGCTTGGCGCGCACAACGCAGGCTCGTAGAAGGATGGCAGGGCGACAGCTCGAGCTTTGTTGGCGCCATTGGTGGCGTTTTCGGAGGAGGATTTGGGCGGATCTGGAGTCCTTGGGAACGAGGAGCAAGAAAGGGGATATTGAGCAAGACGAAGGGGAGCAATGAAGGTAGCGTAGCCCGCGCCAGCTTTTTATCAGTCGGGCGGTTGCCGAGGCAGCGTGGGGAAGCGGAGACGCCCACGTCCCATCAATCGCCACGCGTCAATCAAGGCCATAGGCTATTGGGGCCCGCGGTGCTCCGCACATGCCCCTTAGCTTCGCCTCGAAGCCAAGTCCGAGCGCGCCTCGGGCATGGGGGCACGCCTTGGACCCTAGACCCTACGTGGCCTGCCAAATGTCGGATTTCGGGTTCCGGCAAAACACTGAAGGTTCGAACTCTGGGGTGCACATGAAGATCTCTCCCTCCCCCTAGCTTACTCACTCACCACGATCTGAAGGCTCAGCTCGTCGAACCTGAAGAACAGGGGACATTATACTGGTTCGGGCCATCGATGTGGTGTAATACCATACTCCCGTTTGGTGTGGTGGATTGCCTTGCAGGCTGAGGATGAACAAGTACAAGGGAAGAACTACCTCCCGAGGAGAGGTGTTCTTGAACTCAGTGAGCTTGTGTGGTTGAGGATGATCTGAATGATCCGTCCCTTCCTATGGTGGTTTATAGTCTTATTTATAGAGGCCGTGACCCTCCTCCCAAATATTAGGCGGGTAGGGATCCGACAACAGCCAATTTGAAGGGGGACAGCTAGTACAAGCTATCCTGACAAAAGGTGGTCTTCGCCTGCCAAAGGCTCTAGTAGTGACACCGTCGTGGGCTCCGCGATGACCTCCGTCCCGCCGTCCTGCTGGTCTTGGTCTCGTTGCACCGATATGAAAACCTTTTCCTGATGCCTCGGGACTCCTCGCCTGCGCCTGCTCCTTTAGCACCAAAGAGGCAACTGGTGCTCTGTGCCCACTAGGGCCCGCCTGGCACCCGCCCGGCCTTGGTCATCATGCCTCATGTCACGGGAACCTCATGAGGTGCCCCTCGCCTTGATCTCTCCACTCCTTGCGAGCTAATCTAGTGAGGCTACCCCCGAGGAGGTCTTGTGTCGTCCACCTCGTGAGGCTTGGCCCCTCGCGAGGGTCTTGATTGTTTGCTGGTGAAGATGGGCCATACCAGGCCGCTGGAGGAGCCACGCCGCGGGCCGCAGGCAGGCAAGTCTAGGGCCCCCGCTCCCAGAATGCCGACAGTAGCCCCCGGGCCCAAGGCGGGCTCGGACTTGGCTTTGAGGCGAAGCCAAGGGGCAAGTGCAGAGCACCGCGGGCCCCAATAGCCTGTGGCCTTGATTGACGCGTGGCAACTGACGGGACGTGGGCGTCTCCGCTTCCCCACGCTGCCTCGGCAACCGCTCGACTGACAAAAGGCTGGCGCGGGCTCCGCTGCCTTCATTTCTCCCCTTCGTCTTGCTCCATATCCCCTTTCTTGCTCCTGAAGCCCCGTCCTCTTCATCGCCATGGCGCCGAGCCGGACTAGGAAGGGGAAGAAGAAGCTGTTGTTGCGGGAAGGTACAAGAGTTGGGGGGCACGTCGCCAGCGACGAGGGAGTAACTGTGTAGTCCGCGGTGGCCGCCTAGCGAGGCGGATATCAAGGCTAGCTAGGGAAGCGGGGACACTGACATCTCATCAGTCGCCACGCGTCAATGAATACCATAGGCTATTGGGGCCTGCGGTGCTCCGCACTTGCCCCTTGGCTTCGCCTCGAAGCCAAGTCCGAGCATGCCTTAGGCCTGAGGGCTATTGTTGGCGTTCTGGGAATGGGGGTCCCCAGACTTGCCTGCCTACGGCCCACGGCATGGCTCCCCTAGCGGCCTGGTACTGCCCATCTTCACCCGCAAACACTCATGACCCTCGCGAGGGGCCAAGCCTCACGAGGCGGACAACACAAGACCTCCTCAGGGCAGCCTCACTAGGCTGGCTCGTGAGGAGCGGAGAGATCAAGGTGAGGGGCACCTCGTGAGGTTCCCGTGATGTGAGCCATGATGACCAAGGCCAGGCGGGTGCTAGGCGGGCGCTAGCGGGCGCAGAGCACCAGTTGCCTCTTTGGTGCTAAAGGAGCAGGCACAGACAAGGAGTCCCGAGGCATCAGGCAAATGTTTCTATATCGGTGCAACGAGACCAAGACCAGCAGGACGGCAGGACGGAGGTCATCACGGAGCCCACGACGGTGTCACCACCAAAGCCTTTGGCACGCGAAGACCACCTTTTGTCAGGATAGCTTGTACTAGTTGTCCCCCTTCAAATTGGCTGTTGTGGGATCGCTTCCCGCCTAATATTTGGGAGGAGGACCAGGGCCTCTATAAATAGGACTAGCCACCACCATAAGAAGGGGACGGGTCATTCAGATCATCCTCAACCACACAAGCTCACTGAGCTCAAGAACACCTCTCCTCAGGAGGTAGTTCTTCCCTTGTACTTGTTCATTCTCAGCCTGCAAGGCAATCCACCACACCACACTGGACTAGGGTATTACACCACATCGGTGGCCTGAACCAGTATAAACACATGTGTCCCTTGTTCTTTGGGTTCGACAAGCTGAGCGTTGAGATCATGGTGAGTGAGTGAGCTAGTGGGAGGGAGAGATCTTCGTGCACACCCCAGAGTTCGAACCTTGATGGTTTTGCCGGAACCCGAAATCCAACATTTGGCACGCCAGGTAGATGAGGAAGCCAAGGTGAAGGTCCTGGTTGAGGACCGCATGGCCTTCAGGTCCCTTGAAGAGAAGTCCCACATGGCGATGCGGGCACTCTACGAGAAGAGCTTGGAGGAGCCGCTGGCGATAGACGACGAGGGTCGCACCCAGCTGCTTCCTCATCTTGTTGCGACGCTTGAAGAAGTCGTCGACGGGATCGGCCCCTTGGTGGAGGGGGAAGCCCGTGCGCTCTCCTCTGCTGCACCGACACGCATCTTCAGCCACCTCCATCTTCGTGATCCTGACGCCGATCTTGACAAGCTACTCAAGCCCGTGGATGACGAGCGCTGCACAATTGCTGCCGAAGCCGTGAAGAGCCAGGTGGAGGCCTTGCTGAAGAAGTTCCGCGCCTTCGACCCTGTGCCCCGACTGGCGGCACCACCGAACCCGCAACTCCGGCGGGCGGCACTGGTGAGGCAACGTCGCCGTTGAAAGGGCACCTTTTGTAAGTGACGGAGGCGTCCAGGGATGACGAGATGGCTTGCTGCTGGCTCCTTTTCCTGCTTTGCTTCTACAACATGAAAATGCCTCGCGGAGGCGTTTAAACTTGTGTTTGGTATTCGAAAAACAGTATGTCTTGTAATATTTGTTTGAGATTCCGCGATTTCCTTTCGTTTGCTTGCTGTTCTACATCGGCAGGGCGCGACCACGCGCATACCTCAGTCGCCATTGGGCCGTCCGGATCACCAGGACAGACCAAGGAGTGAGGGGCTACGTGGCCAGTTAGGCTCCTAAGTTGCGATGCTCAGGAGTCCCCCTTGACGCGCAAACATCCTGCGGGAAGGAGTCGTCGAGGTAGGCCTTGGTGTTCTACGTCGGCAGGGCCCGACCCCGCACATACCTCAGCCTCC
Source organism: Triticum dicoccoides (assembly GCF_002162155.2). Taxonomy (NCBI): domain Eukaryota; kingdom Viridiplantae; phylum Streptophyta; class Magnoliopsida; order Poales; family Poaceae; genus Triticum; species Triticum dicoccoides. Next base: position 122,278,689 of record NC_041380.1, on the reverse strand, counting down.
ATTGGGCCGTCCAAATCACCAGGACGGACCAAGGAATGAGGGGCTACGTGGCCAGTTAGGCTCCTGACTCAAAATGCTCAGGAGTCCCCCTTGACGCTCAAACATCCTGCGGGAAGGAGTCGCCGGGGTAGGCTTTGGTGTTCTACATCGGCAGGGCCCGACTCCACGCATACCTTAGCCGCTATTGGGCCATCCGGATCACCAGGACGGACCAAGGAGTGAGGGGCTACGTGGCCAGTTAGGCTCCTGAGTCATGATGCTCAGGAGTCCCCCTTGACGCTCAAACAACCTTCATACCTGTCCTCGCCGTGGTCCCGCTCGGGAGTGGTGCGCGATGACCAGGTCTGAGGGACCTGGCAGGGAGGCGTATGCTAGGTAGGACCTAAGTGTAGCCCCTGTGCCCAGCCCCCTCACGCAACTCTCCTAAGGGGAAAGCGTTGTGGTGAGGCTGGACACTGAGCCAAGTGGCTGCGTGAGGTTGATATGGCCATGGCCCCGCCCTCAGTTGTTTATCACCAGCACGGAGCATAGCGCTTCAGCACTTGTACGGGCATAGCCGCTCCTCGACCGTGTCAACTACCAGCACGGAGCATGCTGCTTCCACTGGTGCGTGGGTGAGGGCTCCCTCTGCGTGGAGCCCCCGGGGCTTGTACAGCCCCGCCCTGACACGTGGCTTGCACGGCAGGGCTAGACGAGGTGTGTCTGGGCACTCGTGAGCCAGCACGAGACTCACGAGGCCCTACCTTAAGGTGGGCTGCGCCTGGTCTTGATTCTTGACAGCTTCAGCGGTCTTGCAAGATGGTTAGGCAACCTGCGCCGGACGAATGTCCTGAGGCGGTCACATGAGGAGGCCAGACACCAATGACCCCAGGAGGTGACGTGAACGGGGCCAGCCTACCAGACAAAGCTCATTCATTGGGTTTATCGATGCTGTAGGGATGGACCCGAGCACAGACACCGTGCCTAGCCTACTCATGCGAGGGATCCTAAAGAAAGACAACCAGAGCGCGGCTCCCATGATAACGAGGGCGGTCGTAGGCGGGGTATCAGATAAGCAGGTGATAGTCATAGAATGACTTAAGCAAAGTGGCAGGTTAGCTCAGATAGATGTAAGAATGATACACGCCACCGAGACGGACCCATGCAGCTTGGGGATGATGCAGCCCGAGGGGTGCTCCCAGCTGAGTAAATTGGAAAATGTCACCTAGTACTGTTGTCGAAGGAATGTTGAAGTAGCTAATGATGCTTGCCGAAGAGTTGCTCCTCACAAGCCACCAGGGCCCTTAGCCTCAGGAGGCTCTAGGGGCTCGGGTGGTTCCTCGAGGACCGTCGCCATTTCCGCCAGGACTGCATGGTGCCTGGCCTCCCGAGCCACCAGGAAGCTCCGTAGATGATGCTGGTAGGTGACAGCCACACTCGGCAAGCCAAACAGCATGCGAACATAGCTGTCAGGTGGGCCCTCGCACCGGCCAGCATGCGAAGGCCAGACACGCAGCCTGGAATGTCGACACAGTCATGCAGCCTGCCGTCCTCGCCAGGATGGGGAGCTGCGCCGGGTGTGCCTCCCTATGCGAGGGAGGGAGGCGCCCTAGCTGCGGGCGCAGATCCTGAGGCGGCGCTATTGGAGACGCCGCTCTCCTGAGGCCCTGGGTGGAGCAGCTGCTTCTTCTTGGGGATGGCCTCAGGAGGGTACAGGGTGCCCTCGCTGTCAGGGTCTTCGATTGTTGCGGCTTGGAAGGCGCGCTCCAGGGAGCACACCGCATCTCTTTCCTCGCAGGGTACTGTCATGATTCCGCCGCTTCCTGGCATCTTGATGACATTGTAGCCGTGATGGGTCACTGCCATGAACTTGGCCAATGCTGGATTCCCAAGGATGGCGTTGTATGGCAGATGGATATGGGCGACATCAAAGTCGATGAGCTCGGTGCGGTAGTTGTCGCGCTGGCTGAAGGTGAAAGGGAGGCGGACCTGCCCTATCGGGGTGGTGGAGCCGTCAGTCACTCCTGAGAAGGGTTTCATAGGTTGCAGTTGATCGTATGGCACTTGGAGGCTATCGAATGTCTCGACGGACAGGACATTGAGCCCCGCGCTGCCGTCGATGGGGGTCTTGGTGACTTGGATGTTGCTGATGACGGATGAATAGAGCATCGGGACGACGCCGGCGGTTGTCGCGCACTTGAGCTGGTCTGCCGAGCTGAAGGTGATGGCGTACCTGGACCACCTGAGGAGGCGCGTGGCCTCGAGCCAGGGTAGGGCCGCGTTCACCTCGCGAGCAAACTGCTTGAAGGTGCACTGGGAAGCTGGGGCCTGAGCACCGCCCAAGATACATGCGATAGTGCGCGGCTCCTGGAAGCCCCCAGCCCCCTCGTCCTGATGGTGGTCTTCGTTCCTTCTTGGTGGTGGATTTCCCGGAGGATGGCCCTCGCAAGGCTGGTCCCTCCAGGCACCCTCACGAGGCTGCTCCTGCCAGTGGTCCTCCCGAGGCCGATCGCGCCACTCCTGGCGGGGGACGCGGTTGTCCCAACATCCTCCACTTCGTCCTCCTCCTTGGTCGTAGCCCCGGTCATTGCGCTCGGGGCTTCGAATGACGCATCCATCTCGGATGGCCCTGAGCTCTTGACAATCGTTAGTGCTGTGGCTATGTACATTGTGGAAGGCGCAGAATGGACGGCTGCTCTAGGACGACTCGGGGTGGTCCCGGCCGCGCTTCGTGTTTGGCTTCGCCGCGAGCACAGCTACTCCCTTGTGCTTTGTGTCCTTGGCCTTGGATTTCTTCTCTTCTATGTCGGCAGCAGGGAGCTCGAGGAGGGAGAGGCTCCCTTCCTCAGCTCTTGCGCACTTGGTCGCCATGTTGAACATTTCTAGAGGCATTCATAGCTCCTGGTGGATGGCAAGCTCCTCCTTCATCTTCACGTCGTGAACGCCATCGAAAAACGCTGAGATGATGGCCTCATTAGTAACCTTGGGTATCTTGAGGCGAATGCTGTTGAAGCGCTGGATGTACTTCTACAGGGTCTCTCCCGGCTGCTACTTAATGCGGCATAGGTCACCCGCGGCCGGAGGGCGGTCGCGAGTGCCCTGGAAGTTGGCGATCAAGCGGTCGCGCATCTCACCCCAGGAAGAGATCGATCCCGGAGGCAAGTTCAGGAGCCACGAGTGAGCGCCATCCTTGAGAGCCATGGGAAACCAGTTCACCATGACCTTCTCGTCTCCGTTGGCTGCCTCGATGCTCAGCTTGTAGAGCTGCAAGAACTCCGCAGGTTCAGGGGTGCCGTTGTAGCATGGAGGCAGGTCCGACTTGAACTTGCCTGACGAGACGATGGCGCGCAGCTCGGGGGTAAAGTCTCGACAGCCTGCTGTGGTCACCGGGGCCCGTCGTGGTAGTGGAGCCTGGTCTTGGTACCCACGCACCGCCACCGTAGGCGGCGCACGGTCTTGACGTGGTGGTGCGGGGAGTGCAGGACCATTTTGTTGTGGTCGAGGGACCTCCTGGCAGCTTCTTTCTTCGTGCGCGAGCACACAGCATGGAAGATCACATTGCGGGACCACACGTCTTGGGGCGAGGACACTGTCTTGGTGCGAAGGAGGCGGGGGCACTCCATGAACCGCGCGTCTTGGTGCGAGGGTTCTGTCTTGATGCGGAGGCAGCGGAGGCGCTCCATGAGCTACGTCGCCTGCGGCTGGGGGTGGGCAAGGCAGTGAGAGGGATGGTGCGGGTGAGCCCCCAGCGGCACCGACGAGCTCGGTGATGCGGTCCAGCCAGTCCTCGTAGAGGTCGTCGACCGGGCGGTAGCGCAGGAGCTCGCGTGCCATGAGCAACGCGGCCTGCGCATCCGCCAGCACACGACGGGCGTGGGACGATGAGCCAACCGGAGTCAGCGACGGGGTGGCGGTGCGGCCATCCCGCCGCACAGACGGGTGCAGTGACAACGCTTGTTGCTCGTTTGCTACCGGGCCGGTAGTGGCGTTGACAACAAGTGATGGAGAACGACAGGGAGGTCCTCCAACGGGCACCGTCTAGGCGACGCGGGCGGCGAGGGCGGCGTGGCGCTCAGCACGGGCTTGGCGAGTGTCTGACATGGATGTGATGGAGCTGCAGAATGTGGATCGACGAAGGAAAGCTTCAGCGCACCCCTACCTAGCGCGCCAAATGTCGGATTTTGGGTTCCGGCAAAACCCTCAAGGTTCGAACTCTGGGTGCGCACAAAGATCTATCCCTCCCCCTAGCTCGCTCACCATGATCTCAAGGCTCAGCTCGTCGAACCTAAAGAACAAGGGACACAAGAGTTTATACTGGTTCGGGCCACCGATGTGGTGTAATACCCTACTCTAGTTTGGTGTGGTGGATTGCCTTGTAGGCTAAGGATGAACAAGTAGAAGGGAAGAACTACCCCCTGAGGAGAGGTGTTCTTGAGCTCGGTGAGCTTCTGTTGGTTAAGGATGATCTGAATGATCCGTCCCCTTCCTATGGTGGTGGCTAGTCCTATTTATAGAGGCCCGGGTCCTCTTCCCAAATATTAGGCGGGAAGGGATCCCACAATGGCCAATTTGAAGGGGGGTAGCTAGTACAAGCTATCCTAACAAAAGGTGGTCTTCGCCTGCCAAAGGCTCTGGTGGTGATGCCGTCGTGGGCTCCGCGATGACCTTTGTCTTGCTGGTCTTGGTCTCGTTGCACCGATATGGAAACCTTTGCCTGATGCCTCGGGACTCCTTGCCTGCACCTACTCCTTTAGCACCAAAGAGGCAACTAGTGCTCTGCGCCTGCTGGCGCCCGCCTGGCCTTGGTCATCATGGTTCACGTCACGGGAACCTCATGAGGTGCCCCTCGCCTTGATCTCTCCGCTCCTCGCGAGCCAGCCTAGCGAGGCTGCCCCTGAGGAGGTCTTGTGTCGTCCACCTTGCGAGGCTTGGCCCCTCGAGAGGGTCTTGAGTGTTTGCTGGTGAAGATGGGCCGTACCAGGCCGCTGGAGGAGCCACGCCGTGGGCCGCAGGCAGGCAAGTCTGGGGACCCCCGTTCCCAGAACGCCGATAGCCCGTCCAGCTTCTTGTTCGGCCTTGCTTTGATCCACTTGGTGAACTTTTCCACCGCCACCAGCAAATGCGTCATGCCGCCTTGAGCGGTCTTGAAGGGCCCCACCATGTCGAGTCCCAAGACCACGAAAGGCCAAGCGATTGGAATGGTCCGGAGTGCTGAGGCCGACTGGTGGCTGCGCTTGCTGCAGTGCTGGCATCCCTCACACTCGAGGACACTCGACTCGGCATCTTGGAGGGCCGTGGGCTTGTAGAAACCATGGCGCAAGGCCTTGGCCACCAAGGACCTTGAGGCGGCATGGTGCCCGCACTCGCCTTGGTGTATGTCGAGGAGGATCTCAATGCCCTTATCTTGCTCGACGCAGCGCTGAAACACGCCGGTGGAGCTGCGCTTGACGAGCTCGTTGTTGATGATGCTGTAGGCGGACGCCCGGTGCTGCACTTGCCGGGCATCGGTCTCGTCCATGGGGAGAACCCCGTTCTCTAGGAACTCTGAGCTGGGAAGGGCCCATGATGGAGCAGTTACTACGGCGAAGACGGCCACCACGGCGGGTTTCGGGGGGCAGCCCCCGGGTCAGGGACGGCGGCGGCCGGCTCGGGGAAGGAGGCGGTCGGATTGATGCCTGCAACCCCCGGGCCTGGTTCAGCAGTCCCCGGGCCAGGTTCGTCGGCACTTGGGCTGGATTCGACAGTCCCTGGGCCGGGTTCGCCAACCCCCGGGCTGGGTTGAGGCGCGGCCGGGCTATCCAGGACAAAGATGGACTCGGAGTCCGGGGATGGCTTGATAGACGGCTTGTGCAGGTGCTCGAGGGAAATGCCGGACGGGACGGATTGTTGGGACGAGGCGATCTGTAACACCCACGATGTGGCTATATCTCCCACATGTCTGAGCACGACTTAGAGGCATAACCGCATAGTAGGCGTGTCGCAACAGGGGTAATCTTTACACATCCCATATACTGAATAAGATAGAGATAAAGAGTTGGCTTACAATCGCCACTTCACACAATACATAAATATAGCATTACATCATTCAAAATACAATCAAGGTCCAACTACGGAACCAAAATAAAGACAACCCCAAATGCATAAGATCCCCGATCGCCGCAACTGGGCTCCACTACTGATCGTCTGGAAAGGAAACATAGTAACGCCCTGAATCCTCGTCGAACTCCCACTTGAGTTCGGTCGCATCCCCTGGAATGGCATCATCGGCACCTGCATCTGGTTTTGGAAGTAACCTGTGAGTCACGGGGACTCAGCAATCTCACACCCTCGCGATCAAGACTATTTAAGCTCATGGGTAGGAAAAGGTAGTGAGGTGGAGCTGCAGCAAGCACTAGCATATATGGTGGCTAACTTACGCAAATGAGAGCGAGAAGAGAAGGCAAAGCACGGTCGAGATGCTACAAAGATCAAGAAGTGATCCTAGAACTACTTACGTTCAAGCATAACACGGGACCATGTTCTCTTCCCGGACTCCGCCGAAAAGAGACCATCACGGCTACACACGCGGTTGATCCATTTTAATTAAGTTAAGTGTCAAGTTTTCGACAACCGGATATTAACAAATTCCCATCTGACCATAACCGCAGGCACGGCTTTCGAAAGTTCAAAACCCTGCAGGGGTGTCCCAACTTAGCCCATCACAAGCTCTCACGGTCAAAGAAGGATATTCCTTCTCCCAGGACGACCCGATCAGACACGGAATCCCGGTAACAAGACATCTCGACAACGGTAAAACAAGACCAGCAAAGCCACACGATGTGCCGACAAATCCCGATAGGAGTCGCACGTATCTCATTCTCAGGGCACACCGGATAGGTCAAGCTACGAGTAAAACCAACCCTCTAGTTGCCCCGAGGTGGCACCCCAGGCTGCCCGTTTCGGACCAACACTCAGAGGAGCACTGGCCCCGGGGGGTTTAAAATAAAGATGACCCTCGGGCTCACAAAAACCCAAGGGAAGGTTATAGGTTGTTAGGAAAATGTAAAACCAAGGTTGGGCCTTGCTGGAGGACTTTTATTCAAGGAGAACTGTGAAGGGGTTCCGATTATAACCAAACCGGGTAAGGAACGCAAAATCAAGGAACATAACACCGGTATGACGGAAACTAGGGCGGCAAGAGTGGAACAAAACACCAGGCATAAGGCCGACCCTTCCACCCTTTACCAAGTATATAGATGCATTAAATTAAACAAAATATAATAGAGATATCCCAACAATAAAAATGTTCCAACAAGGAATAAACTCCAATCTTCACCTGAAACTAGCAGCGCTATAAGAGGGGCTGAGCAAAGCGGTAACATAGCCAAACAACGTATTGCTAGGACAAGATAGGTTAGAGGTTTGACATGGAGAGTGGTAGGTATCGCGATAGAGGCATAGCAATAGAGCGAGCAACTAGCAAGCAACGATAGAAGTGATTTCGAGGGTATGGTCATCTTGCCTGCAAAGTTCTCTGAGTTGACGTAAGCTTGATCCTCGTAAGCGTACTGAACTGGATCCTCGATCACGTACTCGTCTCCCGGCTCTACCCAAGGCAAGAACACAAGCAAAGGAAACCACAGTCAACCACGGTGCAATGCGCAAACAACATGATGCAAAACATGGCATGACATGCGGAATATGGTATGCAATGCATATGCATGCTCCGGAAGGAAAAGATTGAACCAGGCCTCAACTTGGCAAACCAAGAGCGCTGCTGGAAAGATAAGTTGATTTCGGTTGAAATTGACATAAAGATCACCGGAATTGGATGCACGGTTTGTAAATGGAAAGCAAAACAAGAATTACACAATTCTGCGATTAAACACACGATGTCATTTAGAATGCAACAAGAAACTAAGCTACTGCACTCTAACATAGCAACAAAGCACATGGCAGTGATCTACTCAAGATGCTTGACAAGATATGAACACTGAGATATGGCTAAATCACACAAGAGAAGGTTCACACAAGCATGGCAAAAGTGCAAAAGATAACAGCATCGCAGACTTAGTGAAAATAACATGTCAGGATTTAACATCAGGAAGCAATGTTTGGAGCAAGATAACAACTTGCTATAGGATCATATCATAGCAACACAAGGCATGTCATGAAACTACTCAAAGCATATAACAAAAGTCCCTTCATGACCATAAGCCAAAAGGGCACAGAAAACATGATGGCACCCATGTAAACAAAGCAAGTTTCGTTAACAGATTCAGAATTAGGAGAAAAACTGGACATGGCAAAAACAGAGCTACGTAGGCATGTTTGCAAGCTCGATGCACTCACCACAAGGCATTGCATGACAAACTAAGCATACATCCAGAAAGAAGACATGATCAGGAAGCTAACCATGTCAATAGCAATCTCATAGCATGCATGGAACAAGTACACCAACCTTAACAAAATTGATTAACACGTAAACAATCTGCCAGGAACATTTAATAGAAAAAGTAGAGCAAGATTGAGTCATGCTAGGGTACTCCATAAATTCAAAAAAAGATATGCATGGATACAGCACAACCATATTCCCAAATCATCCTTACTGAACATACCCACAAGAAGCATGGATCACTCTGTATCAACATGAATACATGGCATAAAAATAACATCAGGGAAATGACTTAGTGAAATTCTAAGTCCCTGAAATCAGCAACATCACGAGAGCTACTTTGCATGCTTGTGCTAGTCACCACATTGATCACAAAAATAAATGGCATACACCCCTGTAAAGATGGCATGGCATAGCCCAAAACACATGTAGAGCTCATGCTCATATGCAGTACACAATAATCATGGAAAAAATGACAAATGCTCAAGATCTGCTAAGTACCAGGAACTAAAATTATGAAGCACTCTTGCAACATCATTTTAGGCATCAAGATGGACTCAAACAAGGATGGTGCAATGGAACAAAATGAACAGCATAACTAGATGAACAATTTGATATCTCATATGCACAAAATGGACCACCAAGCACAAAATTATGGCATGATGAAGGGAGCATCAAAATATAAAATAAAAAGACATACGAATATTGAAGTCAACCCTGGGTTTTTGGATCCAGATCTGGGCAGCATGGATCCCGAGGATGACTGGAGAAAGAGGTCGCCGGAGTGGTCGCTGTGGTTCGCCGGAGCTACGGATCCGAGTCGCCGGAGTTGGGGCCGGAGTGGGGCCGGCCGGAAGCGGAGTCAGAGGCGACGAGGCGGCGGCGCGGGCGGCAACCGGATCGCGAGGTGGCGGCGGGCGGCGGCCGGAGTAGCGGACGGCAGCGGCGGCCCGACGAAGGCAGGCGCGGGCGGCGCAGCTCCTCGCGCGGAGCATGAGCGGTGGGGAGACGCGGTCCGGGGAGGGCCCGACCCGGGCCCGAGCGGGATGCGGCGGCGGCCAGCCGGCTGGTGCCACGTGGCCCTCATTGATTGGCTGCGGGCGCGGTGCGGATCTCATCCAGTGGCGGCGGACGTGTCCGTTGGCGGCGGGAGCGACTCCTAGGGTTTCATCTACGCGAAAATTCCGGGAGGGGCACATATTTATAGGTAGAGGGAGCTAGGAGAGTCTAAATGAGGTGCGGTTTTCGGCCACATGATCGTGATCGAACGGCCGAGAGGATGGAGGGGGTTTGGATGGTTTTTGGGCCACTTTGGAGGGGTGTTGTGCTGCAACACACACGAGGCCTTTATGGTTCCTCGGTTAACCAATAGAGTATCAAACGGACTCCAAATGGTACGAAACTTGACAGGCGGTCTACCGGTGGTGTACCAAGTCTGCTTGTCAAGTCTCGGTCCAATCCGAGAACGTTTAACACTCGCACACGAAAAGAGGAAAAAGGGGACGCCGGAGGACGTAGGAGTGTCGGATCGCAAAATGGACAACGGGGAAAATGCTCCGATGCATGAGACGAACACGTATGCAAATGCGATTCACATGATGACATGATATGAAATGCATGACATGAACAAAATGCAAAACGAATACAAAACCCAACCACGAGGGAATATCATAACTTAGAGCCGAAAATGGCAAGAGTTGGAATACAAATATGGTAAATTACATCCGGGGTGTTACAACACTCCACTACTACGAAAGGATCTCGTCCCGAGATCTAGGACTGAAAAAACTCCGAATATTCGGAATGGAGGTGGTCCTCGCGTTCCCAGCTGGCTTCTCGGTCGGAATGATGAGACCACTTCACTTTCAGGAATTTGATAGACTTGTTGCGAGTCTTGCGCTCAGTTTCTTCAAGAATAGCAACGAGATGCTCATGATAAGACATGTCTTCTTGGAGATCAATCTCTTTGAAGTTGATGGTGCGGTCAGGAGTCTTGAAACACTTCCGGAGCTGAGACACGTGAAACATGTCGTGCACGTTTGCAAAGTTTGATGGAAGCTCAAGTTGATAGGCGATGTTGCCTCTTTTGCCAAAGATCTTGAAAGGACCCACGTATCTAGGGGCAAGCTTCCCTTTGATCCTGAAGCGACGAGTACCTTTCATTGGAGAGACGCGGAGGTAGACATGGTCTCCAATCTCGAAAGCCAAGTCACGATGCTTGCTATCATAGTAACTCTTCTGGCGCGATTGCGCGGCTTTGAGATTTTCATGAATGACTTTGCACATTTCTTCAGCCTCTGTGATCAAGTCATTGCCAAGAAGTTGGCGTCCACCAGTCTCTGACCAATTAAGAGGAGTACGACACTTTCTGCCATAGAGAATCTCGAATGGGGCCTTTCCCAAACTCGCTTGGAAGCTGTTGTTGTAGGAGAACTTGGTATATGGAAGACAATCTTCCCACTTCATACCGAAAGAAATGACACAAGCCCTGAGCATATCTTCAAGAATTTGATTTACTCGCTCGACTTGTCCACTAGTTTGAGGATGAAAGGTTGTGCTGAAGCGAATGCTGGTGCCCATAGCCTTCTGAAAGGAATCCTAGAACTTAGAAGTAAAGATGCTTCCACGATCTGAAGATATCAACTGTGGAATTCCATGCAAAGAGACAATCTTGGAGGTATATAGCTCTGCCAACTGAGCTGCTGTGATAGATTCTTTGATAGGGAGAAAATGAGCCACTTTAGTAAGCTTGTCGATGACGATAAAGATAGCATCATTGCCACGCTTGGACTTGGGAAATCCAGTCATGAAGTCCATCTCAATATGGTCAACCTTCCATTCTGGAATAGCAAGAGGTTGGAGGAGACCAGCTGGCCGTTGGTGTTCTGCTTTCACTCTTCTGCAGACATCACATTCATTCATGAACTGAGCAATCTCGCGCTTCATTCGAGTCCACCAATACGACTGCTTGAGGTCATGGTACATCTTTGTACTTCCACGATGAATAGAAAGGAGTGAATTGTGAGCCTCGTTCATAATGACTTTACGGAGTTCACCCTTAGGAACAACAATGCGATCCTCGAAGAATAGAGTATCTTTGTCATCAAGGCGATAGCACTTGTACTTGGGTTGGCTCTTGGCAATACCAATCTTCACCTTCTTCACCATTGCATGAAGAAGTTGAGCCTCATGAATCTGATCTTCCAAAGTAGGAGAGACTTGGAGGTTGGCAAGGAATCCTTGAGGAACAACTTGGAGATTAAGTTTGCGGAAAGCTTCACAAAGATCCGGTTGGAAGGGCTTGAGAATCAAACTATTGCAGTAAGCCTTTCTGCTCAAAGCGTCAGCAATGACATTGGCCTTGCCTGGAGTATATTCAATACTCGGATTATACTCTTGAATCATTTCGACCCAACGAGTCTGCCTAAGGTTGAGGTTGGGCTGAGTGAAGATGTACTTGAGACTCTTATGATCAGTGAAGATGTCCACTTTTCTTCCCAACAAGAGATGTCTCCATGTTAAAAGAGCATGGACAACTGCCGCCAACTCGAGGTCGTGAGTGGGGTAGTTCTTTTCGTTGGGCTTCAACTGGCGAGAGGTATAGGCCACAACTTTCTTCTCTTACATTAACATAGCCCCGAGACCTTGCAGGGAAGCATCATAGAAAACCTTAAATGGTTTGGATTCATCAGGAGGAGTCAGAACTGGAGCTATGACTAACTTCTCTTTGAGGGTGTTGAAAGCGATGTCACATTCAGGCGTCCAGATATACTTCACATGCTTCGAGGAGGTTGGAAAGAGGCTTCACGATCTTAGAGAAATTCTCAACGAATCTTAGACAATAGCTTGCGAGCCCAAGGAAGCTGCGGAGTTGCTTCACATTTTGAGGCGGTTCCCAATTCACAATTGCAGACACCTTCTCAGGATTCACAGCTATGCCCTTAGTTGAGATGATGTGCCCAAGGTAGAGAACCTCATCGAGCCAAAACTCGCACTTTGAAAACTTCACATAGAACGGGTGTTCCCTGAGTTTGTCCAGCACCAATCTCAAGTGCTTGCATGATCCTCCTTATTCTTGGAAAAGACCAAAATGTCATCAAGATATACCAAGACGAAGTCATTTGTGTATGGGTTGAACATGAAGTTCATCATGCGAGAGAACGTTGGAGGAGCATTGACAAGGCCGAAAGACATGACTGTGTATTCATAGGAACCATAGCTTGTTCTGAATGTTGTCTTGGGGATGTCTTGTTCACGAATGCGAATCTGATGATAGCCCATACAAAGGTCAAGCTTGGAGAATACTTGAGCACCTTTGATTTGTTCGAAAAGCTAATTGATGTTGGGAAGTGGGTACTTGTTCTTTATGGTCTTCTTGTTCAATGGGCGGTAGTCGACACAAAGTCGGTCCGTGCCGTCCTTCTTCTTGACAAAAAGAACACCACAACCCCATGGAGAAGAACTTGGTCGGATGAGACCCATATGCTCTTGTATATCGAGTTGTTTCTTCAGCTCCTTCAACTCTTCTGGTCCAAGCTTGTAAGGACGTTTGCAAACAGGTTCCGTGCCAGGCTCAAGATCAATGACGAATTCAACTGGCCGGTGAGGAGGCATTCCTGGAAGCTCTTCTGGAAAGACGTCTTGATATTCACAAATGGCTGGAATCTGAGAGATGGCATTCAACTCGCCCTTCTCATTGAGAGAAAACAGTCGAATGGTATCATCACGAGCGGCAAAGACAATCACATCCTCAGACGAGTGTGTCAATTGAATCTGCCTGGCAGCACAATCAAGTTGAGCCTTGTGCTTAGAAAGCCAGTCCATGCCGAGAATTAGATCAATATCCAAGTTACCAAGGACCATTGGAGAAGACAAAAACGTATAGTCACCCATCTTAATAGAAACAACTGGAACCACTAAACTGGCACTCAACCGTTTACCCCGGAGAAACGATATCCATGGATTTGCCAAATGAGAAGAAGTGAATTCGTTCTTGCAAAAAATGGTCTTGACATGAAACAATGCGATGCACCAGTATCAAAAAGAACTTCTGCAGGAATATCATTAACAAGAAGATTACCCATGATCACTTCTGAAGAGTCCTCTGCCTGAGCTGCATTCATCATGTTGACCTTGGCATGCTTGGGATTATGCTTGACCACTGCATTGCTGGCAGATCTCACAAGAGGAGGAGGTGGAAGACGCCTCTGGTTGAAGCATTTGTTCGCATAGTGATCCTTCTGCTGACACTTGTTTCACGTAACCTCTGAGAGCGGCTGGCGATACAGAGCACTTGACCTTGGAGCATGAGACGAAGCTTTGTTCTGAAAGCCTGGGTTGGGTGGATGGGAAGATCCATTGCCTACTTTACTCTTCTGCTGATAAGGCTGACAGAATGGAGGAGGAGGCAACCAGTACTTTTCCTGCTTAGCTGCCACTTGAGTTGAAGAAGAAGAAGGAGTAGAATCCCTGACTCTCTTCTTGGAAGCATCGCACTTGAGATGAGCGGCCTCTTGCTTTAGTGCCATGTTGTAGAACTCATCATACTTTTCGGCTCAAAAAGCACGACAGCTAGTTGCAGATCTTCTCTGAGGCCACCACTAAACTGATAAATCATGCTCTTCTCGTCAGGGACGTCTTGTTTGGCGAAGCGAGCGAGCCTCTGGAACAGGATGTTGTATTGGTAAACAGACAAGCTGCCTTGCTTCAGATTGCGGAACTCCTCATGCTTACTCTCAACAACACTCTAAGGAATGTGGTGAGCTTTGAAGTCTTGGCGGAAATCATCCCATGTAATCACACGACCTCCTCTGGAATCTTTATATTGTTGATACCACTCAGCAGCTTGGTCTTTGAGTTGGAACGAAGCAAACTTGACAAAGTCCTCAGGCCTGACGTTGCTACACTCAAAATGTTTGCAGATATCCATGAGCCAATCATCAGCGTCTGTGGCCTCGACACAGTTACTAAAAGACTCCGGCTGGTTTGCGAGGAACTGGTTGAGGGTAGCAAACTGAGATTGATTGTTGCCATGGCCTTGATTTCCTTGGTTGCGCTCTTGCAAGAGTTGCAAAAGCATCTGCGTGTTGGCGTTGGTAGCGGCCATCACAGCTTGTCATGCCTCCGGAGGTGGAGGTGGTCGTGGTGGTTCCGGATTCTGACGCGTTAGAGGAGCCATCCTGAAGAGGTTGACATCCGTTAGCATCTTGAAAGACATATATTCAAGCTGAATCAATGGATCGAAATTGTAACATATAGCCTTAACATTCAAACAAGAATGAACGAATGAATTCCAAAGTAAATCATCACACTTCCATAAATTGAGAAGCCACTTAGATAGAGGTAGATGAATAAAACAACAAGGTACGGACATGAACAAATAATTGGTAAGGATTACCCAATCACAAACCAACTATCCGCGGAAATAAATACTAGAGCTACATGAATTCCCACGTATGAAACTCCTGAAATTTTCTGGTTATGCAATCAGGTGTTGGGGATACAGGGGAAGCATAATATCTCACCCAAAACTAGCAAATCCTACATCCACCTGTATCCATCCTTCAACACATAACTAAGAAACCTTCGGAAACCATTTACCTCAACCTTCGAAAAGCATCCATTATACAAGTTATGGCAATACTCCCGAACTCCTGCCCCAGTACTGGGTGGCGTCTAGGTTATCTCACCAACAACTGCATAAAGGAGATTTTCAATGTCGGTGAACTCAGGTATTCCAGAACTGCAACGATAAAATTTTGACGACAACACCTCGGAGCTCAACTCCCCGGGACACTGCCACAACCCCTAAATGTCAGGAGCCACCAAGAACAATGTTCTCGTCACAAAACCATCGGAACGATTCCAAGATACCCGCGTGATCCTAAATTTTTTAGTGAAATCTGAGAAGAGAAGAGTCAAAACTCTACGTCAGGAGGCCTCACCAGAGCAACGAAGGGACTGGGAAGTGAAAAGAATCCTACTCTTCGATATATATAATCCTATAAGACACAAAACATTTTTCTAGACTCAACAACGCTAGCGATTCGATCAAGCAGGGGGCTCCTAAGTCGGGGAAGGCTCTGATTACCAACTTGTAACATCCACGATGCGGCTATATCTCCCACGTGTCTGAGAACGACTTAGAGGCATAACCGCATAGTAGGCATGTCGCAAGAGGGGTAATCTTTACACATCCCATGTACTGAATAAGATAGAGATAAAGAGTTGGCTTACAATCGCCACTTCACACAATACATAAATATAGCACTACATCATCCAGAATACAATCAAGGTCTGACTACGGAACCAAAATAAAGACAACCCCAAATGCATAAGATCCCCGATAGCCTCAACTGGGCTCCACTACTGATTGTCTAGAAAGGAAACAAAGTAATGCCCTGAATCCTCGTCAAACTCCCACTTGAGTTCGGTCGCATCCCCTGGAATGGCATCATCGGCACCTGCATCTGGTTTTGGAAGTAATATGTGAGTCATAGGGACTCAGCAATCTCACACCCTCGCGATCAAGACTATTTAAGCTCATGGGTAGGAAAAGGTAGTGAGGTGGAGCTGCAGCAAGCACTAGCATATATGGTGGCTAACTTACACAAATGAGAGCAAGAAGAGAAGGCAAAGCACGGTCGAGAAGCTACAAAGATCAAGAAGTGTTCCTAGAACTACTTACGTTCAAGCATAATACGAGACCGTGTTCTCTTCCCGGACTCCGCCGAAAAGAGACCATCACGGCTACACACGCGGTTGATCCATTTTAATTAAGTTAAGTGTCAAGTTTTCTACAACCGGATATTAACAAATTCCCATCTGCCCATAACCGCGGGCACGGCTTTCGAAAGTTCAAAACCCTGCAGGGTGTCCCGACCTAGCCCATCACAAGCTCTCACGGTCAACGAAGCATATTCCTTCTCCCAGGATGACCCGATCAGACTCGGAATCCCGGTTACAAGACATCTCGACAATGGTAAAACAAGACCAGCAAAGCCGCCCAATGTGCCGACAAATCCCGATAGGAGTCACACGTATCTCGTTCCAAGGGCACACTGGATAGGTCAAGCTACGAGTAAAACCAACCCTCGAGTTGCCCCGAGGTGGCCCCGCAGGCTGCCCGTTTCGGACCAACACTCAGAGGAGCACTGGCCCGGGGGGTGTAAAAGAAAGATGACCCTCGGGCTCGCGAAAACCCAAGGGAAGGTTATAGGTTGTCAGGAAAATGTAAAACCAAGGTTGGGCCTTGCTGGAGGACTTTATTCAAGGCGAATTATCAAGGGGTTCCCATTATAACCCAACCGCGTAAGGAACGCAAAATCAAGGAACATAACACCGGTATGATGAAAACTAGGGCGGCAAGAGTGGAACAAAACACCAGGCATAAGGTCGAGCCTTCCACCCTTTACCAAGTATATAGATGCATTAAAGTAAACAAAATATAATAGAGATATCCCAACAATAAACATGTTCCAACAAGGAACAAACTCCAATCTTCACCTGCAACTAGCAACACTATAAGAGGGGCTGAGCAAAGCGGTAACATAGCCAAACAACAGTTTGCTAGGACAAGGTGGGTTAGAGGTTTGACATGGCAATATGGAAGGCATGATATACCAAGTGGTAGGTATCGCGGCATAGGCATAGCAATAGAGCGAGAAACTAGCAAGCAAAGATAGAAGTGATTTCGAGGGTATGGTCATCTTGCCTGCAAAGTTTTCCGAGTTGACGTAAGCTTGATCCTCGTAAGCGTACTCAACGGGTTCCTCGATCACGTACTCGTCTCCCGTCTCTACCCAAGACAAGAACACAAGCAAAGGAAACCACAATCAACCACGGTGCAATGCGCAAACAACATGATGCAAAACATGGCATGGCATGCGGAATGTGGTATGCAATGCATATGTGTGCTCCAGAAGGAAAAGATTGAACCAGGCCTCAACTTGGTAAACCAAGAGCCCCGCTGGAAAGATGAGTTGATTTCGGTTGAAATTGATATAAAGATCACCGGAATCAGATGCACGGTGTGCAAATGGCAAGCAAAACAAGAATGGCACAATTCTGCGATTAACAGCACGATGCCATTTAGAATGCAACAAGAAACTAAGCTACTGCACTCTAACATAGCAACAAAGAACATGGCAGTGATCTACTCAAGATGCTTGACAAAATATGAACACTGAGCTACGGCTAAATCACACAAGAGAAGGTTCAAACAAGCATGGCAAAAGTGCAAAATATAACAGCATCGCAGACTTAGTGAAAATAACATGTCAGGATTTAACATCAGGAAGCAATGTTTGGAGCAAAATAACAACTTGCTACATGATCATATCATAGAAACACAAGGCATGGAATGAAACTACTCAAAGCATATAACAAAAGTCCCTTCATGACCATAAGCCAAAAGGGCACAGAAAACATGATGGCACCCATGTAAACAAAGCAAGTTTCGTTAACATATTCAGAATTAGGAGAAAAACTGGACATGGCAAAAACAGAGCTATGTAGGCATGTTTGCGAGCTCGATGCACTCACCACAAGGCATTGCATGACAACCTAAGCATACACCCAGAAAGAAGACATGATCAAGAAGCTAACCATCGTAATAGCAATCTCATAGCATGCATGGAACAACTACAACAACCTTGGCAAAATTGATTAACACGTAAACAATCTGCCAGGAACATTTAATAGAAAAAGTAGAGCAAGATTGAGTCATGCTAGGGTACTCCATAAATGCGAATAAAGATATGGATGGATAGAGCACAACCATATGACCAAATCATCCTTACTGAACATACCCACAAGAAGCATGGATCACTCTGTATCAACATGAATACATGGCATAAAAATAACATCAGGGAAATGACTTAGTGAAATTCGATGTCCCTGAAATCAGCAACATCACGAGAGCTACTTTGCATGCTTGTGCTAGTCACCACATTGATCACAAAAAGTACATGGCATACACCCCTGTAAAGATGGCATGGCATAGCCAAAACACATGTAGAGCTCATGCTCATATGCAGCACACAATAATCGTGGAAAAATGACAAATGCTCAAGATCTGCTAAGTACCAGGAACTAACATTATGAAGCACTCTTGCAACATGATTTTAGGCATCAAGATGGACTCAAACAAGCATGGTGCAATGGAACAAAATGAAGAGCATAACCAGATAAACAATTTGATATCTCATATGCACAAAACGGACCACCGAGCACAAAGTTATGACATGATGAAGGGAGCATCAGAATGTAAAATAAAAAGACTTAGGAATATTCGAAGTCAACCCTGGGTTTTTGGATCCAGATCTGGGCAGCGTGGATCCCGAGGATGACCGGAGAAAGAGGTCGCCGAAGTGGTCGCGGTGGTTTGCCGGAGCTGCGGATCCAAGTCGCCGGAGTTGGGGCCGGAGTGGGGCCGGCCAGAAGCGGAGGCGGAGGCGACAATGCGGCGGCACGGTGGCCTTGGGCGCGCGGGCGGCGACCGGGACCGGCGGGCGGCGACCGGATCGCGAGGTGGTGGCGGCCGGCTGCCGGAGTAGCGGACG
>NC_041380.1:122223890-122259306 GCF_002162155.2 Triticum dicoccoides | reverse complement strand
GGGGAGGGCCCGACCCGGGCCCGAGCGGGCTGCGGCGGCGGCCGGCCGGATGGTACCACGTGGCGCTCGTCGGTTGGCTGCGGGCGCGGTGCGGATCTCGTCCTGTGGCAGCGGGAGCGATTCCTAGGGTTTCATCTGCGCGAAAATTCTGGGAGGGGCACATATTTATAGGTAGAGGGAGCTAGAAGAGTCCAAATGAGGTGCGGTTTTCGGCCATGTGATCGTGATCAAACGGCCGAGAGGATGGAGGGGGGTTTGGATGGGTTTTGGGCCACTTTGAAGGGGTGTTGGGCTGCAACACACACGAGGCCTTTACGGTTCCTCGGTTAACCGTTCGAGTATCAAACGGACTCCAAATGGTATGAAACTTGATAGGCGGTCTACGGTGGTGTACCAAGGCCGCTTGGCAAGTCTCGGTCCAATCCGAGAACGTTTAACACTCGCATACGAAAAGAGGCAAAAGGGGACGCCGGAGGACATAGGAGTGTAGGATCGCAAAATGGACAACGGGGAAAATGCTCAGATGCATGAGACGAACACGTATGCAAATGCGATGCACATGATGACATGATATGAAATGCATGACATGAAAAAAATGTAAAACGAAGACAAAACCCAACCACGAGGGAATATCATAACTTGGAGCCAAAAATGGCAAGAGTTGGAATACAAATATGGTAAATTACATCCGGGGTGTTACACGATCTTGGTAAGTGTGTCGGTGGCTTCATTCTCCGCGCGTGGGACGTGGAGGAACTCGCAGCCTTCGAAGAAGCCGGACAGATTTTGGACGAGGAAGCGGTAGCTTGCCATGTTGGAGTCGCGGGCGTCCCACTCGCCAGAGCACTACTGCACCACCAAAGCTGAGTCACTGTAGCACAGTATGCGCTGGATGCCAAGTTCCTTGGCAAGCCGGAGGCCATGCAGAAGGGCTTTGTACTCGGCAATTTTATTGGAGGCGGGGAAGTGGATCTGGAGCGCGTACCAAAGCCGGTCGCCCTTCGGGGAGGATAGCACGATGCCGATTCCTAGGCTGAGGTGCATCTTGGAGCCGTCAAAGTGCATGTGCCAATGCGTTGAATCCGGCGGCGGCAATAGGTACTGGGTCTCGGTCCAGTCGACGAGGAAGTCAGCCAGAGCTTGGGACTTGATCGTTGTGCGGGGCTCATAGAGCATGGTGTGGCCGGCTAGCTCGAGTGCCCACTTGGCAACCCGGCCAAAAGCGTCCTGGCACCCGATGATCTCGCTGAGAGGGGCCGTGCTCATCACGGTAACAACGTGCTCTTGGATATACTGCTTCAACTTCTTGGCGGTGAAGTACACGCCATAACACATCTTCTGGTAGTGCGGGTAGTTCTGCTTGGAGGCGGAGAGCACCTCGCTCAGGTAGTAGACCGGGCGCTGGACGGCTTGGATCTTGCCCTTCTCCCGTTGCTCAACCACCATCACCGTGATGACCGACTGCGAGGTAGCGACAATGTAGAGCAACAACGGATCCTTCTTGGCTGGTGCGGCCAGTACGGGTGCGGTGGAGAGCATGCGCTTGAGGTCCCGGAAAGCTTGGTCCACCTAGTCGTTCCATTTGAATGGCGTCATCTTCTTCATCAACTGATATAGGGGCAAGGTCCTCTCGCCCAGCCGGTTGAGAAACCGGCTGACCGAGGCCAAGCAGCTGGTGAATTTCTGGACATCGCACAGCCGAGCTAGCGTGTGCATGCGCTCGATGGCCTTGATCTTCTCCGGGTTTGCCTCAATGCCACGCTCTGAGATGAGGAAGCCGAGTAGCTTTCCGGCTGGGACCCCGAAAATGCATTTCTCCGGGTTGAGCTTGACTTGGTACTCACGCAAGTTGGTGAGTGTTTCCTTCAAGTCGTCAAGGAGTGTGAGGCGCTGCTTGGTATTCACCACGATGTCGTCCACGTAGACGTGGATGTTGCGGCCGAGTTGCGGCAACAAGCATTTCTGCATGCAGTGCTGGAAGGTGGCACCAACATTCTTCAAGGCAAATGGCATGGTGATGTAGCAATACGACCAAAAGGGCGTGATGAAGGATGTCTTCAGGGCATCGGCGGGGTCCAGCTTTATCTGATGATAGCTGGAGTAAGCATCCAGGAAGGACAGGAGCTCACAGCCAGTAGTGGAGTCAATGACTTGATCGATCCGCGGGAGGGTGAATGGATCCTTGGGGCAGGCCTTGTTCAGGCTGGTGTAGTCGATACACATGCACCGGGTATTGTTCTTCTTCAGGACAAGGACTAGGTTGGCCATCCACTCGGGGTGAAATACTTCCATGATGATGCCGGCCGCCAAAAGCTTGGCGACCTCTTAACCAATGGTCCTTCTCTTCTCCTCGGAGAAATGTTGTAGGGGTTGGTGGGTAGGCTTGGCGTCCTTGCGGACGTGGAGTTTGTTTTCGGCGTACTTCCTCGCGATACCCTGCATGTCCTTTGGGGTCCATGCAAAAATATCCCGATTCTCACGGAGGAAGTCGACGAGCTCGCCTTCCTATTTGCTGTCGAGGCGGGTGCCTACGACAACGTACTTTCTGTAGATGGGATCTTCCGGGTTCAGCTTCACTTTCTTGGTCTCCTTGGAGGGCTTGAACGAGGCCTCGTCGGCCGGCTCCTCGACCGGAATTGGCACGGCCGACATCTCGCTAGCCAGGGCGAGGACCCAGTCGAGCTGGCGTCGCTCCTCGGCTATGACCAGCGACTCGGCCAGTTTGGCGCCGTCTTGGGCGCACTCCAGGGATTTGCGGTAATTGCTAGTGATGGTGATGAGGCCCTTCGGACCCAGTAGCTTCATCTTCAGGTAAGCGTAGTAGGGGACCGCCATGAACTTGGTGAGGGCGGGTCAGCCTAGCAGCGCATGGTACGCGCTGGATAGGTCCACCACCTCGAACCAGAGCAGCTCGCGTCGGAAGTGGTCACTGGCACCGAACAGGACGTCGAGCCGAATCCGCCGATCGGAGAGCAGGAAAGGCCAGGAACGATGCCATGGAAGATCATCCGAGTTGGCTCCAGGGCCTTGGCCTCAAGGCCGAGCTTGGTCATGGTGTCGCGGTAGAGAATGTTGATGCTGCTGCCGCCATTGATGAGAACCCGGGAGAACTTACACGTGCGCCGAGGCACGACGATGGTGGGGTTGAGGACGAGAGGTAGCCACCCGGGTTCGGCATGATAGCTAGGTCGTCTTCTCGAGTCCAAGTGACCGGGCGCTCCGACCAGTTCATGTATTCCGGCTTGGCCGGGATGACGGTGTTCACCTCCTGCTAGAGCAGGCGCTTGCTATGCTTGACATCACTGAGGCTGGTAAAGATGACGTAGGTCACGTTCTGGGCGGGGTAGACGTCATCGTGCATCGCGCCGCCAGCCGGGGGCCGTGGAGGAGGCGGAGGCGGCTGCCCTACTACCAGAGCCGGGGCCGGAGGAGGCAGGATGTCGCCCCTCATGATGCACTTGGTGATGGCGCACTGCCGAAGCGTGTGTGTGGACGGCCTCACGCCGCTGTGATACTTGCAGGGAGCATCAAGGATCTCCTCGAAACTCATGGCGGGCTGCCATGTCATCTTGCCGGTCTGCCGGCGTTTGGCGTCCGGGTCGGTCGCGGGCGCCTGCTCAGCGGCTGCGACGAGCCGGTTGTCGTAGCGCTGGGCCGGCTGGTCGGCCTTGCGCTTGTTGTTCTACTGGTTGTGCTGCTGCCGGCTGCCTTCTCCGACCGGCTTCAGAGAGGGAACCGCCTTCGCCTTGCCGGCTTCATCCAGCGCCACCTGGATCTTCATGGCGGAGTCGGAGTTGGCGTACTTTTCAACCGTCACTGTCAGCGTTCTAGGAACGGGGGTCCCCAGACTTGCCTTCCTGTGGCCCACGGTGTGGCTTTGCTAGCAGGCCTGTACGGCCCATCTTCATCAACAAGGCATTCAAGACCTTCGCGAGGGGCCAAGCCTCGCGAGGCGGACGACACAAGACCTCCTCAGGAGCGGCTTCACCAGGCTGGCTCGTGAGGGGCGGAGAGTTCAAGGCCAGGCAAACCTCACGAGGTTCTAGTGACGTGAGCCATGAAGACCAAGGCCAGGCGGGCGCTAGCGCGCGCAGCGTGCTTGTTTCCTCTTTGGTGCTAAGGAAGCAGGCGCAGGCACAGAGTATCGAGGCGTCAAGCAAAGGTTTCCATATCGGTGCAACGAGACCAAGACCAGCAGGATGGCAAGACGGAGGTCACCATGGAGCCCAAGGCGGCGTCATCACCAGAGACTTTTGTAGGCGAAGACCACTTTTGTTAGGATAAGCTATACTAGTTGTCCCCTTTCAAATTGGCTGTTGTTGGCTCCCTTCCCGCTCAATATTTCGGGAGAGGACCAGGGCCTCTATAAATAGGACTAGCCACCACCCTAGCTAGGGCAAGGTAAATCGAATCCTCACACGCACAAGTTCGCCAAGCACAAGAACACCTCAACCTTAGGAGGCTGTTCTTCCCTTTGTACTGTTCATCCTTAGCCCGAGAGGCAATCCACCACCACCACACTGGAGTAGGGTATTACATCACAACGGTTGCCCGAACCAGTATAAATCTTGTGTCCTTTGTGTTGCGAGTTCATGGAGTTAGTTCGTAAGATCTTAGCCGAGTTAGGACGAGGATCAGTAGGGGGGAATCTTCATGCGCACCCCAGTGTTCGAACCTTAAGGGTTTTGCCGGAACCCGTGATCCTACATTTGGCACGCCAGGTAGGGGTGTGCCAAAGCTTCCCTCCCATCGCTCCGCGTCACGTCGCTTCATCGTCTCCATGGCGGACGCACGCCGCGCCCGTGCCGAGCGCTGGGCTGCCCTCGCCACCCGCGTCGCTCAGACGGCCCCTGTCAGCGGGCCACCCCGTCGCTCTCCGTCGCCTACCGCCAACGCAGCCACCGGCCCGGCGGGGAACGAGCAGCAAGCATCCTCGCTGCAGCCCTCGATGCGACCGGATGGCCGCACCACCACTCCATCACTGACTCCTGCTAGTTCGTCGTCTCACGCTCGTCGCGTTCCCACAGACGCATGGGTCGCGCTCCTCATGGCGCACGAGCTCCTGCGCTACCGCCCAGTCGACGACCTCTACGAGGACTGGCTTGACCGCATTGCCAATCTTGTCCGTGCCGCAAGGGGCTCCCCTGCGTCGTCCCACTCTCTACATCGCCCTCCGCCCGCTACGGGCGACACAACTCACGAAGCACCTCACCACCTCTGCACCAAGACGGCGCCCTAGCGCCAAGGCGCGCGGCTCCACGGCGCGACCCACTGCATGCGGCGCCCACGCGTGAAGAAAGAAGCTGTCAAGAAGTCCCTTGACCACAAGAGAATGCTCTGCCACTTCTCGCACCACCGCGCCAGGATCGTTTGCTGCGGCAAGGCCTCGCGCCACTTGCCGTAGTGGCGCGCGGGCGCCAAGACCAAGTTCCACCTCCGAGGCGGGCCCCGGTGACCACGGCCGGCTGCCACGCTTTCACCCCCGAGCTGCGTAGCGTTGCCTAGCCAGGCAAGTTCAAGCCAGATATGCCTCCTCGCTACGAAGGCACCCCTGACCGCGCGGAGTTCCTGCAGCTCTACGAGCTGAGCATCGAGGCGGCCAACGGCGACGAGGAAGTCCTTGCGATCTACTTTCCCATGCCTCTCAAGGATGGCGCCCGCTCCTCGCTCCTCCAGGCTTGATTTCCTCCTAGGACGAGATGCGCAACCACTTTATCGCCAACTTCCAGGGAACTCGCGACCGCCCCCCAGTCACGGGTGACCTGCGCCGCATCAAGCAACAACCAGGAGAGACCGTGCAAAAGTACATCGAGCGCTTCAACAGCGCGCGAATCAAGATCCCCAAGGTGACCGATGAGGCCACCATCTCAGCGTTCTCCGACGGCATCCGCGACGTCAAGATGAAGGAGGAGATTGCCATCCATGAGGAGTTGTGCACGACCTTGGAGCTGTTCAACATCACGACCACGTGTGCAAGAGCTGAGGAGGGGCGCCTCTCCCTCCTTGAACTCCTTGCTGCGGACCCGGAGGAGAAGAAAGCCAAGGCCAAGGACGTGAAGTGCAGAGGAGTGGTCGTGCTTGCGGCGGAGCCAGACACCAAGCGCAGCTGAGATCTTCTCGAGTCATCCAAGAGCAGCCGACCGTTCTGCGCCTTCCATAACCTGCATACCCACAACACCAGTGACTGTCAAGAGCTCAGATCCATTTGAGAAGGATGCTTCGGTCGACGCCCCGAGCGCAGCGACCGGGGCTACGGCCGGGGAGGAGGACATGGTGGCAGACGCTGGGATGATTGTGGCCCGCGCAAGGAGTGGCACGACCGGCCTCATCAGGACCACTGGCAGGATCAGCCTCGCGGGGGCGCCTAGAGGGACCAGCCTCGTAAGGATCGTCCTCAAGGCAGCGCTGGCCTTCCTCCACTACCGCCACCGCCCAGAAGGAATGACGACCACCATCAAGACGAGGGGCTGGGGGCTTCCAGGAGCCGCGCGCTATCGCTTGCATCTTGGGCGGAGATCAAGCCCCAGCATCGCAACGTATCTTCAAATAGTTTGCTCGCGAACTGAATGCAGTCCTCCCCAAGCTCAAGGCCACACGCCCGCTTAGATGGTCTAGGTGGCCCATCACGTTTAGTTCGGCACATCAGCTCAAGTGTGCATCTACTGCAGGCGTCCTCCCAATGCTTTGTTCACCAGTCATCAGCAACGCGCAAGTTACCAAGACCCTCATCGACGGCGGCGCAGGGCTCAATGTCCTGTCCATCGACACGTTTGACAACCTCCAAGTGCCATATGACCATCTTCAGCCTACCAAGCCTTTCTCAGGAGTGACCGACGGCTCTACAACCCCGATCGGGCAGGTCCGCCTCCCCGTTACCTTCGGAGAATGCAACAACTACCGCACTGAACCCATCGACTTTGACGTCGCCTACATCCGCCTACCATACAACGCCATCCTCGAGTATCCAGCCCTGGCCAAGTTCATGGCGGTGACCCATCATGGCTACAATGTACTCAAGATGCCGGGAAGCGGTGGAATCATCACAGTCCCGTGCGAGGAAAGAGATGCGGTGTGCTCCCTCGAGCGTGCATTCCAAGCTGCAGCAATCGACGACCCCGACAGCCAGGGCGAGCGCCCTCCTGAGGCCACCCCCAAGAAGAAGAAGTAGTTGCACCATGCAGGGCCTCAGGCAAGCGGTGCCTCATCAGGATCGGCGCCAGCGCCTGGGGCGCCACCCTCCATCGCATGGCAAAGCACGCCCAGCGCCCCTCTCTGGCAGGGCTCGGCAGCTCTCTTCTGGAGGGCCTCAGACTTTGCCAACATCACGAGGGAGGCGCTTGGGCACCACTTGGAGCCGTGCTTCGTGGCACGTTTCCCAAAGGAGAACATAGGGCAAGGAGTGCCCACCGTTCAGGAGTTCATCACCAAGACCACTCAGGAACTGCAAGACGCAAGGGCCATGCGCGGCGGCCGCCGCTCACCAGGCGCAGCTCCCCATGCAGGCAAGGATGCCGGGCTGCGCATCTGCATCGACGTCCCAGGGCTCAACCGGGCCGCCTCTTAGGAGCTTTTCTGGCCTTCGTGCATGGGACGCTGCGAGGGCCCACCTCACAGCTACATTCGCATGCCTCTTGGCCTGTTGAGCGTGGTGACAGCCTATCAGCGCAACCTGCGAAGCATCCTGGCAACTCAGGAGGCCAGGCACCACGTTGTGCTGACAGAGAAGAAGACGGTTCTCAAGGAACCCCCTGGACCCCCAGAGCCTCCCGAGGCTCAGGGCCCCGGTGGCTCATGAGGAGTAGCCCCTTTGCCGCATACCTTCAGCTTCCCCAACTCTCCTTCATCAACAGAACCAGGTGACATTTTCCAAGTTCATTCAACTGGGAGCGCCCCTAGGGCTGCATCATTCCCATGCCGCGTGGGTCCGTCCCTGTGGCATGTTGCTACCTCTTGAGCACTACATTGGATTTCCTTGAAGAGGAAAGGATGATGCAACAAAGTAGCGTAAGTATTTCCCTCAGTTTTTGAGAACCAAGGTATCAATCCGGTAGGAGGCTACGCGCGAGTCCCTCGTACCTGCACAAAACAAATAACTCCTCGCAACCAACGTGATATGGGGTTGTCAATCCCTTCACGGTCACTTACGAGAGTGAGATCTGGTAGATATGAAAGAATAATATTTTTGGTATTTTTGTGATAAACATGCAAAGTAAAATAAAAGCAAAGGAAATAACTAAGTATTAGAAGATTAATATGATGAAGATATACCCGGGGGCCATAGGTTTCACTAGTGACTTCTCTCAAGAGCATAATTATTTTACGTAGGGTGAATGAATTACTGTTGAGCAATTGACAGAATTGAGCATAGTTATGAGAATATCTAGGTATGATCATGTATATAGGCATCACGTCCAAGACAAGTAGACCGACTCCTGCCTGCATCTACTACTATTACTCCACTGATCGACCGCTATCCAGCATGCATCTAGAGTATTAAGTTCATGAAAACAGACTAATGCCTTAAGCAAGATGACATGATGTAGAGGGATAAATTCATCCAATATAATAAAAAAACCATATCGTTATCCTCGATGGAAACAATACAATACGTGCCTTGCTGCCCCTACTGTCACTGGGAAAGGACACCACAAGATAGAACCCAAAGCTAAGCACTTCTCCCATTGCAAGAAAGATCAATCTAGTAGGCCAAACCAAACTGATAATTCGAAGAGACTTGCAAAGATAACCAATCATACATAAAAGAATTCAGAGAAGATTCAAATATTGTTCATAGATAATCTTGATCATAAACCCACAATTCATCGGTCTCAACAAACACACCGCAAAAAGAAGATTACATCGAATAGATCTCCACAAGAGAGGGGGAGAACATTGTATTGAGATCCAAAAAGAGAGAAGAAGCCATCTAGCTAATAACTATGGACCCGAAGGTCTGAGGTAAACTACTCACACTTCATCAGAGAGGCTATGGTGTTGATGTAGAAGCCCTCCTTGATGGATGCCCCCTCCGGCGGAGCTCCGGAATAGGCCCCAAGATGGGATCTCGTGGATACAGAAAGTTGCGGTGGTGGAATTAGGGTTTTAGCGCCGTATCTGATCGTTTGGGGTTATGTAGGTATATATAGGAGGAAGGAGTACGTCGGTGGAGCAACATGGGGCCCACGAGGGTGAAGGGCGCGCCTGCGGGGTGGGGGTTAGGCGCTCCCCCTACCTCTTGGCTTCCTCCTTTATTTCTTGACGTAGGGTCCAAGTTTCCTGGGTCTTGTTCGTTCCAAAAATCACGTTCCCAAAGGTTTCATTCCGTTTGGACTCTGTTTGGACTCTGTTTGATATTCCTTTTCTTCGAAACCCTAAAATAGGCAAAAAAACAACAATTCTGGGCTGGGCCTCCGGTTAATAGGTTAGTTCCAAAAATAATATAAAAGTGGATAATAAAGCCCAATAATGTCCAAAACAGTAGATAATATATCATGGAGCAATCAAAAATTATAGATACGTTGGAGACGTATCAAGCATCCCCAAGCTTAATTCCTGCTCGTCCTCGAGTAGGTAAATGATAAAAAAGATAATTTTTGATGTGAAGTGCTACTTGGCATAATTTTAATGTAATTC
The DNA here is from genome assembly GCF_002162155.2 of Triticum dicoccoides. Lineage (NCBI taxonomy): Eukaryota > Viridiplantae > Streptophyta > Magnoliopsida > Poales > Poaceae > Triticum > Triticum dicoccoides. The sequence goes on along the minus strand of NC_041380.1, from coordinate 122,249,673 downwards.
TTCTTAATTGTGGCATGAATATTCAGATCCGAAAGATTCAAGATAAAAGTTCATATTGACATAAAAATAATAATACTTCAAGCATACTAACTAAGAAATTATGTCTTCTCAAAATAACATGGCCAAAGAAAGTTCATCCCTACAAAATCATATATTTTAGTCATGCTCCATTTTCGTCACACAAGAATGCTCTCATCATGCACAACCCCGATGACAAGCCAAGCAATTGTTTCATACTTTAGTAATCTCAAACCTATAAATTTTCACGCAATATATGAGCGCGAGCCATGGACATAGCACTATCGGTGGAATAGAATATGATGATGGGGGTTATGTGGAAAAGACAAAAAAGGAGAAAGTCTCACATCAACGAGGCTAATCAATGGGCTATGGAGACGCCCATCGATTGATGTTAATGCAAGGAGTAGGGATTGCCATGCAACGGATGCACTAGAGCTATAAATGTATGAAAGCTCAACAAAAGAAACTAAGTGGGTGTGCATCCAACTTGCTTGCTCACGAAGACCTAGGGCACTTGAGGAGGCCCATTGTTGGAATATACAAGCCAAGTTCTATAATAAAAAATTCCCACTAGTATATGAAAGTGACAAAACAAAAGACTCTCTATCATGAAGATTATGGTGCTACTTTGAAGCACAAGTGTGGCAAAGGATAGTAGCATTGTCCCCCCCATTTTTTTGGGCCTTCTTTTTCTCTTTTTTATGGCCTTTCCCTTTTTTTAGATTTGTCACTTCGGACAATGCTCTAGAAAATGATGATCATCACACTTCTATTTATTTACAGCTCAATAATTACAAGTCGATGCTAGAACAAAAGATGACTCTATATGAATGCCTCCGGCGGTGTACCGGGATATGCAATGAACCAAGAGTGACATGTATGAAAGAATTATGAATGGTGGATTTGCCAAAAACACTATGTCAACTACATGATCATGCTAAGGAATATGACAATGATGAATGTGTCATGATAAACGGAATGGTGGAAAGTTGCATGGCAATATATCTCGGAATGGCTATGGAAATGCCATAATAGGTAGGTGTGGTGGCTGTTTTGAGGAATATATAAGGAGTTTTATGTGTGAAAGAGTGTATCATATCACGGGGTTTGGATGCACTAGCGAAGTTTGAACCAACTCTCAATGTGAGAAAGGGCAATGCACGGTACCGAAGAGGCTAGCAATGATGGAAAGCTGAGAGTGCGTATAATCCATGGACTCAACATTAGTCATAAAGAACTCACATACTTATTTCAAAAATCTACAAGTCATCAAAAACCAAGCATTACGGGCATGCTCCTAGGGGGATAGATTGGTAGGAAAAGACCATCGCTCGTCCCCTACCGCCACTCATAAGGAGGACAATCAAAGAACACCTCATGTTTCAAATTTGTTACATAACGTTTACCATACGTGCATGCTACGGGACTTGCAAACTTCAACACAAGCATTTCTCAAATTCAAGACTACTCAACTAGCACAACTTTGATATTATTACCTCCATATCTCAAAACAATCATCAAGCATCAAACTTCTCTTAGTATTCAAAACACTCATAAGAATTTTTTTACTAATCGTGAATACCTAGCATATTAGGATTATTTAAGAAAATTACCATGCTATTTAAGACTCTCAAAATAGTCTAAGTGAAGCATGAGAGACCAATAGTTTCTATAAAACAAATCAACCACCTTGCTCAAAAAGATATAAGTGAAGTACTAGAGAAAAACTATATAACTCAAAAAGATATAAGTGAAGCACATAGAGTATTCTAACAAATTCCAAATCATGTGTGGCTCTTTAAAAAAGGTGTGTACAGCAAGGATGATTGTGGTAAACTAAAAATAAAAGACTCAAATCATACAAGACGCTCCAGGCAAAACACATATCATGTGGTGAATAAAAATATAGCTCCAAGTAAAGTTACCGATGGAAGTAGACGAAAGAGGGGATGCCTTCCGGGGCATCCCCAAGCTTTGGCTTTTAGGTGTCCTTATATTATCTTGGGGGTGCCATGGTCATTCCCAAGCTTAGGCTCTTGCCACTCCTTGTTGCATAATCCATCAAATCTTTACCCAAAACTTGAAAACTTCACAACACAAAACTTAAAGTAGAAAATCTCGTGAGCTCCGTTAGCGAAAGAAAACAGAATACCACTTCAAGGTACTGTAATGAACTCATTATTTATTTATATTGGTGTTAAATCTACTGTATTCCAACTTCTCTATGGTTTATAAACTATTTTACTAGCCATAGATTCATCAAAATAAGCAAACAACACACGAAAAATAGAATATGTCAAAAACAGAACAGTCTGAAGTAATCTGTATCTAGCGCAAGATCTGGAACCCCAAAAATTCTAAAACAAACTGCTGGACATGATGAATTTAACTATTAATCATCTGCAAAAAGAATTAACTAAATAGCACTTTCCAAATAAAAATGGCATCAGTTCTCGTGAGCGCTAAAGTTTCTGTTTTTTACAGCAAGATTAACAAGACTTTCCCCAAGTCTTCCCAACGGTTCTACTTGGCACAAACACTAATTAGACACAAAAAATACAACCAAAACATAGGATAGATAAATTATTTATTACTAAACAGGAGCAAAAATAAAGGAATAAAAATATAATTGGGTTGTCTCCCAACAAGCGCTATCGTTTAACGCCCCTAGTTAGGCATAAAAAGCAAGGATAGATCTAGGTATTGCCATCTTTGGTAGGAAATTCTTCAATGAGGCATCTACCATCCTTAGGAATTTCTTTCTTTTTGTTAATTATAAAAATTTTAGGCATGATATCAAAAAATTCATTTGTAACAAATGGTTCCTTAATGATAGCAAAAAGATTGGGATGAATACTTATAGATTTGAGATCCGCAGTTTCCTTACTAGAAGATTCACCCTTATTTTTAGGAACATACATAAGCTTGGCAATTTTAGTGGAGGACTTGGAGTATTTTTTACGGAAGAAAAAGCGGTTCCCAAGTTGGTAATAATACCCTCAAGTTTATCGATTCTAGTGGAATCCTGATTTATTTTATCATTAACTATAGGTTCCTTTTCTTTAATATTTTTCAAAGTGACTCCTACTTTAGTTCCATATTGAGTGATTCGGTTGTGGATCTTTTTATCCAAATTTTCAATTAACTCTATAGTAGCAACCTTATTCTCAATAATTTCATGTCTTTGCATTATATGCTCCAAAGTTAACATAGTTCCATTAACCAAAAGAGGTGGTGAGCCAAACAAATCTATCATAGCATTATAAGAATCAAAAGTGTGGCTACCCAAGAAGTTCCCTCCGGTAATGGTATCAAGGATATATCTATGCCAAGGAGTGGCGCCTACATAAAAATTGCGAAGAAGAACGGAAGTGGATTGCTTCCTGGTAGATCTATTTTGAGCATTGCAAATTCTATACCAAGCGTCTTTTAGATTTTCTCCCTCCCTTTGCTTAAAATTTAGAATTACATTCTCGGAAGACAACGGAGAAGATAGAGGACTAGCCATAATGACAAGCAAACGAAAAAGAGGCAAACAGAAAAAGAGAGGGAGGATAGAGAGAGGGCGAATAAAACGGCAAGGGTGAAGTGGGGGAGAGGAAAACGAGAGGCAAATGGGAAATAATGTAATGCGGGAGATAAGGGTATGTGATGGGTACTTGGTATGTTGACTTTTGCATAGACTCCCTGGAAACAGCGCCAGAAATTCTTCTTGCTACCTCTTGAGCACTGCGTTAGATTTCCTTGAAGAGGAAAGGATGATGCAGCAAAGTAGCGTAAGTATTTCCCTCAGTTTTTGAGAACCAAGGTATCAATCCAGTAGGAGGCTACACGCGAGTCCCTCGTACCTGCACAAAACAAATAACTCCTCGCAACCAACGCGATAAGGGGTTGTCAATCCCTTCGTGGTCACTTACGAGGGTGAGATCTGATAGAATAATATTTTTGGTATTTTTGTGATAAAGATGCAAAGTAAAATAAAAGCAAAGGAAATAACTAAGTATTAGAAGATTAATATGATGAAGATAGACCCGGGGGCCATAGGTTTCACTAGTGGTTTCTCTCAAGAGCATAAGTATTTTACGGTGGGTGAACGAATTACTGTTGAGCAATTGACAGAATTGAGCATAGTTATGAGAATATCTAGGTATGATCATGTATATAGGCATCACGTCCAAGACAAGTAGACCGACTCCTGCCTGCATCTACTACTATTACTCTACTCATCGACCGCTATCCAGCATGCATCTAGAGTATTAAGTTCATGAAAACAGAGTAACGCCTTAAACAAGATGACATGATGTAGAGGGATAAATTCATGCAAGATAATAAAACCCCATCTTGTTATCCTCGATGGCAACAATACAATACGTGCCTTGATGCCCCTACTGTCACTGGGAAAGGACACCGCAAGATTGAATCCAAAGCTAAGCACTTCTCCCATTGCAAGAAAGATCAATCTAGTAGGCCAAATCAAACTGATAATTCAAAGAGACTTGCAAAGATAACCAATCATACATAAAATAATTTCAGAGAAGATTAAAATATTGTTCATAGATAATCTTGATCATAAACCCACAATTCATCGGTCTCAACAAACACACCGCAAAAAGAAGATTACATCGAATAGATCTCCACAAGAGAGGGGGAGAACATTGTATTGAGATCCAAAAAGAGAATAGAAGCCATCTAGCTAATAACTATGGACCCAAAGGTCTGAGATAAACTACTCACACTTCATCGGAGAGGCTATGGTGTTGATGTAGAAGCCCTCCGTGATGGATGCCCCCTCCGGCGCAGCTCCAGAGCAGGCCCCAAGATGGGATCTCGTGGATACAGAAAATTGCGGCGGTGGAATTAGGGTTTTGGCTCCGTATCTGATCGTTTGGGGTTACGTAGGTATATATAGGAGGAAGGAGTACGTCGGTGGAGTAACAGGGGGCCCACGAGGGTGGAGGGGCGCCTGGGGGGGTAGGCGCGTCCCCCTACCTCGTGGCTTCCTCCTTTATTTCTTGACGCAGGGTCAAAGTCTCCTAGGTCTTATTCGTTCCAAAAATCACGTTCCCAAAGGTTTCATTCCGTTTGGACTCCGTTTGATATTCCTTTTCTTCGAATCCCTAAAATAGGCAAAAAAACAGCAATTATAGGCTGGGCCTCCGGTTAATAGGTTAGTCCCAAAAATAATATAAAAGTGGATAATAAAGCCCAATAATGTCCAAAACAGTAGATAATATAGCATGGAGCAATCAAAAATTATATATACGTTGGAGGCGTATGAAGCATCCCCAAGCTTAATTCCTGCTCGTCCTTGAGTAGGTAAATGATAAAAAAGATAATTTTTTATGTGAAGTGCTACTTGGCATAATTTTAATGTAATTCTTCTTACTTGTGGCATGAATATTCAGATCCGAAAGATACAAGATAAAAGTTCATATTGACATAAAAATAACAATACTTCAAGCATACTAACTAAGCAATTATGTCTTCTCAAAATAACATGGCCAAAGAAAGTTCATCCCTACAAAATCATATAGTTTAGTAATGCTCCATTTTCGTCACACAAGAATGCTCTCGTCATGCACAACCCCGATGAAAAGCCAAGAAATTGTTTCATACTTTAGTAATCTCAAACCTATAAATTTTCACGCAATATATGAGCGCGAGCCATGGACATAGCACTATGGGTGGAATAGAATATGATGATGGGGGTTATGTGGAGAAGACAAAAAAGGAGAAAGTCTCACATCAACAAGGCTAATCAATGGGCTATGGAGATGCCCATCGATTGATGTTAATGCAAGGAGTAGGGATTACCATGCAACGGATGCACTAGAGCTATAAATGTATGAAAGCTCAACAAAAGAAACTAAGTGGGTGTGCATCCAACTTGCTTGCTCAGGAAGACCTAGGGCACTTGAGGAGGCCCATTGTTGGAATATACAAGCCAAGTTCTATTATGAAAAATTCCCACTAGTATATGAAAGTGACAAAACAAAATACTCTCTATCATGAAGATTATGGTGCTACTTTGAAGCACAAGTGTGGCAAAGGATAGTAGCATTGTCCCCCATTTTTTTGGGCCTTCTTTTTCTCTTTTTTATGGCCTTTCTCTTTTTTTAGATTCACCACTTGGGACAATTCTCTAGAAAATGATGATCATCACAACTCAATAATTACAACTCGATGCTAGAACAAAAGATGACTCTATATGAATGCCTCCGGCGGTGTACCGGGATATGCAATGAACCAAGAGTGACATGTACGAAAGAATTATGAATGGTGGATTTGCCACAAATACTATGTCAACTACATGATCATGCTAAGCAATATGAGAATGATGAATGTATCATGATAAATGGAATGGTGGAAAGTTGCATGGCAATATATCTCGGAATGGCTATGGAAATGCCATAATAGGTAGGTATGGTGGCTGTTTTGAGGAAGATATAAGGAGGTTTATGTGTGAAAGAGCGTATCATATCACGGGGTTTGGATGCACCGGCAAAGTTTGCACCAACTCTCAATGTGAGAAAGGGTAATGCACAGTAGGCTAGCAATGATGGAAGGGTGAGAGTGCGTATAATCCATGGACTCAACATTAGTCATAAAGAACTCACATACTTATTGCAAAAATCTACAAGTCATCAAAAAAGCATTATGCGCATGCTCCTGGGGGTATAGATTGGTAGGAAAAGACCATAGCTCATCCCCGACCGCCACTCATAAGGAGGGCAATCAAAGAACACCTCATGTTTCAAATTTATTACATAACGTTTACCATACATGCATCCTACGGGACTTGCAAACTTGAACACAAGCATTTCTCAAATTCACAACTACTCAACTAGCACGACTTTGATATTATTACCTCCATATCTCAAAACAATCATCAAGCATCAAACTTCTCTTAGTATTCAAAACACTCATAAGAATTTTTTTACTAATCGTGAATACCTAGCATATTAGGATTATTTAAGAAAATTACCATGCTATTTAAGACTCTCAAAATAGTCAGTGAAGCATGAGAGACCAATAGTTTCTATAAAACAAATCAACCACCTTGCTCAAAAAGATATAAGTGAAGTACTAGAGAAAAACTATATAACTCAAAAAGATATAAGTGAAGCACATAGAGTATTCTAACAAATTCCAAATCATGTGTGGCTCTTTAAAAAAGGTGTGTACAGCATAGATAATTTTTTATGTGAAGTGCTACTTGGCATAATTTTAATGTAATTCTTCTTAATTGTGGCATGAATATTCAGATCCGAAAGATTCAAGATAAAAGTTCATATTGACATAAAAATAATAATACTTCAAGCATACTAACTAAGAAATTATGTCTTCTCAAAATAACATGGCCAAAGAAAGTTCATCCCTACAAAATCATATATTTTAGTCATGCTCCATTTTCGTCACACAAGAATGCTCTCATCATGCACAACCCCGATGACAAGCCAAGCAATTGTTTCATACTTTAGTAATCTCAAACCTATAAATTTTCACGCAATATATGAGCGCGAGCCATGGACATAGCACTATGGGTGGAATAGAATATGATGATGGGGGTTATGTGGAGAAGACAAAAAAGGAGAAAGTCTCACATCAACAAGGCTAATCAATGGGCTATGGAGATGCCCATCGATTGATGTTAATGCAAGGAGTAGGGATTGCCATGCAACGGATGCACTAGAGCTATAAATGTATGAAAGCTCAACAAAAGAAACTAAGTGGGTGTGCATCCACCTTGCTTGCTCAGGAAGACCTAGGGCACTTGAGGAGGCCCATTGTTGGAATATACAAGCCAAGTTCTATTATGAAAAATTCCCACTAGTATATGAAAGTGACAAAACAAAATACTCTCTATCATGAAGATTATGGTGCTACTTTGAAGCACAAGTGTGGCAAAGGATACTAGCATTGTCCCCCATTTTTTTGGGCCTTCTTTTTCTCTTTTTTATGGCCTTTCTCTTTTTTTAGATTCACCACTTGGGACAATTCTCTAGAAAATGATGATCATCACAACTCAATAATTACAACTCGATGCTAGAACAAAAGATGACTCTATATGAATGCCTCCGGCGGTGTACCGGGATATGCAATGAACCAAGAGTGACATGTATGAAAGAATTATGAATGGTGGATTTGCCACAAATACTATGTCAACTACATGATCATGCTAAGCAATATGAGAATGATGAATGTGTCATGATAAATGGAATGGTGGAAAGTTGCATGGCAATATATCTCGGAATGGCTATGGAAATGCCATAATAGGTAGGTATGGTGGCTGTTTTGAGGAAGATATAAGGAGGTTTATGTGTGAAAGAGTGTATCATATCACGGGGTTTGGATGCACCGGCAAAGTTTGCACCAACTCTCAATGTGAGAAAGGGCAATGCACAGTAGGCTAGCAATGATGGAAGGGTGAGAGTGCGTATAATCCATGGACTCAACATTAGTCATAAAGAACTCACATACTTATTGCAAAAATCTACAAGTCATCAAAAACCAAGCATTATGCGCATGCTCCTGGGGGTATAGATTGGTAGGAAAAGACCATAGCTCATCCCCGACCGCCACTCATAAGGAGGGCAATCAAAGAACACCTCATGTTTCAAATTTATTACATAACGTTTACCATACGTGCATGCTACGGGAGTTGCAAACTTCAACACAAGCATTTCTCAAATTCAAGACTACTCAACTAGCACAACTTTGATATTATTACCTCCATATCTCAAAACAATCATCAAGCATCAAACTTCTCTTAGTATTCAAAACACTCATAAGAATTTTTTTACTAATCGTGAATACCTAGCATATTAGGATTATTTAAGAAAATTACCATGCTATTTAAGACTCTCAAAATAGTCAGTGAAGCATGAGAGACCAATAGTTTCTATAAAACAAATCAACCACCTTGCTCAAAAAGATATAAGTGAAGTACTAGAGAAAAACTATATAACTCAAAAAGATATAAGTGAAGCACATAGAGTATTCTAACAAATTCCAAATCATGTGTGGCTCTTTAAAAAAGGTGTGTACAGCAAGGATGATTGTGGTAAACTAAAAATAAAAGACTCAAATCATACAAGACGCTCCAAGCAAAACACATATCATGTGGTGAATAAAAATATAGCTCCAAGTAAAGTTACCGATGGAAGTAGACGAAAGAGGGGATGCCTTCCGGGGCATCCCCAAGTGTTGGCTTTTAGGTGTCCTTAGATTATCTTGGGGGTGCCATGTGCATCCCCAAGCTTAGTCTCTTGCCACTCCTTGTTGCATAATCCATCAAATCTTTACCCAAAACTTGAAAACTTCACAACACAAAACTTAAAGTAGAAAATCTCGTGAGCTCCGTTAGCTAAAGAAAACAAAAGACCACTTCAAGGTACTGTAATGAACTCGTTCTTTATTTATATTGGTGTTAAACATACTGTATTCCAACTTCTCTATGGTTTATAAAGTATTTTACTAGCCATAGATTCATTAAAATAAGCAAATAACACACGAAAAACAGAATCTGTCAAAAACAGAACAGTCTGTAGTAATCTGTATCTAGCGCGAGATCTGAAACCCCAAAAATTCTAAAATAATTTGACGGACGTGAGGAATTTATCTATTAATCATCTGAAAAAAGAGTTAACTAAATAGCTCATTCCAAACAAAAATGGCAGCAGTTCTCGTGAGCGCTAAAGTTTCTGTTTTTTACAGCAAGTTTAACAAGACTTTCCCCAAGTCTTCCCAACTGTTCTACTGTCGGGACCCCGATTCTAAGTCACACTGATCTAGCATGTAACACCTCATATCACTTTGCGGCCTCACGCACAGTATTCCCACGGGTGTCGCCTTACCATGGCCCGGGACCGTTTGCGCCTTTTGGCTCACGTATATGATAGTGTCGCTAGCATCCATATGACAGAGAACCCGGGCCGACATGACTAGTCGTGGACGCAAAGTGGCACTAACTTATGGGGACAGGCATACATGAATCAACATCGAGCATGTCAGCCAGCAGCATGCGAATCCGGGCTGTAGCACTGGGCTAACAGGACTCCGGTGAACCGGGCTGTAGCAGGCTAGGCAGGACTCCGGATGTCACCGCGTGACATTTCCCCGAAGGGACAGACACAGGAACGAAGTGAATCACATGCCGGCCAGTCTAAGTGTTCCGGAGCAGTAGTGCTGGGCTAGCAGGACTCCGGGTAAACCGGGCTGTAGCGGACTACCATGGCTCAGTGGAAGCACTAGACTACATTTCCCCATAAGAGAGGCTACCAAGGATAAACAACTAGGTTGTCGGATCCCACACATAGCAATACACTTCACACGTACGCATAACATGCAAGTATGTGTTGTACAACATGGCATCACAACATAATGCAAACTCATATAGATAAAGGCCCAAAAGAGCCACATAGCATTAAATACAAACAGAGGTCACATGACCCATCATTCAGAGCATACAAGCAACGGAAGCATTACATGTTTGAGTGCAGACAACTACAAAAGAAAAGGGTTGAGAAGCCAGACTATCTACAAGTCCCTCCCAAGGATACAAGATCGTAGCTGAGGTAACAAGCTACTCGTCGAAGTCCAAGCGGTACTACTAGTGAGATAGATGTCTCACCTGCAAAACATAAATAAAGCAAACGTGAGTACAAAGGTACTCAGCAAGACTTACATCAGATCCTATCATACATGCATTAGTATCAAGAAGGCAATGTGGGGTTTAGTTGCAGCAAGCCATCTTTGACTCAGTGTCTATCCTGTTCTACGACAACGAGAAACTTCTTTGAGGTGAGGCAGCGCACACGAGTCCACTAATCACCACATCAATACACTACTATGAGTTCATCCTCGTCTCCTTACGAGAAGGCCATCCATAGCACTCACACTTGTCTTGAGCATTTTAGAGTATCCACTTTATGTTGTCTATGTACCACATAAGCATCCAAGAAGTCCATAACCGAGGACACGGCTATTCGAATAGATCATGATAACCCTGCAGGGGTGTACTTCTTCACACACGCTCTCGCCACTTACCGCCATGTACATATCATGTACCTCGGCAACCTTCAAGCGGAAGACTAGCAAGGGTGTTGGCCATGACCTGACTAACCACACAAGTCTCTCATCGCGGTTTATCACCTATTCGGGTTCCATCCGCAAGGAGATCCGGCCGGGGTGTCGCTCACGGCCCCAAACGATGTGAGCAGGGTTCCCAAGCCCACCATCCGGGTGCCACTTGGTACACCGTGCCACTGTGCCTAGTCTGTCCCAAGCCCACCTGGCCGGGTGCCACTTGGTAGACTACAAACACTACCTACAAACACCAGAAACTATTTGCAACTCCTAGACAGAGATCAAGTTGGCTAATAAGTCGAGAGAGCTTGGAGCGCCCGGAGCCCAATGTGTGGTAGTAACTAGTCTGTCAGATTTCGGGTTCCGGCAGACCCTTAAGGTTCGAACTCTGGGGTGCGCGCGAAGATTATGTCTTCTACCTCTCCGTCTCGCAAGGATCTAGACTACTGAAAGAACTGCACAAGAGACAAAAGGTTTATACTGGTTCGGGCCACCGTTGTGGTGTAATAGCCTACTCCAGTGTGTGGTGGGTGGATTGCCTCTTGGGGCTGATGATGATGAACAATGCAAGGAAGAACAGCCTCACGAGGGTCTGCTCTTGGCTGGGGCAATGAACTGCTGGGAGGAGTTCAACCACCTTTCTCTCTCTCTCTCTCTCTCTCTCTCTCTCTCTCTCTCTATGCTTCCAACCTCTCTATTGAGCCTCCCCTTCCTTTTTTCCGACCCCTTGCTCTATGGGCGGCTGGTCCTATTTATAGAGGCCCTGGTCCTCTTCACAAATATTGAGCGGGAAGGGAGCCAACAATGGCGGGCTAATTTGAATGGGACAACAAGTATCAGCTATCCTGACAAAAGTAGTCTTCGCCTGCACAAAGCTTTGGTGATGACGCCGTCTTGGGCTCCACTATGACCTCCTTCTCGTAGTCCTCCTGGTCTTGGTCTCGTTGCACCGAAATGGCAACCTTTGCCTGATGCCTCGGTACTCCGCGGCTGCGCTTGCTCCCTTTGCACCAAAGAGGAAAGGAGGACGTTGCGCGGGCTGGCACCCGCCTGGCGCCCTGAGTCGTCATGGCTTGCGTCACGGGCACCTCGCGAGGTACCCCGCCTTGATTTCTCCGCCTCCTCATGAGCCAGCCTGACGAGGCCGCGCCTAAGGAAGCTCCACATCGTCCGCCCCGCGAGGCTTGGCCCCTCACGAGGGTCTTGAGTCTTGTGTTGATGAAGATGGGCCGTGCCGGGCCCCCTTTGAGCCACGCCGCAGGCCGCAGGCAGGCAAGTCTGGGGACCCCCATTCCCAGAACGCCGACAGTAGCCCCCGGGCCCAAGGCGCGCCCGGACTTGGCCGTGCTGAGAGGCGAAAGGGCAAGGGCGAAGCGCCGCGGGCCCTAACAGCCTGCGGCCTTAGGCGTCGCGTGGCAGTTGATTGGACGCAAGTGCTTCAACAACCGTGCAGGTTGATAAAGGAGCGGCATCTGCCCAGACTTTGCCTATTGCTTTCTCCGGTTGCTGCTCAGAACCCCTTTCTTGCACCTCCCCTTTCTACCTCCAAATTTCCAGATCTACTCCGGCCGCGTGACCTAGGAAGCCATGGCGCCTCGTCAGCCTCTGGCCGAAGCTTGGTACTCTCCTGCTCTGGACTTCCCGAGCGTGTCCGAGGCGGGCCTCACCCGGCTGCGCCGGATGGCGGCAGCGCAGGCATCGACGGGGTGCAGGTGTTCAAGGCCGGCTGCACCACTCCTGAGGGCCGAGGGAGCACCTTTTACCCTCTCTTTGTAAGCTCCATTGCTGCGGGCCTGGTGCCTCCCTTCTCCGAGTTTTTCTTCTTTGTCCTCCGCCATTACAACTTACTGGCTCTGCATCTCCACCCCAACTCCGTCCTTCTCCTGGCGATCTTCGCTTATTACTGCGAGGCTCACGTAGGGGTGCAGCCCTCAGTGGCCTTGTTGCGCCATTACTTCTCCCTTCGGGTCTCTCGCGGTTCTCCTTCCGCGTGCGCGAGCTTCATCGCGTATGGCGACTCCATTGCCATCTCGAATCCCGAGAAGAGGATTGAGGGCTTCAGGAGCAAGTGGGTCTTGGTAGATGCCGGGCGCATCCACCCTCGGCTGATCTTGCCCGCGGAGCAGCCCGCGAGCTCCAGCAACTGGTGCCGGGCGGAGCTCACGGACCCCCGCGCGAAACTGGTGTTGGAGAAGATGGACGCGGACCTGAGGCCGGTCAGCACGGTGGCGGCGAAGTGGTCCAGTGCGTTGCTGCTGAGGGAGTTCCTAGAGCACCAGCTAGCTCCACTCCGGCAGTACTCGCCTCCGATGTGGAGGCCTCATCCGAGCCCCGTGGCCTTGGGCGATGAAGATTTGGCCGCGGTCCTCCAATCTCTGGTCGGGGGCGAGGTGTCAAGGTTGGAGGGTGCTCCCAAGCCCTTGTTCCTTCGCGACGACTGGGAGCAGGTGGTGGAGTCCATGCCCGTTTTCAACGGGGACGGGCCCGTGCCCGTGGCGGCTTTTGAGGGACTGGTGAACGTGTCCTCCGGCGACTTCAGCAAAGAGGAGGACGAGGAGGAGCGGGAAAAGGGGCCTGACTCCGAGGCGACCGACGGAGAGTCGAGGGCTCCCCTCCCCTGGCACAGGCCCCGCGATCTCAGCCTTTCTTCGAGCGACAATGACGAGGATGGAGACGAGCAGGTTGGCGGGAGCATGCCCCTGATCCTGAAGAAGGACAGGACCGGGCTGATCTCCCGCGGGTCTGCCCCTGCCCCGAGGCAGTCTACAGACGCGCCTTCTACTTCCGAGGTTGACCCTTCCAGCCGGCTGTCAGGCTTGAAGTTTGGCTGGAGGCTGCCCGAACTCACCGGCAATGACCCGTAAGTGCTTGACTCTTGTCTTTATTTCTTGTTCCGCTGCCGAGGCTTGACGTTCGCATCTCTTGAATAGGCTGGCGCCGGCGGCGAAGAAGCCGAAGGGGGCTCCTGAGGCTCCATCCGCAGCAGCGCCTCCACCTGTGGAGGGGGGTGACCGTGGCGCCCGGGCTTCTCATGCATGGTCGTCCTTGCGAGGCCTGGCCGAGCTGGCTGGGGCGAGCTCAGCCCCCATGGCCCAAGTGACTCCTGTGGTGCCTTTGCCCACTGCCGCCACCACAGCCGCTGGGGCACAGCAGGCTCCACCTCAGGATGCTGTGGTCTTGCCGTCGCCGCCTTCTTCCCCCTTTCCGCCGACTGTTGTTTCTCCAACTCCTCCTGCCGTCCTGGAGCATGTTGTTGCTGGACTGGACCGGCTGCGGCAGGATCTTCTTGCCGACCCTTGCCTGGTGGCCGGGCGCTTGGAGCTAGCTTCAGGATGGATTCGCTCTGACGCCTCGATCCGGGCGGCGCTGGTTCAAGCCTCGACGGCCTGCGATGAGGAGAGGCAGGCCGTCCTTGAGATGAAGGCTTCTCGTGACGCGGCCCTGGGGGAGGTGGTTGAAGTCCACGATCATTGCAAGGCGCTGGAGGACGAGCTGCAAGGCCTGCGGGACCATCTCACGAAAGAGGTTCGTCTTCGCCAGGAGGAAGAAGAAGGCATGAAGGCTCGCGAGGTGGCCATCGAGGGCCGGGAGGCCAAGCTCAAGAAGCGCCGCGACCGCCTGGGTGCGCTGGGGAAGGAGTTGGAGGCGACGAAGGTCGAGCTGGACAGCAAGGCCCAGGTTCTTGCCGAGGATCGCGTGGCCTTCGCAGACATGGAGAAGAAGGCTCGTTCTTCGCTGAAGATGCTCTACGCCAGTGACCTGGAGAGCCCACTGGCCGGCACCGAGGACGGCCCCGCCATTAGGATGTCACCCTTGGCCTTGGCCCCACGGCCGAGGCCGAGGCGCGTGTGCTATCTTCTGGTGCGCTGACGCGGGTCTTCACCCACATCTACCTTCGCGACCCCAGTGCCGACCTCGACAGCCTGTTGGAGCCAGTAAGTGGTGAGGGTGCTGTCGCCGCTGCCAAGGCCGTGAAGGGTCGTGCGGAGGCTCTGCTGGGGAACTTCTGGGCCTTCAGTACCAAGTCGAAGTAGGATGCTGCCGGTCCTGCTGCTCCATGAGGCGGGGCCACCCGCGCTGCTCTACCGCCGCCGAGTGACTCCGCTACTGCTCCTGTCCTACTTTTAATTCCTGCACATGCATCATGCCTCGGGGAGGCATTTAAACTCGCGTTTGGTATTGAGACGATAGTATGGACTGTAATATTTGCTTTTAAATTCCTTGAATTTTATGCTTTTCTTCCCTACTTGCATGTGTTCTATGCCGGCAGAGCCCGGCCCCGCGCGTACCTCACCCAGCATTAGCCCTGACCAGAAACTAGGACGGGACCAAAGGAGTGAGGGTCTACAGAGATAGTTAGGCTCCTGAGTCGCGATGCTCAGGAGTCCCCCTTGGCGCACGAACAACAAGTAGGGAGGTGTGATGTAGGTGGATCTTCCGTTTTACGTCTGCAGAGCCCGACTCCGCGCGTACCTCACCCAGCATTAGCCCTGACCAGAAACCAGGACGGGACCAAAGGAGTGAGAGGCTACGGAGCCAGTTAGGCTCCTGAGTCACGATGCTCAGGAGTCCCCCTTGACGCGGAAACAGCAAGTGATGAGGTGAGATGCAAGTGGGACCACCGTTCTACGTCTGCAGAGCCCGGCCCCGCGCGTGCCTCACCCAGCATTAGCCTTTCGGAACTAAGGTTTGAGGGGCTACGGGACCAGTTAGGCCCCTGAGTCGCGATGCTCAGGGGTCCCCCTTGACGCTCAAACGGCCTTCATACCTTGGCTCCGCTCGGGGAGAGACGCGCGACGAACCAGGCCCGAGGGGCCTGGCTGGGTGGCGTACGTCTGGGCGTGACCCAGGCGCAGCCCCGTGCCCAGCCCCCTCGCGTGGCGCTCCCGAGGGGAGGCGTTGCGATGAGGCTAGACACTGAGCTCTGGGCTCCCTGAGGTTGATGCGGCCCGGGGGCCACCCTCAGTTGTTTATCACTAGCGCGGAGCATAGCGCTTCCGCATGTGTACGGGCATAGCCGCTCCTCGGCAGTGTCGTCAGCCAGCGCGGAGCATGGTGCTTCCACTGGTACGTGGGAGGGGGCTCCCCTCCGGGAGGAGCCCCCGGGGCGTGTATAGCCCCGCCCTGACACGTGGCCGGCACGGTAGGGCTAGGTGAGGTGTATCTGGGCACCCGTGAGCCAGCGTGGGACTCACAGGGCCCTACCTCTAGGCGGTTTGCGCCTGGCATTGGGCCTTATCTTGTGCTGTGTTCCTGCAAATTTGGTTAGATGCCGGCACTCTACATCCTCGAGTCCCGGCCCTCGAGCTTGTCTCAGCCGTCGCTGGTATGCCAGGTCGCGATGCCGTGGACATGGCCAGAGGGTGAGGGCTGGAGAGCCAGTAAGAGCCCTGAGTCGCGATGCTCAGGTACCCCCCCTTTAACGTGCAAGTGGTCGACATGGAGAAGAAGAGGTGCCGTGGATAGGCATCAAGTAATCAAGCATGACGGGCGAAGGCATAGCCGGAAATAAACGCAAGGGAGATACATGCCGCTGGGCCTGGCCCGAGCGGCTTGGGGATGATGCAGCCCGAGGGGCGCCCCCAACAAAGCAAGCTAACGACATGAAATAAAAGGGATACATAACGCAGGGACGGAACCACGCGGCCTGGGAACGATGCAGCCCTGGGAGGGCACTCCCAGCTGGAAATGAAACTTTTAAGATGTCACCTGAAGGTGTCGAGGGCGAAGGGGTGTCGGTGCAGTAGACTCGATGGGCTGCAGAAGCCGATCCTCACGAGCCCCCAGGCCCAGGGGCCTCGGGAGGCTCCGGAGGCACTGGTAGCTCTTCGTGAATCATCTCCATCTCTGCCAAGGCTGCGGAACGCCTGTCTTCTTGAGCCTCCATGATGCCCCTCATGAGGCGCTGGCACGTTGCGACCGTGCTCGGCAAGCCGTAAGGCATGCGAACGTAGCTGTGGGGCGGACCCCCGCAGCGCCCCACTCGCGAGGGCCAGAGGCGCTCTATCGTAGCGACTTGGTTGATCCCTGGTACGTCGATGCAGACGTGCAGCCTACCATCCTCGCCTGGCTGGGGAGCCACAGCCGGTAGACAGCGGCAACCCCTCATGATTCTTGATTCCTGTAGTTATTGAATGGCCTTGTCGACGAACTCCTGCGGGTCTGACCTTCCTTGCCTTGCTCCTTCTTGAGGGAAACATGCCTCGTAACACGCCTCCATGTGGTGCCCAAGCGCCTCCCTTGTGACCTTGGCCAGGTCGGTGGCCCTCCAGGGGAGAGCCCCCGAGCCCTGCCTGAGGAGGGCACCGAGCGCGCTTTCCTATGCGATGGAAGGAGGTTCCCCCTGGGCAGATGCGGGCCCTGAGGGGCCCGCCTCCCGAGGGGCTGGTCCAGACGATGTCTTCTTCTTCTTGGGGGTGGTCTCGGGAAGCCTCCTGCTTCCGCGATCCGGGTCTTCCAGTGATGCGGCCTGAAAGGCTCGCTCCAGGGAACACACTGCATCCTTCTCTTCACAGGGCACCGTGATGACTCCGCCACTTCCTGGCATCTTGAGGATGTTGTAGCCATGGTGAGTTACGGCCATGAACTTGGCCAGCGCTAGGTACCCGAGGATGGCGTTGTACGGCAGGCTGATGTGGGCGACGTCGAAGTTGATGAGCTCGGTGCGGTAGTTGTTGCGTGCCCCGAAGGTGACAGGGAGGCAGACCTGCCCAATCGGGACCGTGGAGCCGTCGGTGACTCCGGAGAAGGGCTTGGTTGGCTGAAGCTGGTCGTAGGGCACTTGGAGATTGTGGAACGTTTCCACGGACAGGACGTTGAGCCCTGCCCCACCGTCAATGAGGGTCCTGGTGACCAGTACATTGCTGATGACTGGGGAGCAAAGCATCGGGAGGACCCCCGCTGTGGCCGCACACTTGAGTTGATCCGCTGAGCTGAATGTGATGGAGCAGGCCGACCACCTGAGAGGGCGCGTTGCTTCAAGCCTGGGGAGGACTGCATTCACTTCACGGGCAAACTGCTTGAAGATGTGTTGTGAGGCTGGGGCTTGAGCTCCGCCCAGGATGCAGGCGATTGCGCGTGGCTCCTGGAAGCCCCCAGCCCCTTCGTCTCGATGGCGGTCCTCGTTTCTCCTTGGCTGAGGCGGCAGTGGAGGGAGGCCTGCGTTGCCCTGTGGGCGATCCTCATGGGGCTGATCCCTCCAGTCCCCCTCGCGAGGCAGGTCTCGCCAGCGATCCTCGCGAGGTTGATTGCGCCACCCTTGGCGCGGGCCGCGTTCTTCCCAGCGTCCAGCGTTTCTTCCTCCTCCTCGGTCGTAGCTCCGATCGGCGCGTTCGGGACGACGGGTGATCCTTCCTTCTCGCACGGCGTGGAGTTCTTGGCATTCGTTGGTGTTGTGGGTGTGGAGGTCGTGGTACACACAGTACCGGCCGCCCTTGGAGGACTCAGGCAGATCTTTGCCCCGCTTGGTGTCTGGTTCTACTGCGAGCACGGCAGCCCCCTTGCGCTTCACGTCCTTGGTCTAGGGCTTCTTCTCTTCTGGGTCTGTGGCAGGCAGCTCGAGGAGGGGGAGGCGTCCCTCCTCAGCCCTGGCGCACTTGGTCGCCAAGTTGAACAGCTCCAGGGAGGTGGACAGGTCTTCATGCATGGCCAGCTCCTCCTTCATCTTGACGTCGTGCACACCATCGGAGAAGGCCGAGATGATGGCCTCCTCGAACACCCTGGGGATCTTGAGGTGCGCGTTGTTGAAGCGCTGGATGTACTTTTGCAGGGTGTCTCCGGGTTGTTGCTTGACGCGGCGCATGTCGCTCACGGCGGGTGGCCGGTCGCGAGTACCTTGGAAGTTGGCGATGAAGCGGGTGCGCATCTGGTCCCAGGAAGAGATCGTGCCTGGAGCCAGATTCAGGAGCCAGGTGCGAGCTCCTTCCTTGAGCGCCATGGGGAACCAGTTCGCCATGACCTTCTCGTCCCCACTGACAGCTTTGATGCCCAGCTCATAGAGCTGGAGGAACTCCGCAATGTCAGTCGTGCCGTCGTAACGAGGAGGCAGGTCTGGCTTGAACTTGCCGGGCCACGCGACGCTACGCAGCTCGGTGGTGTAGGCACGACAGCCTGCGGTGGCCATGAAAGGCTTTGGCTAGTGGAGAGCTCGGTCTTGAGGGTCCCCACGCGCTGCAGCTAGGAGCAGTGCGGGGTCTTGGTGTGCCGGAGCCGGAGCAGGGTCGCGGCATGCCGGAGCAGGGAGCGCCTGGGCAGCTCCTTGCGGGCGAGGGACTTCTTGGCAGCTCCGTTCTTGCTGCGCTGGCACCTGACGGAGCGGGTTCCGCCCAGGGGCCACGCGCCTTGGATCCATGGCGTCTTCTTGGAGAGGAGGCGGCTGGTACGCCCCCGGAGCTTCGTTGCCGCGCGGGGCAGAGTGCAGCGCAGCGGAACGGACGGCGCGGGAGAGCCCCCCGCGGCGCGGACGAGCTCGGCGACGTGGTCGAGCCACTCTTCATAGACGTCGTCGATGGGACGGTAGCGCAGGAGCTTGTTTGCCGCAATGAGCGCAGCTCGAGCCTCCAAGGGTGCGCGGAGCGCGCGGGACGAAGAACCAACTGGTGTGAGCGATGGAGTAGCGGTGCGGCCGTCTTGCCGCACGGATGGATGCTGAGATGACGCTTGCTGCTCGCCCCCCGCCGGGCCGGTGGCGGCGTTGATGGCAGGTGACGGGGAATGATGAGGACGTCCGACGACGGGCGCCGTCTGGGCGACGCAGGAAGCGATGGCGGCCCGGCGCTCGGCGCGGGCCCGACGAGCGTCGGACATGGACGCGACGGTCGGAGGAGAACGGTGCGGTGGAAGACGAACTCCGGTGCACCCCTACCTGGCGCGCCAAATGTCGGATTTCTGGTTCCGGCAGACCCTTAAGGTTCGAACTCTGGGGTGCGCGCGAAGATTACGTCTTCTACCTCTCCGTCTCGCAAGGATCTAGACTACTGAAAGAACTGCACAAGAGACACAAGGTTTATACTGGTTCGGGCCACCGTTGTGGTGTAATACCCTACTCCAGTGGGTGGTGGGTGGATTGCCTCTTGGGGCTGATGATGATGAACAATACAAGGAAGAACAGCCTCGCGATGGTCTGCTCTTGGCTGGGGCAATGAACTACTGGGAGGAGTTCAGCCACCTTTCTCTCTCTCTCTCTCTATGCTTCCAACCTCTCTATCGAGCCTCCCCTTCCTTTATTCCGACCCCTTGCTCTGTGGGCGGTTGGTCCTATTTATAGAGGCCTTGGTCCTCTTCCCAAATATTGAGCAGGAAGGGAGCCAACAATGGCGGGCTAATTTGCAGGGGGACAGCAAGTATCAGCTATCCTGACAAAAGTAGTCTTCGCCTGCACAAAGCTCTGGTGATGATGCCGTCTTGGGCTCCACTGTGACCTCCGTCTCGTA
The DNA here is from genome assembly GCF_002162155.2 of Triticum dicoccoides. Taxonomy (NCBI): domain Eukaryota; kingdom Viridiplantae; phylum Streptophyta; class Magnoliopsida; order Poales; family Poaceae; genus Triticum; species Triticum dicoccoides. The sequence continues at coordinate 122,229,133 of NC_041380.1, read as the reverse complement.
GTCCTCCTGGTCTTGGTCTCGTTGCACCGAAATGGCAACCTTTGCCTGATGCCTCGGTACTCCACGGCTGCGCTTGCTCCCTTTGCACCAAAGAGGAAAGGAGGACGCTGCGCGGGCTGGCACCCGCCTGGCGCCCTGAGTCGTCATGGCTTGCGTCACGGGCACCTCGCGAGGTACCCCGCCTTGATTTCTCTGCCTCCTCGTGAGCCAGCCTGACGAGGCCGCGCCTGAGGAAGCTCCACGTCGTCCGCCCCGTCAGGCTTGGCCCCGCGCGAGGGTCTTGAGTCTTGTGTTGATGAAGATGGGCCGTGTCGGGCCCCCTTTGAGCCACGCCGCAGGCCGCAGGCAGGCAAGTCTGGGGACCCCCGTTCCCAGAACGCCGACATAGTCATTGGACAACTTACACAAAACTCAGTTCTTAAGGACGATCCCAATGAGACAACCCACCATGCACTCCTACATGGCCTCTCACCACTACCTTTACCAAATCGTGTTCACACGCTTAACTCTCAGCACCAGAACATATCGTACCACTCCGATTCATTCCCGATGAATCAGACCTGACACAACTCTAAGCAATAGCAGGCATGGCATGGCAGGAACATAACATGGCTCAATCAACTCCTACACATGCTAGTGGGTTTTAACTATTTACTATGGCAATGACAGGTCATGCAGAGGAATGGGTTCAACTACCGCAGCATAAAGTAGCAGTTGAATTGTTTTTGTCCTAATGCACTAAATGAGAGAAAGAGCGAGAGAGTAGGATTGTATCAAAATGAACAAGGGGGTTTGCTTGCCTGGTAGATCAATAGGGGGCATTGCTCCTCTGACAGGTACTCCGGATCGGTCTCCGGAGCAGGACCTATCGAGAAGGAACGGTGTCGACAATCAAACACAAGCATATGCAACAATATGATGCATGATCATGTCATGAGTATGTGATGTTTGTTTGAGTTAATGCATCTAGCATTCATTTGCATGAAGTGCATTTGAATCAAAGTTTCAAATGCAACTCCAAAATAAGCCTTTATAAATGCCATTCATGTGTTTGCTCATATACAACATGTATAACTTGGTTTTTCATGCATGAAAATGGTACAAAAGGATAGATTGAATTTTTCTGATAATTTTTCATATATAAATTATTTCAATCTGAGCTACGGTTGAGCTACGGTGGAATTTCCTAATTTATTTTAATACCAGAAAATGAATAACTGCGTCAGTACTACGTCAGCATGACGTAAGCAAGTCAACGGAGCTAACCAGGTCAAACCTAACGTGTGGGGTCCACATGGCAGTGTCACAGTTAGTTAACAGGGTTAGTTAGTTATTAAACTAATCCTAAACTAAAATTAACAGGGCCGGGCCCCACATGTCATTGACCCATACGGGTCAAATCTGGTCAACTGGGGGGTCAAACCCAGTCAACCCGCCGGCGAGGCAGAACGCGGCGGAGGGGCACGGGATTCGCCTTCCGGTGACCAAACGCGCGGCGGAGACCACCTACGCGATGCCCAGGCTCACGCGCATCCAGTGGGACACGCGGGAGGCCGTGGGGGTGGCCGGAGACGATGGCCACGGCAACCATGGCGGTGGTCGGAGCTAGGGGAACGGCGGGTCCGGCGCTACGGGGCTCGGGAGGGGAAACCGTTGGTGGCTACGGGCTCGCGGAGGGACGCTGAGCACGTTGGCGTGCGTGACCGCGAGCTACGGTGGCCAGGACGACGGCGGCGATATGAACGGCGGCGAGGAGCTACAACCATGGTGGCAAACGGGGCTAGGGGCGCCGGAAGAGCAGGGGAGAGGGGCTTCAAAGGCGGGGCTCACAGCGGACTCGGGGACATCGTCGGAGAGCTCGGGGAAGGCTGGAGTCGGCGGGGTGGTGATGGGGATCCACGGCGGCCGGAGGCGAAGATGGCGACGATGGAGGTGCTCCAGGGCTTCCCGCGTCGCGTGGCTCGACGGAGAGGTAGCAGACGGCGGCGCGGAGCTTGCAGATACGGAGAGAGGGCGAGGGGGAGGCGGTGGCTACGGCAACGGCGAGCGGCGGCGGCAGCAGCGCTCGGGCGAGTGAGGGAGAGAGAGAGAGAGGGCGGCAGAGGAGGGTTGGCCACGGGAGAGAGTGAGAGAGGTGCAGGGCAGCGCATGGCATCGTCCAGGGCGTCCAGGGCGACGGGGGAGTGAGGCAGGCAGGCAGGAGGTGGCCGGACGTGTGCGTGCACGCCGCGGGCATATGCCCCTGTCCTCCTGGCGGGAGGTGGAGGACGACTGGCACTGGCCAGTCGGCTGGGCCGGCCTGTTGGGCCACTGGGCTGCCAGGCTGCAGGTAAGCACAGGTAAGTATTTTCCTTTTTGTTTTCTTTTCTATTTTTCTCACATTTGTTTTGATTTAATAAAGATACTAAACCATTTTACTTTCTTATGCCAATTTTTGCAGGGGCTAGTGGTATTATTCCAGAGCTCCTCAACTACTGGCATAATTTTTGGACAATATTATATATATATATATAATAATATATATCCAAAGCAAATAATTACTGCATTAATTCCAAATGCCCAAAATAAATACTTATGAGCTCCCAAAAATGTTGGTTTGATTTTTATCTCTGTCCAAGATTTTCAGAGAGCAACATGAGCATTTTCTTGGACCCTTTTGGAGCATTTTTTTTATTTGGGTCATTTCCAGAATGATTCTAAGGGTTTCACAAATCCCCGTTTCAAATTTCAGTGAAATTTAAACATGATGCAAACATGAAGGCTATCCTAGATCATACCAGAACTAGGGATGTGACATCTACTTGGTACAAACCCTAATTAAACACAAAAAACACAACCAAAACAGAGGCTAGATAAATTATTTATTACTAAACAGGAGCAAAAAGCAAGGAATAAAAATAAAATTGGGTTGCCTCCCAACAAGCGCTATCGTTTAACGCCCCTAGCTAGGCATAAAAAGCAAGGATAGATCTAGGTATTGCCATATTTGGTAGGCAATTCTTCAATGAGGCATCTACCATCCTTAGGAATGGCTTTATTTTTATTAATTATCAAACTTTTAGGCACAAGATCGAAAAATTCATTTGTAACAAATGGTTCCTTAATGATAGCAAAAAGATTGGGATGAATACTTATAGATTTGAGATCCGCAGTTTCCTTACTAGAAGATTCACCCTTATTTTTAGGAACATACATAAGCTTGGCAATTTTAGTGGGAGGACTTGGAGTATTTTTTACGGAAGAAAAGGCGGTTCCCAAGTTGGTAATAAATACCCTCAAGTTTATCGATTCTAGTGGAATCCTGATTTATTTTCTCTTTTACTATAGGTTCCTTTTCTTTAATATTTTTCAAAGTGACTCCTACTTTAGATCCATATTGAGTGATTCGGTTGTCGATCTTTTTATCCAAATTTTCAATTAACTCTACAGTAACAACCTTATTCTCAATAATTTCAAGTGTTTGCATTACATGCTCCAAAGTTGACATAGTTCCATTAACCAAAAGAGGTGGTGAGCCAAACAAATCTATCATAGCATTATAAGAATCAAAAGTGTGGCTAGCCAAGAAGTTCCCTCCGGTAATGGTATCAAGGATATATCTGTGCCAAGGAGTGGCGCCTACATAAAAATTGTGAAGAAGAATGGAAGTGGATTGCTTCCTGGTAGATCTATTTTGAGCATTGCAAATTCTATACCAAGCGTCTTTTAGATTTTCTCCCTCCCTTTGCTTAAATTTTAGAGTTACATTCTCGGGAGACAACGGAGAAGATAGAGGACTAGCCATAACGACAAGCAAAAGGAAAAGAGGCGAACAGAAAAAGAGAGGGAGGATAGAGAGAGGGCGAATAAAATGGCAATGGTGAAGTGGGGGAGAGGAAAACGAGAGGCAAATTGCAAATAATGTAATGCGGGAGATAAGGGTATGTGATGGGTACTTTGTATGTTGACTTTTCCGTAGACTCCCCGGCAACGGTGCCAGAAATTCTTCTTGCTACCTCTTGAGCAGTGCGTTGGATTTCCTTGAAGAGGAAAGGATGATGCAGCAAAGTAGCGTAAGTATTTCCCTCAGTTTTTGAGAACCAAGGTATAAATCCAGTAGGAGGCTACGCGCGAGTCCCTCGTACCTGCACAAAACAAATAACTCCTCGCAACCAACATGATAAGGGGTTGTCAATCCCATCACGGTCACTTACGAGAGTGAGATCTGATAGATATGATAGAATAATATTTTGGTATTTTTGTGATAAAGATGCAAAGTAAAATAAAATCAAAGGAAATAACTAAGTATTATAAGATAATATAATGAAGATAGACCCGGGGGCCATAGGTTTCACTACTGGCTTCTCTCAAGAGCATAAGTATTTTACGGTGGGTGAACGAATTACTGTTGAGCAATTGACATAATTGAGCATAGTTATGAGAATATCTAGGTATGATCATGTATATAGGCATCACGTCCAATACAAGTAGACCGACTCCAGCCTGCATCTACTACTATTACTCCACTGATCGACCGCTATCCAGCATGCATCTAGAGTATTAAGTTCATGAAAATAGAGTAACGCCTTAAGCAAGATGACATGATGTAGAGGGATAAATTCATGCAATATAATAAAAAACCCATCTTGTTATCCTCGATGGCAACAATACAATACGTGCCTTGTTGCCCCTACTGTCACTGGGAAAGGACACCGCAAGATTGAACCCAAAGCTAAGCACTTCTCCCATCGCAAGAAAGATCAATCTAGTAGGCCAAACCAAACTGATAAATCGAAGATACTTGCAAATATAACCAATCATACATAAAAGAATTCAGAGAAGATTCAAATATTGTTCATAGATAATCTTGATCATAAACCCACAATTCATCGGTCTCAACAAACACACTGCAAAAAGAAGATTACATCGAATAGATCTCCACAAGAGAGGGGGAGAACATTGTATTGAGATCCAAAAAGAGAGAAGAAGCCATCTAGCTAATAACTATGGACCCAAAGGTCTGAGATAAACTACTCACACTTCATCGGAGAGGCTATGGTGTTGACGTAGAAGCCCTCCGTGATGGATGCCCCCTCCGGTGGAGCTCCGGAACAGGCCCCAAGATGGGATCTCGTGGATACAGAAAGTTGCGGCGATGGAATTAGGGTTTTGGCTCCGTATCTGATCGTTTGGGGGTACGTAGGTATATATAGGAGGAAGGAGTATGTCGGTGGAGCAACAGGGGGCCCATGAGGGTGGAGGGC
>NC_041380.1:122197174-122223439 GCF_002162155.2 Triticum dicoccoides | reverse complement strand
CTCGTGGCTTCCTCCTTTATTTCTTGACGTAGGGTCCAAGTCTCCTGGGTCTTGTTCGTTCCAAAATCACGTTCCTGAAGGTTTCATTCCGTTTGGACTCCGTTTGATATTCCTTTTCTTCAAAACCCTAAAATAGGCAAAAAACAGCAATTCTGGGCTGGGCCTTTGGTTAATAGGTTAGCCCCAAAAATAATATAAAAGTGAATAATAAACCCAATAATGTCCAAAATAGTAGATAATATAGCATGGAGCTATAAAAAATTATAGATATGTTGGAGACGTATCTCATGTACCTTTCCTTTTTTTATGTCTTTAGCTTACCTTGTTGGGGGCGCCCCTCGAGCTGCATCATCCCCAAGCCGCTCGGGCCTAACCCAGTGGCATGCATCTTCCCTACCTTTACCTGAGCTAGGGTGCCTTTCATGCTTAATCTATTTATGACTATCACCTGCTTGATTGTCGCCCATCGCGGGATCCATGCGCCAGCCGTCTTTCTTCAAGACCCTTCGCGTGAGTAAGTTAAGCACGGTGTCTGTGCTCGGGCCCGTCCCTGCAGCGTCGATAAATCCAGCGGCTGACCTCTGTTTGGCGGGCCGGCCCAGTTCACGTCACCTCCTGGGGCCATTGGTGCTTATCTTTCTCACGCAATAATCTCAGGAGATTCGTTCGGCGCAGGTTGCCTGACCACCTCGCAGGACCAACACAGTGAACAAGAACCAAGACCAGTCGCAACCTGCCTTGAGGTAGGGCCTTGTGAGTCCCGCGCTGGCTCACGAGTGCCCAGATACACCTCGTCTAGCCCTGCCGTACAAGCCATGTGTCAGGGCGGGGCTGTACACGCCCCGGGGACTCTCCGCAGTAGGGAGTCCCCCACCTACGCACCAGCGGAATCACCATACTCCGCGCTGGCCGTCGACATTGCCGAGGAGCGGCTATGCCCGTGCACAAGCGGAAGCTCTACGCTCCGCACTGGTGATAAACAATTGAGGGCAGCCTCACGGCCGTACCAACCTCAGGGAGCCCCAGAGCTCAGTGTCCGGCCTCACCGCAATGCCTCCCCTCGGGAGAGCCGCGCGAGGGGGCTGGGCACGGGGGCTGCGCTCGGGTCACGCCCAAGCGTACGCCACCCAACTAGGTCCCGCGGACCTGGTCGTCGCACGCCTCTCCCAAGCCAAGCCTTGGCGAGGGCAAAGGTATGTAGAATGTTTGCATGTCAAGGGGGACTCCTGAGCATCGCGACTCAGGAGCCTAACTGGTCATGTAACCCATCACTCCTTGGTCCGTCCTGGTTTCCGGTCGGCCCAACGGCGGTTGTGGTATGCGCGGGGCCGGGCTCTGTCGACGTAGAACATTAACCTATCCTCGTCTATCCTTCCTATACGCTGTTTGCGCGTCAAGGGGGACTCCTGAGCATTGCAACTCAGGAGCCTAACTGGTCACGTAGCCCCTCACTCCTTGGTCCGTCCTGGTTTCTGGTCGGCCCAACGACGGTTGAGGTATGCACAGGGCCGGGCTCTGCCGGTGTAGAACACAAAGCAAATAGGAAGAAAATCGCAAAATCTTAAAGCAAATATTACAAGACATATTGTTCTCACAATATCAAACATGAGTTTAACGCCTCCACGAGGCATGGTGCATGTTGCAGGAATAAAGCAGAAAAGCAGCCGCAGGTCACCCCTGGACACCGCCGGCACCTGCAAGAGGTGCCCCCTCCTAGGTAGCATCACCTTCACCTGCATCACCGGTCGAGGGCGCGGGGGCGAAGGCATTGAACTTCTTCAGTAGGGCCTCCACTTGACCCTTCACGGGTGCGGCGGCAGCCGCGCAGTGTTCATCAGCTACATGCTCCAGCAACTCGTCAAGATGAGAACTGGGGTCACGAAGGTGTAGGTGGCTGAAGACCCGCGTCGGTGCGGCTGAGGAAAGGACGCGAGCCTCTGCCTCCACCATGGGACCGATTCCCTCCACGACTTCCTTGAGCGCCTTCACCAAGAAGGGAAGCAGCTGAGCAGGGCCGTCCTCACTAGTGGCCAACAGCTTCTCCAAGCCCTTCTCATAGAGCGACTTCAGGGCCTCGCGAGACCTCTTCTCTAGAAGCGCGAAGGCTACGCAGTCCTCGGCCAGGACCTTCGCCTTGAGGTCAAGATCGACCCCCTTCGCCTCCACCTTCTGCTCCAGCTCCTCCAGCCGGCTGCGTTCGGTGGCATGCGCCTTTGCCAACTCCCCCAGCTCGGCATCGCGGTCCTTGATGGTGTCCTCCCGGGCTTTCATCTCCTCCTCCTTCGCCTGACAGCCGTGAGCTTCCTCTGCGCACTCATCATGTAGACTCTTCAGCTCGTTTTCCAGCGCCCGGCAGCGATCGTAGGCGGCTTCGGCATCCTTCATCGCTGCCTCGCGATCGGCCGCAGCTTGGGCGACGGCCTGCTTCTCCTTCTTGGAGGTCGTCGTGGCCTGGCGGAGCGCCGCTCGGACTGCTGCGTCAGACTGAAGCCAGCCAGAGGCCAGCTCCAGGCGCCTGGCTTCTAGGCACGGATCCGCGCTCAGGAGATCTTCCCGCAGCTGAGCCATCTCTGAAAGGGCACGCCCCAAACAATACAAAATAAAGTACACTTCCGTGATGATACGTGTTTGTTAGAGTAGGTAACATTTTCTGTCATGCATGTACATCCATGACAAATTTATGACAGAATCAAGATAGTCATACCTGTGCTGTCGTAGAAGTGTTCCATGACATTACCAAAATTATCATCATGAAAGTGTCCACTTCCATGACGATAAATCGTGCGTCACAGAAGTGCTTTCATCAAGGGTGACCGACACGTGGCATCCACCGTAACGGAACGCCGTTAAGCTATCGGGTCCGGTTTTGGATCCGGTAACCCGTTAACAGCCCCGACCAATGGGGATTTTCCACATGTAAAGTCATCATTGGCTGGAGGAAACACGTGTCGGCTAAATGTTGAGACAGATGTCATCCACTCATTGGACCCAAAGCGCCTATGATACGTCGACACATGGCACAGCCCAACAGAGGCCCATTCCTGTGAAAAGGCTGGCTCGTTTGACTTGGTCAAAAGGTGGCGGGCCGTCCCACGGCAAGCCTGTGAATGGCATGTTCGCATATAGCCCATTTATAGCCCGCTAACCCAGGGCCCGTTTACGGCCTATCCGAATTAGGCCCAGTAGCGTCATCTGGGCCGTCCAATATAATTCCAGCCCGTTTTAACTTCCGGCCCATGACGTATTTCGGCCCATATGAGGCCCTTATTACTCTCGGCCCATTAACGGCCCATGGTAAAACTAGCCCGTAATGAACAGTGTATCACTTTATACCCATTAACGTCACATGGTGAAACTGGGCCGTAATGAACAGTGTATCACTTTATACCCATTAACGGCCCATTATTCCGTTGGGCCGTTTCCAGCCCATGTTATATTTCGGCCTTCTCGGGGCCCATTTATTCTTGGGCTCATTTCCACATTTGTTTACTTACGGCCCGTTACTGTCATTTTCTGCTTGTGGGCCAAATTCAGCCTGTGGTTACAGTCGGCACATTTGTGGCCAGATAATACGTTGGGCCGTTTTCATGTAAAAAAATCCGTTGGGCTGTTTTCATAGAGTTATCAAATACGGCCTATTAACGACCCATTATTGTCCATGAATAGTACGACTCATGATTGGCGAAATGATGATACGCCCCGTAGAAGGCCCATGGATCCTATGGCCCGTAAAAGGCCCATGAATCATACGGCTCGTAGAAGGCCCATGGATCCTACGACCCGTATAGAAGGCCAATGGATCCTATGGCCCGTAGAAGGCCCATGGATCATACGGCCCGTAGGAGGCCCATGGTTACAACAGTCCGTGTGTTGCCATGATTATTCTGGCCTAGTTTCCAAAGATAGGTTATTGTGGCCACTAAAAAACACAGAAAAAGAACTGCAGTGACTACAAGCAAACAACTAAACAAGACAATAAGGAAATAAATAAGCAAGAAATTAACGCTAGCCTATTACCGCTGTTACACATATTACATCCACTGGGCATCAAAGTTCACCACTAGTGCAAATATAGGGAACAAAGCAGCATATTACATACACTGGCCGTCAAAATTGGCCACCAGTGCAAATAAACGCGGCAGCAAAACAAGAGCATAACTGAAACGACTTCAGAAGAGCTCAAGAAACGTGGTATCCACCATGCTGGCAATAAGCTTAGCAAGCTTATTAGCTTTGTCCTGTTTGGCGCTAAAATCCTCCAACGCTTGCTGTTGCACCAGAAAGTATGCATCTGAATACTCCAGGGACTTCCGCAGTCCTTCTGCTTCTTGTTGCAGCATAGGTGATCGATGTCTTTCAGCTTGTAGTTGAGACTCAAGAAACCGAACTGATTCAGACAGTGAGTTTGAATAGCTTGTGCAAGCGGTAGTGGCCAGTAACTCCAACACTAAACCAAGACAGGACTTTGGGGTTGTCTCACTGTCTTCGAGATAATCTTCCTTAGCTGTTTTATCAGCTTTGTTGGAGACCAACAAGGATGTGTCACTATCCTGAACCTTATCTGCATTACTTCCTTTACCATTTCTTAATAAGGCACTCTTCCCCAATATTCTATCAGCATTCTAAAAGAAGAAACAAGCAGACACATAACAGTTTAGCAAGTACTAGTATATGAAACTCATTTCGGTGAACCAGTTCATTAGTAAGGTGGACAGGATTAAACTACCAAGTCTTCAATTGCCAAGTACCAGTACATAATAATAGCATAGAACAAACATATATCTATGTCCTATGGTCACTGCATTGTCTTGCCAAATCAAAATAGAGACACGGTTCAAATCATATCAGTTCAAGACAAAGCAGCAGTGAAAGAATACAAAGTGTGGGAAACTACACGGCATAACAAGATTTCAGATGGGTACCACGGGTCTACATGTACAACAACACTATTGGCTCTATTGTGATACTAGTAATGTGCATGATATGAGAAGTCAACTGTATACACAATTGAAATTGAAATCAAACAGAGCTATTGATAAGAGCAAGCCTGTTAAAGAAACATGCGTGAACATACCTGCCGCGCCATTATAGTTTCGATTGGATCCTTCAATTTAAAAATAAGTTTGTATGAGTAAATATAGTGATACAAGAGCAAAGCAGTATGCACGATAGCAATCATAGTTAAAAAAGCACGCCTAGGCTCTAGGCGTTGGCGAAACGCATTGCGCATAACTACGTTTAATCTGTGCATAACTGCGCATAAGCATGCGCTTTGGTCAGTAAAGCGCAAGGCGGTGGCAAAACGCACAATTAACGCCTAAAGCTTTTTTGAACTATGATAGCAATGGAATCTTAAATTAGAACAGTTGTTCTTCAGGTTTAGGCACTTGTTCTACATGAACAGAGTACAGTAAGACGCAAGAATATAGTACTTCAAAATAGAAAATGAGCTCATAGACCTTACCACATTCTTGGTTTGGGACTAGTACAGAACAAGGCGTTCCCAGTCATCGTCCAGTAAATGTGTCTCAGGAGAACGTAAGGGAATTTGATGAGTTTCTTTGCCGGTGAAGTACGTTTTCTTCAGGTAATTCTGATACTGCCACCAAGCATTCTTGAAGATAGCAGAGGTATTAGCACAGGTTACCTCGTCCCGAGTTTCCAAATCGGTCCTTCTCTATAGAGAAAAATGGGAAAATTTGTTGTATTATAACCATCATGGAGGTAGGATGTATGGGACAAAGCAAAGTAATTGCCATGAATAAGATTACTTACACATAACTCCTGGACAAACACCTGCAATTGGCATTTTCCTTCATCTTCAGTATAATATTTCCAAGATGGGAAGATACGCACATATGAGTTAACAACATCAAATGTGATAGATGCTAAACTACGACTAGCTGGTTGTGCTTCCTCCACAGGAATAGGCGTACTAACCGGTGGAGTTGGGGTTCGCCGTGGTAGTACTGGCCCTTTGGGCACTGGAGCTGCCTTACTAACTGCTCTTGTTTGGGAGCTCTGCGGTGGAGATGTTGCTGTGTCAACAGGAACTGGGTTACTATCTGCTGGGGTGGGGGTTAGATTGGGTGATGCTGGTTCTCTGTCCATCGTAGTAGGGGTACAATCTGTGAGAGTTTGGGTTATGTGTGGTAGGGCTGGTTCTCGTGCATGTACAACCGGGGTGCTATCTCCACCAAGAAGTATCACTGTTTTATTTGAAGACCGTGTTTTTAGTCCGCTAGATGTTGACATCACCCGCTCCAATTCAAATGGCTGATAAACAGGAAACATAGTTTAATGTACAGAAATTGTATGAGAGAGAGATGCAATAGATAGTGTGGAAAAAAGAGGTCATGAAATAGTTGACATGTATATTGTTTATCTAAAACGGATAGCATGACATAATTTCACATATATGATGTCTATCTAAACTGGATAGCATAGCATAACATAATTCAAAGATATGATGAATAACTAAACAGGATCGCATGACATAATTCCCCTACATGTTATCTAAGTAATCAGGATCGCATCATTTAATTCGCACATGTGATTTATATGCTAAACAGAGGGCATTACATATGATGTCTGAACTAAGAACATGGTGTTGAATATTGTGTATATGATGTCTAATCTATGGAATGCAAGACACCATATGCATGATATGAGCAGTATAACCATGCCAAGTTAGAGCATACACCTCGGTGGGGGAATAGGACTGGTCATCTATCTCTAAATCCATCTCTGAGGAGCTATCGGGACCCAACAAGAGATCTGCTTCGACAGGTAGCACTGTCTGCTCTGAATGCCTTGTTTTCACTCCAGATTTTTCAATCTCCCACCCAAATGTCTGATTCACAGGAAGAGTAGTTTAATGTACAAACATTATCAACAAATGGAAATGTAATGAAGAAAAGGATGGGCAAGATATCATTCAAATATATGATGACTGGTTAAACATGATGGCATTGCACATTTCACGTATATTATGCCTGGCTAAAAGACATGAGACTACACAATTCCCATATATGATATAGAAACTAAACATGTGGCATTACAGAACATGTCTAAACTAAGCAGATGACATATATGATGTCAAAAGTAGGCACTGCAAGGCAACATATGCATGATATGACTAACATCATCATGCCAAGGTAGAGCAAACACCTTGGGGGTAAATAGGAGTGGTCAGCCACGTCTGAATCCGCCTCAGAACAGATATCTTCCTCTAGATTATAATCTGGAGAGGGGTGGGGAGGGTTTGCCATTGAACCCACCATGGAGCGATGTCTGCATGACATTGTATTGCCGTGCAAAACTCTTCTCTTTTTCTCTACATGTTCAACATGACTGTGTACAATATCTGACATGCATACGAAAAAATATGGTGAGATTATGTAAGGAGAGCATGCAGAAATTTAGAGTGATGGTAACAACCAGTGGATGGATCCAAAAATAATGATAGCAGGCTGATGATTGCTTTAATTTAATAAAAAGACAGATGATGATTGCTTTATTATTTGTTTCCCACCCAAGATGAACAACATAGGCATACGCTAGGTGAACCAGATATTAGACAAAGATACTATTCATTGCTTCCTCGATATGTGCCCCACAACTAATTTAGAACTCAAGTTTGAACATTAATTTGGACCTAACTTGGAGTCCAAGAGGTGAACAGGATGATAAAGTAGTAGGTAATTTTAAGCAATGCATAACATAAGCAGAATCAAAAGAGTGCGACCTCTCTTGTGGACCCGTGTACTCCTCAGGTTCATCTGCTGAGTCGATGATGGTGATGCCATTGCGGTGGGTGCCGTCGGCAGGGAAGGAGATCTGAGGCGGCGAAAGACAGTGAGGAGTCGTGATGTCTGGTTTGGTGGATTTTTCTGTCGATGGAGCACCTCAGGTGAGGTGAACGATGTCGCGGCAGGAGCAGGACAAACCACACAAAGTTCCCTTTGACACCTACCTGTAACTGAAGTAATTCTGTAAGGGCTCATTTGGCTTGCATGATTCTAAAAACGCAGGGATAAGAAAAACACCGGAATAGGACAAGAATGCACATGGTAAACAGAGCATTTGTAAACACAGGATTTCTGTCAACTTGGGTGTCTAGTTTACATGAATTGGAAGAGCAGAGGAATGGAAAGAAACATGGCCAAAATGAAGTGAAACCATATGAAAGTGTGTACAGTTAGAATGTTATTCTGCCAGTAATGCACTTGGTCTTGTTTTCATGCATAGGATTTTGAAAAGTAGGTCCAGGTGGATGTTTTGCTTCATTCCTTTCAACAAAATGCATGAATAATTGAATAGTAGAGTGCCATTGGAAACTTCCCTATTGCTATGTTTTTCCGTTGAACCAAAATAGCCCTAATGGATCGACATGAATGTATAGTAATAAGTGATGCAACAAGTGTACAACCTCTTTGCCGTGGCCGTGTCAACCTCAGCATCATTGGGTTGGTCGCTGAAGCAGTTGAGGCAGAGGTGGCTGTCGGAGGTGTGGAGGAAGATCTGAGGAATCTGTGGATGGCGTCTAGGGCACTGCTCTATTTTGATGGATCGTTCTGTCGTTGGAGCTGCCCCAGTGAGCCGTAAGACGTCAAGGCTGAAGCAGCACAAGACAACCATCGTCAATCTCAAGTGGGATTCTAATAGCATCTCCAATAGATGATGTAAAATAGATGTAAAATTTACATCACCAAAAACCACCTGACTACAACAGATGAGGTAAAAACTGTTGACTCTGAACTTAACTGTTGGAACTGATATTTACTGTGGAATCTAAATGTTACTGTCGAAACTGAACACAATGGTAGCAGAGAGGCACTTGACATGTAGTTTAGGGAGGGCCTGCAGTTCATCTTCAACCTGCACCCCCCTTGAGCCGCCAGCCACCACCGGCCGAACCACCGGACCCAGCGCCGCCTCGCCGCCCCGAAACAACTCCCCACCATCGGTCCGCCGCCGCCCCGGCCAGCCCTATAGGCCCCCCGCCCCTATCCCGAACCCTAAGATAGATAGTGGGGTACCTCTCCGACGAGTCCCCGTCCCTGCTGCGGGTGGTTCTTCCATAACTCCGGCGAGCCCCCCCCCCTGAAAATTGACTAACCCAAAAGTCGATTCAGTCGACTGAAATGTAGCTAAATCAGAGCAGAGCGACAACACGGGCGAGGGGGAGAGTAGCAGCAGCAGCGCGACAGAGCAAGCGAGAGACGGAGCAGCAGCAGCTGGGCGATCGAGCGAGAGCCAGAGTAGCAGCAGCAGCACGAGCGAGAGCCAGAGCAGAAGTAGCAGCTGGGCGAGCGAGCGATCGAGCGAGAGCCGAAGCAGCAGCAGATCCGGCCGGTATGGCCGCCGCCGCCGAAGGGGCCTCGCACTGGGGGAGAGCCGCTATGGAGATGTTGCCCGCGGCGCCAGCTTGAAGGTAGCCGCTCCATGGTGTGCGGGATGGAGCACCATCGGCTCCGGGAGGTCGAGATAAGGAGAAGGTGCGATGCGATGAGTGTACAACCTCTTTGGTGGCGCCGAGTAGGCCTCGGCTTCGTCCGAGGAGTCGGTGAGGATGTTGCAGTTCCGGTGGAGCAGGTTAAGGTGGCGCTGTGGGGATGGAGCAGCCGCGATAGACGAGGCGATCGTCGGAGTAGCTCCTTGGAGGTGGAGGACGGGGCGGCTGAGCCGGCGAGATGATGAGATGGACGATGGATCCTCATCCGGGGAGGTGGACGAGGGACGTCGAGCTGTTGCGGTGGACGATGTCATCGGGGAAGAGGCTCTGGCTGGGCAGCGGTGAGGTGGCGGACGGAGGAGGGTGGGGTTTCGCGGCTGGAGCGGAGAGGTTATGGCGGCCTGGGATTTTGAATGGCGAAAAGGAGGCGATGGGAGGGGGTGAACCATGACTTAGGGACACGCTTGTCCAAAATGTAGGGTGTGTTACAAAAGTACCCCCCACCGATTTGAACTAGCGTCCTTTTTGGCTCAGGGTTAGAAGGGGGATTTCCCGTGTCGGGATTTGGCAGCTGGAGGGAGTTTTCGCGCGTGTTGTAATTTCGGGATAGCAAGGCGCGGGTTGTGAAGGCGCCAATTTTGGGAGCACGATATCTGAATTTTTGGGATATAACAAGGCGCGGGTTGAATTTTAGGGACGAGCCTAACGTGTAATATTGTACTTGTACGTACCAAATGAATTCGCACTTCCCTCAGCCAAAAAGAAAATGAAAAAAATAAAACTATTCACACCACACAAAGAGAGAGTCTTGCCCCGTTTTACTATAAATATGCTACTTAAAGCTACTCATAGCAACAATTTAGTGCAATTAAATGCTATTCGGTAGTATGAATCCATGTTATGTCCAATTAAATTTTTTCGCTTGCTGTATAATGCATGTAACCTACTCATACCAACATTTTAGTGCATTCCAAATGTCTATACTACCGCTGCAATTTGAACTGAATTTGAATTCATTTCTCTATTTCAATAAGAATCTACAATCATGATTGTTGCCAACTTCAACCATCATTCGTGTATTACCTTAATAACACACCACATGATTACTATAGAGATAGATATGAAGTATGTGTACTACATGAACTCGAATTCTATTTTTTGAATACACTTGATGTTGATTCCAAGTAATAGTACATTTGATGTACTAACTATATAATCATATTCTAAACCATGTTCCATACATGTACACCGTGTTTATCACACATAGTATAGTACCCCGCCCCCTACATTATGACAAGTATTTAGACTTGAGCTGCAAAAGCCACACATTAGCCCAAATTATGATCAATGTTATATATGTTATACGTAGTACTAGCAAGATGCCCATGCGTTCCATGGAACATCAACATGATCAAGGGGAGGCCTAATTTGCAAATATGGAGAGGGGTGTGGGTATCTTTTTTCAAAATTGCCATAGTTTCCTTCCTATCCATCAGATATAAATCGGACGGCCTATATTGCAGGATGGCACCATCATCAACAACTCCGTTTTTTATAAGAGTAGAGATAAAATATATTATATGTAGTATAACATGTTCATAACCACACCATGTGTATCACCGTTATATATATTCACACATGCGTCATTTTAAAACACTATGATAAATTCTTCAAATATCCGAATTCGCTTTTTATAATGAAGTATGATCTCTATTCGTCTTTTACACCCACACAATCCTCTTATCTTTGTAGCTAGCTAGCGCTAACTTTCTCTAGTGCATGCAGATGCCCACATCCCTCTCACCCTCCCTCAGCATTCTCTAGCTCCATCGCGCAAATTCGTCTTTTCACTTTAGGTCATTCACCCACAGTGTGTGTAGCCCCCCAGCTCCTTCTTTACGGCACACATCGATCGATATGCCTCTCTAGCTAGGTGTGCCTAGCACAAACACAAGCTTCCCCTCTTCTCTTATCACTGTCCATGCCTCACTCCCACCACTCTTTTCATCGATCTCATACTCACACACTCCTTCCCCCTCGATATAGTATGACTCTCGCACCACCTCCTAGATGCATCCCTCTCTCTCTATCCTTCTCCCCGTGCCTCATTTGCTTCTAACACATACATGCATGTTTACCGATCGATCTCCCAACATATACCTAGGTCGACTTTAACTATTCCCCCCCATCGATCGACGTACCTCACAAGTTATGTCTCTCCTTTCTCTGACAAAGGACGATTGATCTTCCTATGTAGTTATGTCTGCTTACCACAACCATATCTTTCCCCCCTCATCATTCGTGCATCCCTCCTGACCCGTCTCTCACACACACGTGCACAGATAGGCAGCCATCCCCTCTCTTATTGATATTGCAGGCGTGCTCTACGGATTTCTAGCAAGCCTATCCCACCATTTGTTAGAAGCAACTCTACTACCACCCCCTCCAACATTCTAGCTCCGTCTCTCTCCCAACCTTATTCCTCTCCTACACATATGCATGGATGCCAATCGATCTCCCTTAATACATGAGGTAGATCGATCTCCCTTAATACATGAGGTAGGCCTCTCTCCTCCTCCACACATATACCAGCCATTGTACCTCTATAGTTAATTAGGCCTCCCTCCCCCCACCACACACCGATAGTCGAGCGTTGTAGGTAGGTATCCATGCCAGAGAGACAAACCGCACCTGTCCCCTCCCTCGTTCTAGTAGGCCAGCCACTCTATATCTTTGACGTGGGCACACACAAATTCGATGGCACTCTTTATCGACCGCGCGCGCATACACACACACACATCATCCCTCTCTTCGATTCTATGGACACCTCAAGTCGATGATACCTCCACTCTCTTCTCATGGATCGCCCCCTCTATATATATATATGATATATCCAGGACTCTATTTCACACACATTGCATATGTTACATTTTTTGATTGACCCCCCTCCCCTAGAAAAAACTCTCACAAACCACACACTATATCTCTCTACGTTTGTATCTCTCTCACACAACCCCACATAGGTGGTGTACGTATACAAGAAGAGAATAGGTGCACCGTGCACACGTACTCACGCTTCGTGCCCAGCCACACCCGCGCGGGTACACGGTGGAGCTCATTTCTGTACGAAATGGCAGCCCACGTGCTAATTTGAATGCGTGTAGCGGTTGTTTACCTGCGGAGGTCGTGTACCACGCGTGCACGAAACAAAGTTCGACTTGATGCGTTGGCGCATTATTTTTAAATAAAGTTATATCGCTCAATGGCACGTACACATAATATAAAACGATTTTTATGGACAAAAAGGTAGTCCGCTCCACTATATATAATGGAGCCTCCCTGTCTGGTTTGTCTCTCTTCAGAGTATCTCACACAAGGCTGCGGTGGCCTCTCTCTCTCTCTCTCACCGTTGGTCACTGATCCGGCCGCATCCCATCCGGCGTCGGAAAGGGAGGACGTGCATCGTTTCTCCGTTCGACGGCGCCGAAGCAGCACGTCCCGATCTGCGATACACGCCGTTCTCTCTGACCAAGCTCCGGTGCGATAGGGCCTATGCCACCTGCTCGCTGTCGTAGTATGGGCAGATTTCGCCGGCCGCCACTCGCCTAGTTACATCCCGACGACCTCTAGGTATCCCCTCCGGCCTTGCTCCACTGCCCGTCTCCCCACGTTGCTGCATGTGCATCTTCCATAGTTCTTTGCACAAAACGTAGCTCATCCGGTGTACTTTCCATATTGCAATCTCGTCCTCACACCGTTTTAGACAAACACAACCGTGTTGTTATTTTCCCTTAGGACAAGGAATATGCTTCTTTTTTGTTGTCGCAACTGTCATCCACATTATTTATCTTTTTACAAATTTCAAATGGGCATATTTTAGAGTGTAGATTCATTCATTTTGCTTCGTATGTGTACTCCCTCTGTTCCTAAATACTTGTCTTTCTAGAGATTTCAACAAGTGACTACATACGGAGCAAAATGAGTGAATCTACACTCTAAAATCTGTCTATATACATGCGTATGTAATAGTCCCTTTGAATCTCTAAAAAGACAAATATTTGAGTAGTCACTCGTTGAAATCTCTAGAAAGAAAAATACTCCGGAGTATATTTAAGAACCAAGCGGGTAGTGCACAGCTGCATGGGAGACTCAGACTGGTCGTGGCACTGCATTAATAGTGAGTAATGAGCAGTCAAATCATAAGCCCCACCTTTCCCACTGTAAGTTGCTCGGAAGAAGCAACCATCAATACACTCTTCTTTGAATCCGCTCATACTACTCCATCCGTCACTGTTTATAGAGCACGCTTCAGAAAAAGAGAAAATCTCTGGGACCAAGGCGACTAGCAATCGGCCTGAAAAGTAGCATTGGTAGTTATAGCACGACATCTATTACTAGAGGAAATAATGCGTACACACATCCATGCGGTGCTTCCACCCCGGGTAGACACATGCATGCACTTACTCCACTCCATAGTACTACATCGAGAGAAAATTGCGATTACCACGCCCTAATTAATTGAGCATTAAACCAAACGCGTCTAAAGTCTCTCTGGTGGTGGAAATGCATTGAGAGAAATGTATCATAATGAAGCGCGCCTTGTAAACCGTGACGGAGGGAGGATTAGTATGAAGGTGCAAAACCAAGTACGCGTATCGCCAGCCGGTCAACGCACCTCCTCTTGGCATATCACTGACATGTGGGACCAGAGTGTGAGCAAACCGATCTTAATTGACGGCAAAATGGCCAACCCTTTGTTCCTTGAGAGAGACGAGGAGTGAGAACACACAGACAAGCTCGCACGAGGCCAAGATATATTCGAGCATGGTTGATCGATATCATTATTACATGTTGGGATGCCGTTTTCCGCCCTTCTCCGGAATAAATGTGTACTTTATCAAAGATTAAGAAAAATAAGAGTACAGAGGATCCACCATGCGGTTCTAGTATTAGTACTACTCGTACTACTAAACCTTGCGCTTGGCTCTTCGCCTCTTCGTGAAGTCGAACAATGATGGTACTCCGCATGTTTGGTACTACAGTGTATGCCTCTGGCAATCTGAAACCGAATGAAAGGATGCATGTCCACCGCCTGGGCGAGGGTACGTTGCATTAGTCAAAAGGCGTAAGTGAGCTTCACCTTGTCCGGCAAGCTTCTCCTCATTCTGCGAGTTGATGGGACACACCAACATGTAGGGCTAGTCCATACTCCCTCCTTTCCAGTTAATATGGCTTAATCTTTTTTACGGGTAAATGAGAGAGCTTTATTCATACATAAGCATTCTTAGGACGATCAGCCAAGACACTGGTCACTAGGAAGCAAGGTACCCCGCAAAAAAAGAAGTAGGAAGCGAGGTGTTTCATCAAGCCAACTCTCGGCCACATTCAAAGTGCAACAAGCACGGTTCGCACAAAGATGCGCCGCAAGGTTTGCTGACTTGTTTACATGCTGGATAACAAAAAAAGAGAGGAAATATTACCGAGTGCTCCTATTTGTAACAGGATATGAGCCAGAATTAAGCGAGAATTGTGGTGAGTGTTCCATGCAATCAACGTCTATTATCACATGCGAGAACCCTCGAAGAGAACCAAATGTGTTGAAGATTGCTTTATCACATTTTAAAAATATAATAAGAGTGCAGACGCTCCTCCATCCGGTTCCTAGTACTAGTATAGTACCTCTATAGACTATAGTAGTAGTACTAGTAAACTTTGCGCTTGGCTGTTCGCCTCTTCGGGAAGTGCAACAATAATAGTACTAGTATAGTCTATGCTTCTAGCAATCTGACACCGAATTAACTGTTGCACGTCCACCGCCTGAGCGAGGGACAACTTGCATTAGTCAAAAGTTTCTCCAAGTCCTGCGAGCCACCGCGCGCAAGCTTCTCCCATCCTGCAAGCTTCTCCTCATTCAGCAAGTTGACGGGACACAACAAAGTAATGCTAGTCCATACTGCCTCCTCTCCGGTTAATATGGCTTAATTTGAAACAAGATAAATACATTGTCTGTCACTGTATATTTGTAAAAATACGGCCAGTGGGCTTCATAATACGCTCATTGCGCTTAATATATACATTTTCCGGTGTTTATACGGTCACTAGCTCACCCTGGCTGAGTATGTGTGTGCATGCACGTGTAGGTTGAGCACTTGAGTGTGACCGTGTGTGTTCCGTCGTGTGCTCGGACATGCATGCATTAGGGCGTCACACGCGTTTTTGTGTCCATGTGTACGTGTGACTGTTGCATACACGTAGGGGGAGTATGTGTAGGGGCCACTAAAGGAGCATTCAAATCACACAGTAAGTTAGTCAGAAGAAGCAACCATCATTTCACTCTTCGATGACACGTACGCAATGTAAAATGGTTGATATGGAGAGAAAAAGAAAACCACTATATATACACTAGCAGGAGCCTAAGCTACAAGCCTGCTTGCTTGGGTTGCTCTCTTCACAAGCATAGAACGACGGTGGCCACATCGCTGGTCACATATCCGGCTTGATCCCGCAGCGGGGGGAAGGGAACAATGTTGTGTGTAGACGCGGTCGACATCGGCGAGGGAGAAAATCCACAGTCGGTGCGTCCCAATCGGGGGTCACCGCGATATGGGCCAATGCCGCGTCCCAACCGCCCTTCTAGCTACAGCCCGACGTCTGTTTAAAAAAATTTAGTGCATGTCAACAAAAATTCTGTTCCGTTTCGAAAAAAGCATATAAGTTGTTACTTCTTACCCAAAGGATCTTTATATCCAACAGACACAAAATATCCAGTCGACTGTTCGAAATTACTTTCCCTGCTAATCTGATGTCGAGGTAATTGCTGCATCGCCACCAAAACCCACCATCTCTTAAGCTAAAGTAGACCGAGCTAACCCCTATATTAGCATATTACTAAGATAAACATAAGGCACTGTAGAATCATTCAGGACGTGAGCTTGTCAATCTGAATGTGAAGGGCCACCAACTTAGCCCCGGCCAACAGCTTGGGCGAAACGGTGAAGAAGCTCAGCTCCTGCACGGCGACGTCGTCGGGATCCCTGCTGCTTATCACCTCCATTTCCACCTTGACGGCGTCGGTCCTGCCTTTGGGCTCCCCCGACGGGCCGTTCGCCCACAGCTTGGCCACATAGTGCGGCAGTGGGGACGCCCCTACTCTGATGCAGACGACTGACATGGTTATAGGAACGCTAATGTCGAGCATGCTACCGACAAAGAAAAACGCACGGCGATCCTCCTCCGCGAACAGCAAGAGCCGTGGCTCCGACAGTGGCACTTGCAGCTGGAGCACCTTGCCATACTGGATCCTGTGCACGGGCATGGGATGCACGGTGCTGATGTGGTGGGAGAGCACTGACAGTGGGCCTTCTTAGCCACAGACGGGCACGGGGCATTTGCAGGGTGCGAGCGGACACACGCTCAGGTGATCTGCAAGCTTGTGGTAAGTGACGTAGAGCCCACAGCCTTCGTGCGGTCACTCCACCCTCACCGAGGAGAGGACGGCGTCCACCGCCGTGTTCCGCATGTCGAAGCCACCGCCGCGCTCGCACTTCTAGCACTACCGCTGGTTCCCGGGGCGCTCGACGCGGCAGTCCACGCAAGCCAGGTGCCCTCCCTTGCACTGCACAAATCAATCGAACAACACATCAATCAAGAAACCTGCACCTTGCTCGATCAGCCAAACGGACGAGGTGTATTCGAACCTCATACACTGGAGGCTTCAAGGGGCGGAGGCATAAGGGGCAGTGGAGCAAGGTGAGGTCCATCGAGACCATAGAGAGCTGCATCGCCGGGTCATGTTCCGTCTCGATGATCTCGCCCTCCTCGTGCAAAACCATCTCTCGCTTTATTAGGGCCAGGGCATTACAAAGCTTTACCGTCACATATTCATACTACTTCAAGGTGCATTAAATCAACACATGCAAGTATCAAAAGGAGAGTCACGGCATGCATGCATTGTAATTAATGCAGCGGTAAATGCAAATTATTGAAATATATCGAGTGCAGTGCTTTGATGTGTTGCGTCAACTCGTACAAGACCGATAAGTTTGATTACTACAACGCCCTCTCGCCTTAACCGCAGCTGTCTTTGGATGCATGAAAGGTGGGCCACCGACCTGTTGGGCCCACCTGTCATGGACGCAAAGGAAGGAGCAGTAAGTCAATGAAGCTGCGTCCCTCCCACGCCCATGAGCGTGGTGGCTGGCAGGACTACGAGAAGCTTTTGTTCGCTACACGCTCTCCCTCCCGTACGCGGTGGACATGCAGCAGTTCAATCGGTGTCAGATGGCTAGAAGCATACTGTAGTACTCCTCCACTGCAGTAGTACTCCATCATTGGCCCTGTTTGAATCCATGGGTTAGAGTTAGTTTGGGTTAGTTTGGACTCAACTAACCCAAAAATATCCAAACAGGAGGGTTAGTTTGGGTTAGATGCATCTAACTCATCCAAAAAATCTGACCCACCCAAGAGGTGCTTATTTGGGTTAGTTCTTCTCAGGACCACTAAAAACACCTTTTTCTCTCGCTCTTCCCGAGGCAGATCCCTCCACACTTACTCGAAGCTTCTTGTCCTCTCCCTCCCTCCCTCTCGCACCGCCCGTCAAGGCGTCTCGCCGTATCCGTGCTCCATCTAACTCTGCTATCCAAACACCTTTTTGGTTAGAGTTAGTTCAGGGTTAATTCTGGGTTAGAATCTAACTATAACTCTAACTGAGTTAGAGTATCCAAATAGGGCCATTGTTCGACTTCCCGAGGAGGCAAAGAGCCAAGCGCAGCCCGGACGCTCGTGTGGCAGTTTCATGTGTAGAGTAGTCTAGGATAGTGTGTATCGTGCCTGTAAGCTTAAGGGCCTGTTTGGTTCCAAATAAGACACCAACTTATAAGTCGAAAAGTGAAAAAAGTGACTTATTTTGCCAAACAGACCCAACTTATAAGTCACCCCAACTTATAAGTCACCCCCTTTTGCGTGGGTCCCATCATCACCCCCTTTTGCATGGGTCCCATCACCTTTACATAAAAAACAAGGTGAGAAGGTCTGGTCTTATAAGTCAGATGACAACCAAACAGGCGTGACTTATAAGTCACTATTTTTAAGTCACCTGACTTATAAGTCAGGTGACTTATTGGAACCAAACAGACCCTAAAATCGTTGGGGTCAGTTCCATGCTATATTTTTTGCTTAAAATAATCTTCTGGCCCTACCTGTCATCCTGGTGATTCTAGTTTGCACGCTCATCTGGTCAAGACATGAATATATATTTTAATTTGTGGTGGGGTAAATGTTAGAGGTTACAGCAAATGGAGTATTGTACACTGCGGGTCTTTCAGCCAAGTTTAGAGGCAACCATGTGGGGCCAGTGCTATGATGTGTCGCGTCAACTCATACAACAAGGAGAAGCTTGATTTTACTACTACTACTACTACACGCCTTCTCCCTCGCCCATGCGCGGTGCCTCGCAGACGAGGACATGCTTTTGCTTATCCCTCCCGCTCGCAGTGGACGGACATGCAACAGTGTATTCGGGCATGCAGAAGTGGATTTGATACTGTAGAAGAAGTAGTAGTAACATCATTGTGCGTATTATCGAAGAGACGAAGAGCCAAGTGCAACCCAAACGTGGCAGTTGCAAACCTTGGAGCACGCATATAGCCAGGCTCTTGCATGAGACAAAATTGCTATGTGAGCCCACTATTGTAGTACTACTTGCTAGTATAACCCTGTAAACCAGAAAGGAGTATTTTCCTTTCTAGAGATTTCAACAAGTGACTAGACTGCACCGAGACGGAGTACATATGGAGCAAAATGAGTGAATCTACACCATAAATAAATACGTAGTTCTCTCGTTTTCCTCTCGGCCTTGGTCGCGGTGCACAATATTGAGTATACTAGTACTATCATCTTGAAATTTACGAAGTCACCATAGGCACCTCGTCATCGACGGGAACGTCTCCTGACACACGATAGACGCAAGCGGCAGTCGCCTCGCCTCCATAGGTGCTTGAATGCCAAGGAGGGACAGGGTAGCGGTTCCCGAGACGTTGAATGGTCAATGATGCATCCTCAAATTACTCTACATGTAGAGGGAATTAATTGGAGAAGCAGAATAGAGCCAGCACGATGTGAATGCAACAAAGTTTGGATTCTCATATAAAGGCGCCCCACCACTCCAATCCATCTACTCCTTAGTCTCTGCACAACACTGCTCACTCCAATCCAAGACCAAGTGACCAGGAGCCAGAAGCACCTATGGAGGCGATGGTCGCGAGCGGCAGTCGGCCGTGCCAAATCATCCAAGGCGCCGGCCAGTGGCCCCGCACCGCGCAGCGTTTACATACAGTGTTGGCGACCGCTGGCGTCGTAACCCTCGTCGACGCCGGCTTCGCCTCTCGCATGGACGACATGATGGCCAACTCCATCCGCAAGTTCACCGCTGTCAAGAAGCATGTAGCGAAAGCTCCTACTAGTCCTGCCAGCCACCACGCTCATGCGCGAGGGAGGGACGCAGCTTCATTGACTTACTACTCCTGCCTTTGCGTCTATGACAGGTGGGCCCAATAGGTGATTGGCCCACCTGTCATGCAGCCAAAGGCAGGTGCATTTAAGGTACCGAAGCTCAGTCCGTGAGGGAGAGGGCGTTGTAGTAATCAAACTTCTCGAAATTGTACGAGTTGACGCGACACATCAAAGCACTGCACTCAATATAAGTCTTTTTACACATTTCAAATGGACTACTACATACGGATGTATGTAGACATATTTTGCTTCGTATGTTGTCATTTGTTGCAGTCTCTAAAAAGACTTATATTTGGAAACGAAGGGAGTACAATGCATGCATGCATGCCGTGACTTCCCTTTTGATACTTGCATGTGTTGATTTGATGCACCTTGCCAAATTTTGACTATAAATTTAACTAACCAAAATTTCATGCATGTCACAAAAAATTAGGGTTGTTTGGATTGTGACTATGTTTGTCTTATGTTGCCACATTACTTTTCCCACACTTTCCACGCTTGCCTAAGTTGAGTTGCTCAAATTGTTAGACACACTTTGGCTTGCCTAAGGGAATCTTGCCACACTTTTTGTGTCTATGACATGTGGGGTTCACTGCTAATAAAAAAATTCTTGTCTTAGGTGTGGCTAATAAAAAAGACTTATATTTAGGAATAGAGGGGTAGAAAATATAAATAATAATGCATGTTGGGGCAACCCACGTTTCCGATAATTTTAGCCGTGGGCTTGTTCACAATTTTTACGAGGGGATGGTTGTTCATTTAATGGAGGGACTTGTACGAGACTTGAACGATACAAAGTGTGACCTGGCACACCGTAACACCACTTGGAACAAGCGGGTAGCTATCTCAAAAAACAATCAACAACTAAAAAATGGCGACCTGGCATGTAGTACACAATTTTCAACGATTGTTTTGATGGAGTGAAAAAGGAAACTACCCCACTACGTATATATAGGCCGGAGCCTCCGCGCTTGCTTGCTAGGGTTGCTCTATTCACACACTCTCATCCTCTCTAGATCGAAACAAGATAGGGGTGGTAACATTGTCTTTCTCCCGTCAAAAAACACTGTCATTCTATCCTCACCGCTGGTTACAGATCCGGACGTATCCCCCTCCGCCGGTGAAGGGGAGGAGGGGCAGCGTTTAGGCCGTCGTCAATAGCGAGGGAGGAGACCCACTACCGACCGCACCGTTATCTCTGGCCGAGCGCTGACGTGAGAGGTCCTCCGATCCCTTCGTCGTTGGCCTACTGTGGGCAGATCTGGCCTCCTACCGCCCACCTATCCACATCCCGACGACCTTCAGGTATATCTTCCTTCGAAACCGCCTTAGCTCTACTTCCCCAGCTCGCTACATCGCTGCTTATGCATCATTTTCTACCTCTCAGCCCCTCTCGATCAGACGGTCCAACGTCACCTATTTTTTTCTTCTATTTTTAGAGGTAAAGCTACTTCATGGATTCGAATGTTGTACTTGGTTCAAACAAGCAATAAAGTGGGGGTGGGGGAATTTAGTATGTAGTACATCGGACTTGGTACAAACAGGAAGGAAAGGGGGTGAAAGTAGTACAGACTTGTCATCCAAGCGGTCTCTTGGTCGAAAAGGGAAATATATGTGTAACACCATACACAATGGTATGACCAGGACTAGATTTGTTATCCACACATAGGAGTAGGTGGCTAGAGTGAACAAAAATGGTACCAACCCAGATATGTTTCTTGGATGTTTGTTTCTCGGGGCAACAAACTATGAATCACCACTTTATGCCCCTGTTTAGGTACATGGTGCTGGACTGCTGGTGCACCCACTGTCCCATGCCCTTATACCAAATATTTAGCTGTTCCTACTCTAATGCCCCTGGTAAAAATGAAGCCATGCCACTGTTATAAGCCATGAAAAGTTTAGCCAAATGTTTTGGCATGTAATTGTTTGAGACTCTGATTGTTTCCTCTATAGCTTTTTGTGCAAACAGGGATATCCATTTCACCTGGTTGCTGTTGTGACCTTTTGGTGCACTGCACAAAACTCTTCTTAAAAGAAGTGACTTTTGTGCTGTTGAACTGGAATGTCAGAATGGAACAGCTGGCTCATTTTGGTGGAACTACACAAAGGGAGATCTGTGTTCCAATCCTCATCATCCATATTGGCACGATAACCTTCCTTTAGGTAAGAATGATATTTAATGCATGTGTTCATCTCTATTTTGTGACTGCCATGAGAAAATAATGCTATTTTTTACTAGTACACTTGTACTCCCTCACTGACAAAACCAATTCTGAAATAGAAGGCCAATCATGTACTTGGTTTCACCAACTGGTGAGGAGACTGAGAAACAGATCATGAAGAGGAGGAAGAAGAAGAGTAAACAGTGCCAAGGCGATCTTGCTGAAGGCAGAGGCCTCAGTCGAGGCCATTCAAGGGCTCCGGCAATGACTACCTTACATGTGAGACAATCCTCCAGGGAGCCCTTCCACTTTTGCTATCTCACTTAATTAATTAGGAGTACTTCAGTACCACTAATTTGTTGTTGCCTAATTTTCCTGCCGGAGTTAAACAAATCTTTAGTAGCACCCTATGCTAAATCATGTACGTGTGTATGTTTGTCTATGAGGTGAATCATGTGGTGGAGCAGGGAGGGAATGCTAACTTTACCGATTAAGATAATGAGGGTGCTTCTATTTGTTAGTGTATGTTTCATCAACAAGTCCCACTATTACAGTAATCTCACTCTCTCAATATATGTGCCAACATGGATGCTCGATTTTGGTGGAACTGCACAAAAACTTTGGGTGCTTCATTGCCTCGACAGCTTCCTTCCTTTCTCGTCCGTCGCTAATCTCAGCTTGCATTCTTCCTTTGCTGTCAGTCGATTGGCTTATCTCAGCTTCCAGTCAAAGGAAATAGTAATTGATATGCTACCTCGCATATGTTGGTACTGGTCTTTATCCTGATTATTGTGCTTGTCATATGTATTGGTAATTTGGTATTGTGCTACTGTTTGCCGATTTCATAAAGGAGTAACTTGGAGCCTGAACTCGCAGGCAAATTATTACATCGGGTGATTTCAGTAGAACTGCACAAAAAGATCAGATGGATAGGTACTTATGCTGCTGCTATGTACTCCAAAGTTCACTTAGACAAGCATCGATGTTGACAAGAAGAAGTGCCTATATTCATTCGAGTATCAACCAACATCAACCAATTTTCAAACTCCAAGTATTAGGAGAGTGAACACCAAAAATATTGCTTGGCGCATAGCCCAGAAAAACGCAGTCCAGTCTTTGGTCCCAACTTGTGCCTTTTGGTTATCTGCGCATATGGTAGCGAACTGTATGGCATGGAGTCTAAAGATTCCAGACAAGTTGGTTGACGCGTATATTCATCTGGCACTTAATCAATCTGCATGCTAGGGATGCTCCATTTCAGTTGAACTGCACAAAAAATTTGGGTGGTTCATTTTCTCAACCGCCTCCTTTCTCGTCTGCAATGTAGAATTTTGGCGAGCTACAGGACCAAGATGAGCCAGTAAACTAGTTGGATGAAAGTAGTGGCAAAGTTGCTCAAACCTCCCTCAGCACGAGGCCACTATCTTAGGATAAACCTATAAGCAAAGCTCAGATTGTCTGTGATGCCTCTTTTGTACTCAAAAGTTTACTCATATAAGCATTAATTTTAGCAAGAAGTACCTCCAACTGAACACCATTTACCAGTCTGTACCCTAGGTAATTAAAGTTCATCCATGGATCATATTGGCTGTGATCTCAATCATTTGGATGCATAAACATACTGAACATGTGTATATCTGAATCTTTTTGTGAATTATCTATGAATATTGTTGTGTGATCTATCAATCATTTGGATCCATAGACATGCTGAACTTGTGTATATATGAATCCTTTGAGTTGTTGATAGTGAATGTTGGCTATGAATATGAATGTGTCCTGTGAACCTGAGTTTGATACGAAATTTTTCCTTTTCTGTTGTGCTTGTGTGTGAACTTGTTAGTGTTAGTATGCCTACTGTGGGGTATGCGACGTGTGGGTGTCAACGACACAAATTCTTCCTGAGAAGAATTGCACCTGCTTTGTTAGGGTAGCAACGATGCATCAGGTCTTTTTAATATTTTTGCTTTGTCTTGCCCCCTCCCCCGCTCAACCCTTGCCGTAACGTTTTCGGCCTCAAAACAAACATAGTACTGTGTTGTTTTTGGGGCTTGATGAAAAATCAAGTGTTGGTTTCTGTAGGTTGGCCCGCCCAGCAAATGGGCTGCTGGTCCACCACGGACTGGGAGGCTAAAAATACAAGTTGTATGGTGCAGAGGCAAGTAAAAAAAGCCATCGAGAGCTATCCACTGAAGAAAAAAATCTCTCCTGATGTGCTTCTTCAGTCGTGCCGCCGGCTCCCTCTATAATCCAGTTCGCTCGGGGATCTGGTATCATTTTTTCCAGAGGGCGAACAAGTATCAGCTAGGCCTAGGTTTTGTATTTTAACATGTGTAGCCCACAACATATGGGTGACAGTGGTTTCAACTTATTTTTTGAGGTCCATACCGGCCTATGGGCTTTTTCTTAAAGATCGGCAGCCCAATGTATTTTTTAACCACATTATATATATTTATATTATTACTATTAGCGTATATTTTATAGAGAATTATATATACATTATGAAAACATCCCATGTGTATTAACTTATAAAAGTAAATGTTTAACAGAAGTTGGCAAGGAAAATCCTGGTTGTTTTTGAATCACAGGCAAGGAAAATCCTTGTGATTGCGTACAAAAGCTTGCGAAGATTTTAAGGACCAATGTAACAATAATGCGCTCATTTTTATTTTGAGCAATAACTCACTAATTTGTTAATTATGTATATAAAAAATGTGCCTCTCCGGTTTATTTTTGATATTAATTGCACCTTCTAACATAACATTATATATATAACAAGCCCAGCTAATTCGTGTATTTGAAGGAAGTGCAAATGGGTTGGGATTTCTTAGATAATATAAATGGGCCGCATTGACGCAAAATTATTTGTTCACCCAGCCCAGCAAATGGACTATACATTCTAGAAAACATGGGTTAAATATATGCCACATTTTTGCAGGCTGACATGTGGGCCATTAGGTCGAAGCCGACGCAGGGCATTGTCAACTTGGTCGGCATGCACCTTCAATCTCTTGTCTTCTTCCTCCAGCGTCGCTAGGACCGCCTGGTCCGGCCTCCTATGGCTTGCGGCTCTGCTTAGCACGCATCACCGCGAAGCGCTACCCCACCACCGGCTAGGCTATCCCTCCACCCCTGCACACCTCCTGTTATTCTCCACCAACTACAGCCCCACGCCACACCAGAACCAGTTATAACCCTTCTCCTCCACTCAATCTACGACTCCACTGCCGCGTCTTCCCATCTCCGAGTCGTTCTCGTCTGGGGCATCACCGTCGTCCACCGCCTCACTGCGCTCGGTGTGGCATGGTCAACAAACAAGAGTCATCGGAAGAGGACTGTACGTGGAGAGCCTGACGGCTGGGACCCACAAGGTCCATGGTCGCACGCAAGGAAAGTTCCTCCTTAGTAAGCTGAAAAAAATGTTTCCTCCACCTGACAGTTGGGACCCATCGGCTGTATCTTCGCACGGAAGGAAGTGCCTCCTTGTTATGCGAAAAAAATTATTCCTCCCGTTGACAGCTGGGACCCATCAGATTTGGTGGCTGACTTGTGGGCCTACTAAGTGGACGTGTACGCAGGGCTTTATCAACTTAATCAACAAATGATTCTAGCAGCTAGACTGCTGGATGTTAATCCAACAGCCGTGCTCCTTCTTCAACCTCTATTCTTGCTCCTGTCTCCCGTGGGCGGCACCGCGGTTGTGCTGTCGTGCACCCAAACCAGTCAAGTTTCCCACTCCTCTCCATCCGCGACTCCACTGCCCCGTCTTCCCCATCTCCGGGTCATTCCAGTCTGGGGCCTCGCCATCGTCCACCGGCCTTTGGTGCGCTCGGCACGGTGTGGTCAACGTGGTCAACAACTGAGAGTCATCGAAACATGACTGTATGTGAGAGGCTGACAGTGGGGACGCACCACGCCCATGGACGCATGCATGCAACAGAACGCGGCGTGGTCAACGTGGTCTAGGAACAACTTCCATCGGAAGTGTACTGTACATGGAGAGGCTGACAGCTGGGTCCATAGCCGTAGCAAGGAAGTGCCTCCTTATTACGCGGAAAATAATTATTCCTCCACCTAACAGCAGGGACCCACCGGACGGGCCATCGTATTTTGCAAAAAAACGTTTCCCCCTGACTG
>NC_041380.1:122171117-122196817 GCF_002162155.2 Triticum dicoccoides | reverse complement strand
AGCTCGGACCCACCGGAAGTGCCTCCTTATTACGCACAAAAAAATGAATACTCCCCCTGCTAGTTGGGACCCACCTTGGTGGGTGGCTGACTTGTGGGCCTACTAAGTTGGCGAGGACGGAGTGCTTTGTCAACTTAGTCAATATGAACGATTCTAGCTCCAGTGACCGTATGATGTCCATCCAACAGCCGTAGTGCTTCTTCAACCTCTGGTCTTCTTGCTCCAGCCGCCCAAAGCAGCGCCGATCGTGCCGCATGGTCCTGCCTCCTATGGCCGGCTGTGCTGCCACGAAGACCTCACCGCCCCTACTATTCCCACCGCTGGCCAGGCCCTGCGGCGACGGCAGCCTTACACCGCCAGTCGAACCGGTGAACCCTCGTACTCCTCTCCGTGTGGGCTTCCACTGCCGCGTCTTCCCAGGCTCCATGTCATCCCCTTCCTAGGCCTCGCCGTCGTCCACCACCGTGGTGCTCTCAGCACGGCATGGTCAACGTGGTCAAGGAACGACTTCCATCGGAAGAGTACTCTACGTGGAGAGGCTGACAGCTGGGTCCACGGCCGCAGCAAGGAAGTGCCTCCTTATTATGCGCAAAATAATTATTCCTCCACCTGACAGCGGGGACCCACCGGACGGGCCACCGTATTTCGCAAAAAAAACGTTTCCCCCTGACTGCTAGGACCCACCAGCTACATATTCGCACGCAAGGAAGTGCGTCCAGGCAAAAAAATGATTCGCCCCCCTGACTGCTAGGACCACCAGCTACATCTTCGCACGCAAGGAAGTGCGTCCAGGCAAAAAAAATGATTCGCCCCCCTGACTGCTGGGACCCACCAGCTACATCTTCGCACGCAAGGAAGTGCCTGACAGTTGGGACCCACCTCGTCGAAGCGTACGTAGCGATGTCATTATGATCGCGAACGTGTACGTACATACTGGTCGATGTAGAGGCGCGCATGTGTCGTAGTAGAGGCCCGCACGTAGCATGTACACGTACGTACAATAGCCAGGGTGCAAGAAAGTAAATACGGCCACGTACGTACATACGGGCGGGGTCGCGAACACCTACTCGCGCGGACGTACGACCAGGGCTCGTGTTCATGGGGAGCCAACCGGCTGGGTCGGAACCGAATGTGTCATCGTGTTCATCGGGAGGGCTTGGACAGAACAGCCGATGGAAACGAGGCCTGGCGTACCGCAGAACGGAGGAAACGGCCTTGTCTTCGACCGGCCACGTTCTAAACAAGATCCTGTTCATCGGGAGGGGTCTGGCGTACCGCAAAACGGAGGAAACAGACCTCCTACGGTCGAAACGGGGGTCCTGTTGATCGGGAGGGGTGTGGCGTATTGCAAAATGGAGGAAACAGACTTGTGTTGGAGCGCTAGGGTCGAAACGGGGGTCCTGTTCATCGGGAGGGGTTTGGCGTACCGCAAAACGGGACTCCACGGGATACTGTTCATCTCCACCGTCGACCCCCTCCAGCCTCCACGGACTGTTCATCCACCGTCGACCTCCTCCAGCCTCCACCTACGATTGTTCATCCACGGGCTCCTGTTCATCTAGCCTCCACCGCGCGCTACTCCACCGGCTACTGTTCAACCAGCCATCTCCACGGGCTCCTGTTCAACCACCCCTCCACGGGCTACTATTCATCCTGCCCTCCACCATCTACTGTTCATCCTGCCCTCCACGGGGTGGTCCTGTTCATCCTGCCCTCCAAGGGGTCCTGTTCATCCAGCCCCAACCGACTTGATCGATCGGGGTACTGTTCATCCAGAGGCAACACCATGGGGTCCTGTTCATCCACCCCACCGGGAACTGTTCATCCAAACCCCCCTGCAACGCTCGCTGTTCATCCAGAGGCAGCATCAATCGGCTTCAGTTAGCATCAGTAGCGAAGGAATCGCTCGATTGGGTTTAGTTAACAGCCATCGATCGATCGCTCGGGTTCAGTAACGTGTAGCCTGCAGTGCAATCGCCCGGGTTCAGTTAGAGCCCAATGCCTCGCTTGGGTTCAGTTAGAGCCCAACGCCTCGCACACACGCGCATACGTATGAGAGAAATGCGCATCGCTCGGGCCCCGACCACCCACCGTAACCGGGGAGTCCTCGATATTTTCCGCGCCCTCGCTTCTACCATGGTTTTTTCCGTCATGGACGGCCCAAAGAATGTCATGCAGCTGTGTCTCCGGCCCGCCCAGGACGAAAAGCCCATTTTCTGTCATGTTTTTTTGTTATAGAAGTAGGACCCCACCACATCTATGATGATACCATGTTTTGTCATAATTATTGTCATAGAAATGTCATAAGTATGATAGAAAAAATTCGTTCGGCCCAAAATGTCAGGGATGTGTCCTTTTTTGTTGTAAAGATAGCAGAGGAGGCAGAAGAACCTGGGAATAATGGCACGGAAGGAGGAAGAGGCGTCGTCACCATGGCCTGAGAGGCAGGAGCCTCCGGAGCCTCTTGGACCTTAGCACCCGAGCCGGACACCGGCACCTCCTGAGCCAGCGGCGCTGTAACACCCCGGATGTAACTTTCCCAATTTGTACTCCAACTCTTTGCCGTTTCCGCCGTTAAGCTATATTCATTTCCTCGGGTTCGGGTCTTTGTCTCCGTGTGTTGTTGTCGTTGTCATGCATCTCATATCATGTCATCATGTGCATTGCATTTGCATACGTGTTCGTCTCATGCATTCGAGCTTTTTCCCCGTTGTCCGTTTTGCATTCTGGCGCTTCGTTCTCCTCCGGTGGTCATTTTTAGCTTTCTTTCGTGTGTGAGGATTAAACATTTCCGGGTTGGACCGAGACTTGCCAAGCGGCCTTGGTTTACTACCGGTAGACCGCCTGTCAAGTTTCGTATCATTTGGACTTCGTTTGATACTCCAACGGTTAACCGAGGGACCGAAAAGGCCTCGTGTGTGTTGCAGCCCAACACCCCTCCAATTTGGCCCAAAACCCACCTAACTCTTGTTGGGTGGTAGGTGCGACATATGCCAACGGGTGGCTTATCATTGTGGGAGCCAGTAAGACGTCGCCGGTGCCTGGAAACGGGAGGAGGCGAAGACATGCACGCCGGCGAATCTTACCCAGCTTCGGGGCTCTCCGTGGAGATAACAACCCTACTGCTGCTCTGCGGGGTCTCCGCATGATCACTAGATGAACAAGTAGCTACACAATGCTCCTTGAGCTGTTCGGTGGGAGGAGGAAGAAGGGCATGGCTGGCTTGCTTCCCCTCCTTGTGTGTGTCTAGATCTAGCTGAGGGTCGAACCCTTTGCATGGGTGCCCCGGGGGGTTTATATAGGCCTACCCCCCGGGGGTACAATGGTAATCCGACTGGGCACGGGGCCCAGCCGTCTGTGACCACGCTCGCCGGCTTCTGCGCCGACTGCTGGGGCCCGCCGGCTGGTGGGTCCCGCCGGCTACCAACTCCTTGGCAACAGGCAGGCCCCACTGCCAAGGGTCTTGTCGATGGCTGGCTACTGTTGCCTCATCCTGATGACGTGGGCTTCGTCGAGGTAAGCGTGGCTACAGTGCCGCCGTCCGGCGGGCGATTACCGTAGCCTTACCGCGTCTTGTCTCCTTAATGGGGCGTCTTCTTCGAGGGGGGAAGCGAGCCGGCTGCGGGGAGCCGGCCCCATCTCGGGCCGACTAGGGGAGGCCAGGCCGCCTTCGGGTGTCTCTCTGCCCGAAGGGGCCCACCGCCCGTGGGCCGTACTGGTAGCCCGTCGTGGATGACATCAGGGTCAACATGGCAATAGTGCCGCGCCAGACGGGTCATGGCCACTCCGTACGGCGCACTGTGCCAGGCGTGCTCTGGGATTCGGGGGTGGCAGCCTTTACTGTAGCCACGCCCCGTCTCATCGCCGCTAGGTGGATGCAAACTTTGAGGGTACGGTCTCGACCGCTTTATGGGAGCCGGCTTCTTGGAGTCGGCTTCTTGGAGTCGGCATCTTGGAGCCGGCTTCTTCGAGTCGGCCTCCCATGGTTTTCTTCATGAGGGGTAAAGTCGGGCCGCCTTCTTCGAGCTGGCCTGGGTGACAGCCAGCAAGGGGAAGGCGGCTCCACGTCTTGGATTCCTGAGAGCCGGACGGGCTCGTAATTTTTTCAGAAGGGCCAGGGAAGCCGGTAGGCTACCCATGGCTATTTACTCCGACAGTAGTTCCCGAAGCTGATCGAGCTTCAAGGCGGACAGAGGGACGAGAAGCTTGGTTAGCTTCCTATCCTGAAGAGCCGGCTTTGCTTGTGCACGCCGACTTTAGAGAGCTCCGGTTCTCGTAGGCGGGAACGCGGACCACGTGGCGAGGAAATCCTACCAACGCACGCGCGCGACGGGACGTCGCCGCAGGCCCGGGCCCTCCACTCGCGGGCCTCGGTCCGAGCGCGGATCTTCCGTGGCCCACATGGACCGCTCGCCTTCCCGCGGCGGTTTTATTCCGCCATCATGGCACAGTAATCGCGGGACGTGGGGGAGTGGGCACGATCGATCCCCATGCTTCCCCACGCCGCGCCTCCTCGGTTCCGCCACGCGAGCCTATAAGTAGGGGGAGGAGGGGGAGCGATAGAGGTTCGCACGCTCTCTCTCGCTCTGCCCCTTCTCGTGCTCCTCTCTTCCTCTCGTTGCCGCCGCAACCTCCCGTCTCAGCGCCGCCGCGCCGCCACATCGTCTTGCTCCCATGGCGCTGTCGAGCTCATGGGACGGCTCCAACGTCCATGAGGACCATGTTGCGTTCCTCCGCCAGACTCGGCGCCTGCCCGACGCCAACCTCGTGCGGGTCCGCCTGGCGCCGGAGACGGAGATCTCGCCGGCACCGGAGGAGGGCGAGCGGGTCGTCTTCCGCTCGCACTTCCTACGCGGCTTCGGCCTTCCGGCAAGCGGATTTCTACACTCCTTCCTCGAGTTCTACAACCTTCAGCCGCATCACCTCACGCCCAATGCGGTGATGCTGCTGTCGGCCTTCGTCTCCCTCTGCGAAGGCTTCTTGGGGCTGCTCCCCACGCTGGAGCTCTAGGGGGAGTTCTTCCAGAGCAAACTCGGCACCGTCGTCACCGGCATGCCCGCCCCCTGCGGGGCCTTCATCGCCATGAGGAGGGCGGGCGAGAACTGTTGGAAATATGCCCTAGAGGCAATAATAAAAGCATTATTATTATATTTCCTTGTTCATGATAATTGTCTTTATTCATGCTATAATTGTGTTATCCGGAAATCGTAATACATGTGTGAATAATAGACACCAACATGTCCCTAGTAAGCCTCTAGTTGACTAGCTCATTGATCAACAGATAGTCATGGTTTCCTGACTATGGACATTGGATGTCATTGATAACGAGATCACATCATTAGGAGAATGATGTGATGGACAAGACCCAATCCTAAACATAGCACAAGATCGTATAGTTCGTTTGCTAGAGTTTTCCAATGTCAAGTATCTTTTCCTTAGACCATGAGATCGCGTAACTCCCGGATACCGTAGGAGTGCTTTGGGTATACCAAACGTCACAACATAACTGGGTGACTATAAAGGTATACTACGGGTATCTCCGAAAGTGTCTGTTGGGTTGACACGGATCAAGACTGGGATTTGTCACTCCGTATGACGGAGAGGTATCACTGGGCCCACTCGGTAATGCATCATCATAATGAGCTCAAAGTGACCAAGTGTCTGGTCACGGGATCATGCATTACGGTACAAGTAAAGTGACTTGTCGGTAACGAGATTGAACGAGGTATTGGGGTACCGACGATCGGATCTCGGGCAAGTAACATACCAATTGACGAAGGGAATTGTATACGGGGTTGCTTGAATCCTCGACATCGTGGTTCATCCGATGAGATCATCGAGGAGCATGTGGGAGCCAACATGGGTATCCAGATCCCGCTGTTTGTTATTGGCCGGAGAGTCGTCTCGGTCATGTCTACATGTCTCCCGAACCCGTAGGATCTGCACACTTAAGGTTCGGTGACGCTAGGGTTGTAGGGATATGTATATGCAGTAACCCGAATGTTGTTCGGAGTCCCGGATGAGATCCCGGATGTCATGAGGAGTTCCGGAATGGTCCAGAGGTAAAGAATTATATATAGGAAGTGCTATTTCGGGCATCCGGACAAGTTTTGGGGTCACCGGTATTTGTACTGGAACCACCGGAAGGGTCCCGGGGGTCCACCGGGTGGGGCCACCTATCTCGGAGGGCCCCATGGGCTGAAGTGGGAAGGGATCCAGCCCAAAGTGGGCTGGGGCGCCACTTCCCCCTAGGGCCCATGCGCCTAGGGTGGGGGAAACCCTAAAGGAAGAGTCCTAGGAGGGGAAGGCACCTCCTAGGTGCCTTGGGGAGGAGGGATTCCTCCCCTTGGCCGCACCCCCCTAGGAGATTGGATCTCCTAGGGCCGGCGCCCCCCCCCCTTGGCCCTCCTATATATAGTGGGGAGATGGAGGACTTCTTACCTTGATCTTTGGTGCCTCCCTCTCCCTCTCCAACACATCCTCCTCCTCCATAGTGCTTAGCGAAGCCCTGCCGGAGTACTGCAGCTCCATCAACACCACGCCGTCGTGCTGCTGCTGGAGCCATCTTCCTCAACCTCTCCTTCCCCTTGCTCAATCAAGAAGAAGGAGACGTTACGCTGACCGTACGTGTGTTGAACACGGAGGTACGTGTGTTGATCACGTCGAGTACGCCTTCCTCATCCCCGTTCTTTGAACGCTTCCGCGCGTAATCTACAAAGGTATGTAGATGCAATCCAACCACTCATTGCTAGATGAACTCCTAGATGGATCTTGGTGAAACCGTAGGAAATTTTTTGTTTTCTGCAACGTTCCCCAATAGTGGCATCATGAGCTAGGTCTATGCGTAGTTCTCTTGCACGAGTAGAGCACAATTTGTTGTGGGCGTTGATGTTGTCAACTTTCTTGCCGCTACTAGTCTTATCTTGCTTCAACGGTATTGTGGGATGAAGCGGCCCGGACCAACCTTACACGTACGCTTACGTGAGACCGGTTCCACCGACTAACATGCACAAGTTGCATAAGGTGGCTGGCGGGTGTCTGTCTCTCCCACTTTAGTTGGAGCGGATTCGATGAAAAGGGTCCTTATGAAGGGTAAATAGAAGTTGACAAATCATGTTGTGGCTTTCATGTAGGTAAGAAAACGTTCTTGCTAGAACCCTACTTCAGCCACGTAAAACTTGCAACAACAATTAGAGGACGTCTAACTTGTTTTTGCAGCAAGTGCTTTGTGATATGATATGGCCAAAGTTGTGATGAATGATGAATTTTCTATATGTGATGTATGAGATGTTCATGCTATTGTAATATGAATCACGACTTGCATGTCGATGAGTATGACAACCGGCAGGAGCCATAGGAGTTCTCTATATTTTTTGTATGACCTGCGTGTCATTGAGAAACGCCATGTAAGTTACTTTACTTTATTGCTAAACGCGTTAGCCATAGTAGTAGAAGTAATAGTTGGCGAGCAACTTCATGGAGACACGATGATGGAGATCATGATGATGGAGATCATGGTGTCATGCCGGTGACAAGATGATCATGGAGCTCCAAGATGGAGATCAAAGGAGCTATGTGATATTGGCCATATCATGTCACTATTATTATTTGATTGCATGTGATGTTTATCATGTTTTTCATCTTGTTTGCTTAGAACGACGGTAGTAAATAAGATGATCCCTCATAATAATTTCAAGAAAGTGTTCCCCCTAACTGTGCACCGTTGCGACAGTTCGTTGTTTCGAAGCACCACGTGATGATCGGGTGTGATAGATTCTAACGTTCACATACAACGGGTGTAAGACAGATTTACACATGCTAAACACTTAGGTTGACTTGACGAGCCTAGCATGTGTACAGACATGGCCTCGGAACATAGAAGACCAAAAGGTCGAGCATGAGTCGTATAGAAGATACGATCAACATGAAGATGTTCACCGACGTTGACTAGTCCGTCT
The DNA here is from genome assembly GCF_002162155.2 of Triticum dicoccoides. Lineage (NCBI taxonomy): Eukaryota > Viridiplantae > Streptophyta > Magnoliopsida > Poales > Poaceae > Triticum > Triticum dicoccoides. Next base: position 122,188,859 of record NC_041380.1, on the reverse strand, counting down.
CACGTGATGATCGGACACGGCCTAGTTAACTCGGATCATGTTATACTTAGATGACAGGAGGGATGTCTATCTAAGTGGGAGTTCATTGAATAATTTGATTAGATGAACTTAATTATCATGAACTTAGTCTAAAATCTTTACAATATGTCTTGTAGAACAAATGGCCAACGTAGTCCTCAACTTTAACGCGTTCCTAGAGAAAACCAAGCTGAAAGACGATGGCAGCAACTACACGGACTGGGTCCGGAACCTGAGGATCATCCTCATAGCTGCCAAGAAAGATTATGTCCTACAAGCACCGCTGGGTGACGCACCTGTTCTCCCTGTAGAACAAGACGTTATGAACGCTTGGCAGGCACGTGCCGATGACTACTCCCTCGTTCAGTGCGGCATGCTTTACAGCTTAGAGTCGGGGCTCCAAAAGCGTTTTGAGAGACACGGAGCATATGAGATGTTCGAAGAGCTGAAAATGGTCTTCCAAGCTCATGCCCGGGTCGAGAGATATGAAGTCTCCGACAAATTCTTCAGCTGTAAGATGGAGGAAAATAGTTCTGTTAGTGAGCACATACTCACAATGTCTGGGTTACATAACCGCTTGACTCAGCTGGGAGTTAATCTCCCGGATGACGCGGTCATTGACAGAATCCTTCAGTCACTTCCACCGAGCTACAGGAGCTTTGTGATGAACTTCAATATGCAGGGGATGGAAAAGACCATTCCTGAAGTATTTGCAATGCTGAAATCAGCAGAGGTAGAAGTCAAAAAGGAACATCAAGTGTTGATGGTGAATAAAACCACTAAGTTCAAAAAGGGCAAGGGCAAGAAGAACTTCAAGAAGGACGGCAAGGGAGTTGCCGCGCCCGGCAAGCAAGCTGCCGGGAAGAAGCCAAAGAATGGACCCAAGCCCGAGACTGAGTGCTTTTATTGCAAGTAAAGTGGTCACTGGAAGCGGAACTGCCCCAAGTACTTAGCGGACAAGAAGGCCGGCAAAACGAAAGGTATATGTGATATACATGTAATTGATGTGTACCTTACGAGTACTCGTAGTAGCTCCTGGGTATTTGATACCGGTGCAGTTGCTCACATTTGTAACTCAAAGCAGGAGCTGTGGAATAAGCGGAGACTGGCGAAGGACGAGGTGACGATGCGCCTCGGGAATGGTTCCAAGGTCGGTGTGATCGCCGTCGGCACACTACCTCTACATTTACCTACGGGATTAGTTTTGAACCTCAATAATTGTTATTTAGTGCCAAGTTTGAGCATGAACATTGTATCAGGATCTCATTTAATTCGAGATGGCTACTCATTTAAATCCGAGAATAATGGTTGTTCTATTTATATGAGAGATATGTTTTATGGTCATGCTCCGATGGTGAATGGTTTATTCTTAATGAATCTCGAGCATAATGCTACACATATTCATAGTGTGAGTACCAAAAGATATAAGGTTGATGATGATAGTCCCACATACTTGTGGCACTGCCGCCTTGGTCACATAGGTGTCAAACGCATGAAGAAGCTCCATGCAGATGGACTTTTAGAGTCTCTTGATTACGAATCATTTGACACGTGCGAACCATGCCTCATGGGTAAAATGACCAAGACTCCGTTCTCAGCAACAATGGAGCGAGCAACCAACTTATTGGAAATCATACATACTGATGTGTGCGGTCCAATGAGTGTTGAGGCTCGCGGTGGCTATTGTTATGTTCTCACCCTCACTGATGACTTGAGTAGATATGGGTATGTCTATTTAATGAAACACAAGTCTGAGACCTTTGAAAAGTTCAAGGAATTTTAGAATGAGGTTGAGAATCAACGTGACAGGAAAATCAAGTTCCTGCGATTAGATCGTGGAGGAGAATACTTGAGTCACGAGTTTGGCACACACTTAAGAAAATGTGGAATAGTTTCACAACTCACGCCGCCTGGAACACCTCAGCGTAATGGTGTGTCCGAACGTCATAATCGCACTCTATTAGATATGCTGCGATCTATGATGTCTCTTGCTGATTTACCGCTATCTTTTTGGGGGTATGCTTTAGAGACTGCCGCATTCACTTTAAATAGGGCTCCGTCGAAATCCGTTGAGACGACACCATTTGAATTATGGTTTGGGAAGAAACCTAAGTTGTCGTTTCTAAAAGTTTGGGGATGCGATGCTTATGTCAAGAAACTTCAACCTGAAAAGCTCGAACCCAAATCAGAAAAATGCGTCTTCATAGGATACCCTAAAGAAACTATTGGGTATACCTTCTACCTCAGATCCGAAGGCAAGATCTTTGTTGCCAAGAATGGATCCTTTCGAGAGAAAGAGTTTCTCTCGAAAGAAATAAATGGGAGGAAAGTAGAACTTGATGAAGTATTACCTCTTGAACCGGAAAATGGCGCAACTCAAGAAAATGTTCCTGAGGTGCCTGCACCGACTAGAGAGGAAGTTAATGATGATGATCAAGATACTTCTGATCAAGCTCCTACTGAAATTCAAAGGTCCACAAGGACACGTTCCGCACCAGAGTGGTACGGCAACCCTGTCTTGGAAATCATGTTGTTAGACAATGGTGAACCTTCGAACTATGAAGAAGCAATGGCGGGCCTGGATTCCGACAAATGGCTAGAAGCCATGAAATCCGATATAGGATCCATGTATGAAAAGAAGTATGGACTTTGACTGACTTTCCCGTTGAGCGGTGAGCCATAGAAAATAAATGGATCTTTAAGAGGAAGACAGACGCGGATGGTAATGTGACCATCTATAAAGCTCGGCTTGTCCCTAAGGGTTATCGACAAGTTTAAGGGGTTGACTACGATGAGACTTTCTCACCGGTAGCAAAGCTGAAGTCCGTCCGAATCATGTTAGCAATTGTCGCATTCTATGATTATGAAATATGGCAAATGGACGTCAAAACGGCATTCCTTAATGGTTTCCTTAAGGAAGAATTGTATATGATGCAGCCGGAAGGTTTTGTCGATCCTAAGAATGCTGACAAGGTGTGCAAGCTCCAACGCTCAATTTATGGGCTGGTGCAAGCATCTCGGAGTTGGAACATTCGCTTTGATGAGATGATCAAAGCGTTTGGGTTTACGCAGACTTATGGAGAAGCCTGCGTTTACAAGAAAGTGAGTGGGAGCTCTGTAGCATTTCTCATATTGTATGTAGATGACATACTTTTGATGGGAAATGATATAGAACTCTTGGACAGCATTAAGGCCTACTTGAATAAAAGTTTTTCAATGAAGGACCTTGGAGAAGCTGCTTATATATTAGGCATCAAGATCTATAGAGATAGATCAAGACACCTCATAGGTCTTTCAAAGCACATACCTTGATAAGATATTGAAGAAATTCAATATGGATCAGTCTAAGAAGGGGTTCTTGCCTGTGTTACAAGGTGTGAAATTGAGCTCGGCTCAATGTCCGACCACGATAGAAGATAAAGAAGAGATGAGTGTCATCCCCTATGCCTCAGCCATAGGTTCTATTATGTATGCCATGCTGTGTACCAGACCTGATGTAAACCTTGCCGTGACTTTGGTAGGAAGGTACCAAAGTAATCCCGGCAAGGAACACTGGATAGCGGTCAAGAATATCCTGAAGTACCTGAAAAGGACTAAGGAAATGTTTCTCATCTATGAAGGTGACGAAGAGCTCGTCGTAAAGGGTTACGTCGACGCTAGCTTCGACACAGATCTGGATGACTCAAAGTCACAAACCGGATACGTGTATATTTTGAATGGTGGGGCAGTAAGCTGGTGCAGTTGCAAGCAGAGTGTCGCGGCGGGATCTACATGTGAAGCGGAGTACATGGCAGCCTCGGAGGCAGCACATGAAGCAATTTGGGTGAAGTTGTTCATCACCAACCTAGGAGTCATACCCAATGCGTCGGGGCCGATCAAGCTCTTCTATGACAACACTGGAGCTATTGCACTTGCCAAGGAGCCTAGGTTTCACAAGAAGACAAGGCACATCAAGCATCGCTTCAACTCCATTCGTGAAAATGTTCAAGATGGAGACATAGATATTTGTAAAGTACACATGGACCTGAATGTAGCAGATCCGTTGACTAAACCTCTCCCTAGAGCAAAACATGATCAACACCAGAATTCCATGGGTGTTCGATTCATCACAATGTAACTAGATTATTGACTCTAGTGCAAGTGGGAGACTGTTGGAAATATGCCCTAGAGGCAATAATAAAAGCATTATTATTATATTTCCTTGTTCATGATAATTGTCTTTATTCATGCTATAATTGTGTTATCCGGAAATCATAATACATGTGTGAATAATAGACACCAACATGTCCCTAGTAAGCCTCTAGTTGACTAGCTCGTTGATCCATAGATAGTCATGGTTTCCTAACTATGGACATTGGATGTCATTGATAATGAGATCACATCATTAGGAGAATGATGTGATGGACAAGACCCAATCCTAAACATAGCACAAGATCGTATAGTTCGTTTGCTAGAGTTTTCCAATGTCAAGTATCTTTTCCTTAGACCATGAGATCATCTAACTCCCGGATACCGTAGGAGTGCTTTGGGTATACCAAACGTCACAACATAACTGGGTGACTATAAAGGTATACTACGGGTATCTCCGAAAGTGTCTGTTGGGTTGACACGGATCAAGACTGGGATTTGTCACTCCGTATGACGGAGAGGTATCACTGGGCCCACTCGGTAATGCATCATCATAATGAGCTCAAAGTGACCAAGTGTCTGGTCACGGGATCATGCATTACGGTACAAGTAAAGTGACTTGTCGGTAACGAGATTGAACGAGGTATTGGGGTACCGACGATCGGATCTCGGGCAAGTAACATACCAATTGACGAAGGGAATTGTATACGGGGTTGCTTGAATCCTCGACATCGTGGTTCATCCGATGAGATCATCGAGTAGCATGTGGGAGCCAACATGGGTATCCAGATCCCGCTGTTTGTTATTGGCCGGAGAGTCGTCTCGGTCATGTCTACATGTCTCCCGAACCCGTAGGGTCTGCACACTTAAGGTTCGGTGATGCTAGGGTTGTAGGGATATGTATATGCAGTAACCCGAATGTTGTTCGGAGTCCCGGATGAGATCCCGGACGTCACGAGGAGTTCCGGAATGGTCCGGAGGTAAAGCATTATATATAGGAAGTGCTATTTCGGGCATCGGGACAAGTTTCGGGGTCACCGGTATTGTACCGGAACCACCGGAAGGGTCCCGGGGGTCCACCAGGTGGGGCCACCTATCCCGGAGGGCCCCATGGGCTGAAGTGGGAAGGGATCCAGCCCAAAGTGGGCTGGGGCGCCACTTCCCCTAGGGCCCATGCGCCTAGGGTGGGGGAAACCCTAAAGGAAGAGTCCTAGGAGGGGAAGGCACCTCCTAGGTGCCTTGGGGAGGAGGGATTCCTCCCCTTGGCCGCACCCCCCTAGGAGATTGGATCTCCTAGGGCCGGCGCCCCCCCCCTTGGCCCTCCTATATATAGTGGGGAGATGGAGGACTTCTTACCTTGATCTTTGGTGCCTCCCTCTCCCTCTCCAACACATCCTCCTCCTCCATAGTGCTTAGCGAAGCCCTGCCGGAGTACTGCAGCTCCATCAACACCACACCGTCGTGCTGCTGCTGGAGCCATCTTCCTCAACCTCTCCTTCCCCTTGCTGGATCAAGAAGAAGGAGAGGTTACGCTGACCGTACGTGTGTTGAACACGGAGGTGCCGTCCGTTCGGTGCTAGGATCTCTGGTGATTTGGATCACGTCAAGTACGCCTTCCTCATCCCCGTTCTTTGAACGCTTCCGCGCGTGATCTACAAAGGTATGTAGATGCAATCCAACCACTCGTTGCTAGATGAACTCCTAGATGGATCTTGGTGAAACCGTAGGAAAATTTTTGTTTTCTGCAATGTTCCCCAACAAGAACAACCCGTTCCCGCCCATCCCCCTGATCCAGTCGGTGAAGATCTGGCAGAAGTCATACTTCTACGTGAAGAACGTCACCGAGCAAGGAGACCATGTCAACCTGCCGGCTAACGTAGCCGGCCCGCCGGCTGGGAGGCAGCCCTCATGGAGTTTCCGGTCCCGGTCACTGTCTCAGGCCGGGAATGCTGCCGTTTCCCGGCTTCGGGTGATGATCCAGTCGGAAGGTCTGAGCGGGGCCGACTTGGTGGCCGCCTTCGTGGAGCGCCAGATATCTCCTCTCCAAAGCCGGCCCCCATGATGTGCCAGATGAGCGGCCGGTTCGACCCATGCCGGCTGAGCACCAGGGAGATGCCTCATGCGGAGGTATCGTACATGGTAAACTACATCTCCAATTGCAAGCTCGCCGAGGACTGGCCATACGGCAAGGCGCCGTACTCTCGCGCCAACCCTCCGCCCGTGGTAAGTTTTCCTTTCCTTCTTCTTGTTGGTGGCCGGCTTCACGATGGCCGGCTTCTGATCAGTCGGTTCTTCTTAGCAGAACCCTCTTCTCCCGCCGACGACCGGGGCAGCGGGGATAGAACGCCAATACGCCCCCGACCGCACGGCGGACGACGTCGACGACCCGGACTTGGGGGCGGCCGCCATGGAAGACGCCGTCGTGGGGGACGACGCCGAGCCCAGGGGCGCAAGGCTCACCGCCAGCTTCGACGACTGGCCGGATGATTTCGAAACCGAAGTCGCCCCGCGTCGCCAGCCGGCGGCCGACCATCAGGGCGCGGGCTCGTCCATCGTGCCGGCTGTCGGCGGCGGTGCACAGAAGCGCCGGGCCGCTTCAGGCCTCTTCGGCAGTCGGTCGAAGAAGTCCAAAGCCTCCACCGCGGCAACCAAGCGAGACGAGGCAGCTGCGAAAGCAGCCCGCTTCCGCAAGGTGGTGAAGCAGCCTCAGGCGGTCTCAGCGTAAGTCGTCAATTGCCTTGTCGCATGCTCTACATCATTCTTTTCTTGTTCGAGCATTCTTCTTAATTTCTTCCGCTTGCTGGACAGGGCGCCGCTTTCCCTTGAGCGTGGTCCGGGCGGCTCCGTAGTTGGGCCGGCTGCAGGTTCTTCAAGCTCCCGCCGCGCGGACCCCCGCGCCGACCTCAGGGAGGCCACAGAGCGGAACGCCCGTGAAGCGCGGGAGGAGCGCGAGGCAGCGGAGAAAGCGGCCGCCCAGGCGGCGAGGGAGCAGGCCGACGTGGCAGCCAAGGCCCAGATGGAGGCGGCGACCGCGGAGACGGAGGCGAAGGGTTCGCGCAACCAGCCTCCACTGCTCGCCATTCCCCTCCGAGTCGTGGCCCCCGACACCCCATTGCCCTTGGCGGAGGAGATCGTCCAAGACCTGCCGCTGATGGAGAGGGGGAGGACCCCGTGGCCTTTGCGAGGAAAGCGCCACCAGCAGCGCCAACCAGAGCGGGCCAAGGCGGCCAATCGTTAGCGGCGCCAGAGGGGCCGACCGGGGGTGAGCCGGGGAACAGAGCCGGCCTCGAGGTGCAGCCGGCGACAGGTCGGCGCGCAGGGGGAGGCGCCGCTGCGCCGGAGTTGCGCCGAGTCGCGGGCGCAGGCCTGCCGGCGGAAGATCTGGAGGCGGCCAGCACCGCCACGTCCGAGTGGACTCCCAGCGGGGGGACTGGCGAGCTGAATGTGGCGGCTCAAGGGGTCCGGAGCCGGCTGCAAGCTCAGGCCGCCCTGCTGCAATAGTTCACCCAGGAGTTCCTGTCGACGCGAGCCACCATCCGGATGAGTCCTTCATTCTTGGCCGCTTTGCTCTCTTAATTTCTTCCGTGGGGGCGCGTCAGCGCACCCACTGGGTGTAGTCCCCGAGATTCGGGCCGACTGCTGTGCAGTCGGGTCGGATCTTTCTTGACAGCTACCTTATTTTTGTCTCTTGTCTGAACTTCCAGGAATATCACAACCTCCATGCTGCCGCCTTCAACTCCTAGGCTCGAGAGTTAAGCCGGAGGACCGACGACCTGGCCGACAGCCGAAGTAAGTACTCGATCTTGTCTGTCTCCTGTGGGGGCGCGTCAGTGCACCCACTGGGTGTAGTCCCCGAAATTCGGGCCGACTGCTGCGCAGTCAGGTCGGATCTTTCTTGGCGACTCTTTTCTTATTGGTTTTTCTTTTTCTTTGTCTTCAGGGGCCAACGCCGACTTGAGGAAGGAGCTCGGCGAAGCGAAGGCCGCCCTTCATACCAAGGATGCTGAGTACGCTGCCTTGGTCCAGGAGCGTGATCGCCTGGCCAAGAAGCTGGCCGACCAGGATAAGAGCCACAAGGCGGCCCTACAGGCGGCGCAGGATAGCGAAGCCGCCCTGAAGGAAGAGTATGAGACCGAGGCGGCGAGCTGGGCTGAGACCCGGCGAGCCCTGGATGAAGGCTTCGGCCGGATCGAGGATTTGATCGACGGTAAGCCGCCTTCCTCGCCCCTCTTCTGCTCCTTGCCGCCAGGGTCTTTGGCTTAACTTGAGCTGCTGCTTGTTTTTTGGTGCGGACTACTTCCCCGGCTACTCCGCCTTTGCCGCCCAAAGCATCGAGGCCCATCGCAAGGCGCGCCGTCAGGCGGGGGCCAACATCGCGCCGGATGCAAACCGGACGCTTGAGGAGCAGCTCTTGGCTATCCAGGCGCGGTTGCAGCCGGCTCATCGGATGCTTCGCCGGCTCCAACGTGCCGGGGCGCCAGTGTTGGCCGCCCTCTGGCCCGGCGAGACGATCCCCCGCACCCCAAGCCGGACTGCCGACTGGCTGGAGGTCACAGTTGGTCGCTTTGAGGCTTGGAAGGCGTCGACGGCCCCCCTCGGAGCCGGGCGGGCGTTGGAGTTCGTTCGGGCTTGGTACCCAGGGCTGAGCCTGGACCAGCTGCGCACTTGGCGGATGGAGGCCGATGCGGAGCTGGAAGAGGTGAGGCCGGCTATCGCCCAACGGGCTTCAACGATCGCCGAGTGCACCGACATCAGCATTTTTGCACCGGAGATCGATGATGACGGTGTTGCCCAGCCGGAGGAGTGGTTCGGGCTGAACCTGGCGGTGGGCGAGGATTCGGCGGAGGAGATCGCCTCCAGCGACAAGGGCGAGGATGAGGAGGAGGACGATGGCGAAGACGTCGAGCCGGCTGGTGGAACAACCGGCCGACCTCAGGCCGACCGTGCCTCCAGCAACGAGGCGCGTGGAAGCGCGCCTTCTGCGGGAGGCGGTGACCAAGCCGAGGTTCGCCAGCCGGCCGCTCCTTCAGCCGGCACAACCGTCTCCTCCAACCAGCCCGGCTCGTCGGTCGCTCCGCCGGCTTGACCTGTCGTCCTTATTTTTCCTGCTTGTTGTCTTTTGAACAATCTCCATTAAGTTTTCGCAGTTCCACCCACTGGGGGTGTATCCAAACTATGTTGAATGTTAGCCTCTTGGAGGTCTTTTATGTAAATATTATTACGTGCATGTTTGGTTTCCATTCGCGTATGCTTTTTATCCTTAGGCTTTTTCCTTTGCCGCCTTCCCTCTTTGGGGAGGCAAGTACTTGAGCTTTCTTGGATTGAAGTGAAGTGAATGGAAACCGGCCGGCCGGCTACTCTGGTAGCCATGCGGTGGTGGGAGAAAAACCGGCTTTTGTTATATTAGTCCGTTAGTCCCTAGCCGTTTTTCGTGTGGGCGCCCGTTCCTGCCTTTAACTCTTGCCAGTCGGACAGCCGGTTCTTCGAACTGCGACTTTTGGCAAGAGAAAGCTTGGGAGCCGGCACACTACTTGTCTGACTGCGGGTAGGACTTCTAATATAACTCCAGTCGGCCAGTCCCCGGGCCGACTAGTCGAACCCGATGCTGGACGGAACAAGTAAATGAAATGACAAAGTCATAAGCACGATATTTTTCATTCATAGATAAGAGATGGCAGTCCCCGAGCCCTCCTCGGGGGGCCTATTGTCTCGTACTTAATACAAAAGTTAGCGTGATACATACTGCATTTCAACTGTAAAATCTTCGAAGGAGGTTGGCGTTCCATGGTCGTTCCGACTCCTTGCCGGAGTCGTCTCTCTTGCGTTCCTTCGGCTTCTGTGCGTCGATCAGGTAGTAGGAGTCGTTGCCTAGAGCTCTGCTGATGACGAAGGGGCCTTCCCAAGGGGCCGAGAGCTTGTGCTGGCCGGCTGTTCGCTGGATCACCCGGAGCACAAGATCGCCCTCTTGAAAAGATCTTGGCCTGACCTTCCGGCTGTGGTAGCGGCGCAAACCCTACTGGTAGATGGCAGACCGGCTGAGGGCTAACAGCCGTCTTTCCTCCAGCAAGTCTACGCCGTCTTCTCGTGCTTCCTTGGCCTCCGCTTCAGTGTACATGGTTACTCGAGGCGAGTCGAACTTGATGTCAGTTGGGATGACCGCCTCGGCACAATACACAAGGAAGAAAGGGGTGAAGCCGGTTGACTTGTTTGGTGTAGTGCGCAGACTCCAGAGGACAGCCGGCAGCTCATGAAGCCAACAGCCGGCTGAACGCTCCAGAGGTACGACCAGTCGGGGCTTGATGCCGGAGAGGATGAGGCCGTTGGCTCGCTCGACCTGGCCGTTTGACTGCGGGTGGGCGACGGACGCTAAGTCCAGCCGAATACCTTGCTGCGCAGAAACGTGCCAAGGCTCCTTTGGCAAAATTCGTGCCATTGTCGGTGATGATGCTGTGTGGCACGCCATACCGAGTTGTTATGTCTGTGATGAATGTTACAGCAGTCGGCCCATTCAGCTTCTTGATCGGCTTTGCCTCAATCCACTTGGTGAATTTGTCCACGGCGACGAGCAAATGCGTCATGCCGCCGCGCGCCGTCTTGAATGGGCCCACTATGTCCAGTCCCCAAACGGCGAAGGGCCAGGTGAGGGGAATGGTCTTGAGTGCCGAAGCCGGCATGTGTTGCTTGGAGCTGAAAAGTTGGCACCCTTTGCAATATTTAACTAATTCCTTGGCGTCATCCAAGGCAGTTGGCCAAAAGAAACCATGGTGGAAGGCTTTGGCGACGAGTGATCTTGAGGCCGCATGGTGGCCGCATTCTCCTTGGTGAATGTCTCTGAGGATTGCAATGCCCTTCTCTTGCTCGACGCATCGCTGGAGAACTCCAGTGACACTGCGCTTGATGAGCTCTTTGTTGACGATTGTGTATGCTCCGGCTCGGCGTTGGACTTGTCTTGCCTCTGCTTCGTCAGCCGACAGATCTTGGTTTACTAGGAAGTTGACGATGGACTGAGCCCATGACGGAGCCGCGACTTCTCCCACTGCCAATGTGGCTACAGCCACCAGGGTGGGCGGGCTGGGTGGTGAAATGCTGGAGTTGGCCGGTGGCTGTTGTGCTGGTGCAGTCCCCGGGCTGGCTACCACAGTCCCCGAGCCGGCTACTGCAGTCCCCGAGCCGGTTGCCGAAGCCCCCAAGCCGACTACTGAAGTCTCGGGGTCGCCCGCTTGGTTCTTCGAGCCGGACCCGGCCGCGTCGGGGTCAGGCGGCACGAAGATGGAATCGGACTCTAGAGACGGCTTGATGGATGGCTTGAGGAGGCATTGTAGAGCGACGCCGGTTGGTATTGCTTGCCGAGTGGAGTCTATTCGAGCCAGGGCATCGGCTGGCTTGTTGTCGGCTCGCGGTACATGGAGGAACTCGCATCCTTCAAAGTATCCGCTGAGTTGTTGGACCAGGAAGTGGTAGCTTGCCATATTTGCGTCCTTGGCGTCCCAGTCGCCGGATGATTGCTGGACCACCAAGTCCGAGTCGCCATAACATAGGATCCGGCGGATGCCGAGTTCCTTGTCAAGCCGGAGCCCGTGTATGAGCGCCTCGTACTCGGCCACGTTGTTGGAGGCGGTAAAGTGAATTTGCAGCGTGTATCTAAGCTTGTCGCCCTTGGGAGAGGTAAGGACGATGCGGGCTCCCAAGCCGGTGCGCATCTTGGACCCGTCAAAGTGCATGCGCCAATGGGTGGAGTCAGGAGCCGGCGGCAGGTACTGGGTCTCGGCCCAGTCGACGAGGAAGTCGGCCATTGCTTGGGACTTGATGGCGGTGCGGGGCTGGTAGAAGATCGTGTAAGGGGCAGCTCGATGGCCCATTTCGCCACCCAGCCAGATGCGTCCCGGCTGCCTATGATCTCGGCCAGCGGGGCGGTGCATACGACCGTGACGGAGTGCTCTTGAAAGTAGGGCTTCAGCTTCTTGGCGATGAAGTACACGCCGTAACACATCTTCTGGTAGTGCGGGTAGTTCCGCTTTGAAGTGGACAACACCTCGCTCAAATAATACACTGGCCTCTGGACTGGCTGGGCTCGACCTTCTTCTGGGCGTCGGACTACGATGACGGTGCTGACCACCCGGCTGGTTGCGGCAATGTAAAGGAGCATGGGCTCTTTCTCAGTCGGCGCCGCCAGGACGGGCGGCGTGGCCAGCATCTTCTTCAGCTCGTGAAAAGCTTGGTCGGCCTGGTCGTTCCACTCGAAGTGAGTGCTCTTCTTCATGAGGCGGTAGAGGGGGAGAGCCTTCTCTCCGAGCCGGCTGATGAAGCGGTTCAAGGAGGCCAAGCATCCGGTGAACTTTTGGATGTCTCGAAGCTTGGTGGGGATCGCCATTCTCTTGATGGCCTTGATCTTCACCGGGTTGCATTCGATGCCGCGTTCGGAGACCAGGAAGCCTAGGAGCTGGCTGGCTGGCACTCCGAACACGCATTTCTCGGGGTTGAGCTTGATTTGGAATCAGCGTAGGTTCTCAAACGTTTCCTTGAGGTCTCCCAGCAGAGTGCCGCGCTTCTCCGTCTTCACCACAATGTCGTCCACGTAGATGTGAGCGTTTCTGCCGAGTTGCTTGAGGAGGCACTTCTGCATGCAACGCTGAAAAGTGGCACCGGCATTTCTTAAGCCGAATGTCATAGTCAGGTAGCAGAAGGCTCCAAATGGCGTGATGAAGGCGGTCTTCAGGCGGTCGTCCGGATCTAGCTTTATCTGGTGATATCCTGAGTAAGCATCCAAGAAACTCAACAGCTCGCATCCGGCCGTGGAGTCTATCACTTGGTCAATCCTTGGCAGGGCAAAGGGATCTTTGGGGCAAGCCTTGTTGAGGCTCGTGTAGTCTATACACATGCGCCACTTGTTATTCTTCTTTAGCACAAGGACCGGGTTGGCGAGCCATTCTGGAAAGAAAACTTCCATAATGAAGCCGGCTGCCAGAAGCCGAGCTATTTCCTCTCCCACAATCCTGCGTTTCTCCTCCGACAGTCGGCGAAGGGGTTGTTTGGCTGGCTTCGCGTCTTCTCGGACGTGTAGTTTGTGCTCGGCGAATTTCCTCGAAACACCCGACATGTCCTTGGGGGACCACGCAAAGATGTCCCGATTCTCACAGAGGAAATTGGCGAGCTCGCCTTCCTATTTGCTGTTCAGGCTTGCCCTGATGACAGCAAACCTCTCTAGATGCTCGGGGTCAAGAGGTATCTTCTTCGTCTCCTTGGCCGGCTGGAAGGATCCTTGAGCATCGTGCTCCTTGGGGTTGGGGGACACGGCCGACTGCTTGCCGGCTATGGCCACGACTCGGTCCAACATCTTCTTTTCTTCGGCAATCACAAGGGACTCGGCCAGCCGGCTGCTGGCTGCCGCGCACTCAGAGGACTTCTTGTAATCGCCGGCTATGGTGATGACGCCTTTGGTGCTCGGTATCTTCATCTTGAGGTATGCATAGTGGGGAACTGCCATGAATTTGGCCAAGGCAGGTCGGCCAAGCAATGCATGGTAAGGGCTCTCCAGGTCCAGCACTTCAAACCAGATCGCTTCCCGGCGGAAATGCTCCTTGTCCCCAAAAAGTACATCAATCTTGATTTTGCCAATGGGGGCGCAGGACAGCCCGGGTACGATGCCATGGAACACTTTTCGAGTAGGCATGAGCTGCTTCGTCTTGACATTTAGCTTCTCCAGGGTATCACGGTACAGGATGTTGATGCTGCTCAAGCCGTCTATCAGCACGCGGGAGAAGCGGGCAGCGCGTCTGTCCGTCGTGAGGGTGGCTTCCAGGAGCAGCGCATAAGAGCCGGGAGACGGCATCACCTCCGGATGGTCGGCCTGGCTCCAGCTGATGGGCTTTTCTGACCAATGCATGTGTCCGGCGGGGTTGGCAGTGACCATGCTGACTTCCTGGTGCTCTCGGCGTTTGCTGCGCCGGTCTTCGGGCTGGCTCGTAAAGACGATGTAGGTTGCTTGCTCGTCAGGGAACTCGTCATGCACGGCTCCGACTGCCGGCCGAGCTGCCGGAGGCGGCGGGCCAGCAGGCGGAGGCGGCGCGAGCCCCTCGCCTTTGGAAATTCGGGTGAGCCAATTGCACTTTCAGGTTGTGTGGTTGGACGGCTTCGCGCCGCTGTGGAACTTGCAGGGGGCGTCGAGAGTTTGCTCGTAGGAGAAGGCCGACTGCCAAGCCGGCCGGCCGCCCTTGGGTTTCTTGGGTGCGGGCCGCCCTTCAGGCGACACGTCTTCAACTGTGGCCACCTGCCGACTGGCGGGAGGCGGCGCGGGGCCCTTGCGCTTGTGGTCGTTCGGGTGTGTGCGTCGGCCGGGATCCCCAGCCGGCGTCTTGGGCGCCGGGTTGAGTACTTTTCCGGACGTGTCTACCCGAAGCTCGGTCTTCATTGAGGAGTCGGCGGTCGCATATTTGTCCGCTATGTCCAGAAGCTCGTCGAGGGTAGCCGGCTCGTCGCAGAGAAGCTTGTGCTTGAGGAGGGTACCTTCTCGGCACCCGGCGATGAAGTATTCTATGGCTTGCACCTCGTGCACCCCCTCGCAAGAATTGCGGAGCTCGGCCCAACGCGTGAGGTAGTCGCGAGTGGACTCGGCCGGGCCCTGTACGCACAGGGAGAGCTGCCTAGGCTTGGGGGCCCGCTTGTAGGTGCTGGTGAAGTTGCGGATGAAAGCTTCGGTGAAATCTAGCCAGCTGTTGATGCTCAGAGGCTTGAGGCTGTTGAGCCAGGTCCGGGCCGTGCCTTGCAGCATGAGGGGCACGTACTTCACGGCAACGCGCTGGTTGCCGTTGGCTATGCTGACCGCCGTGGAGTAGTCGATCAACCAATCTTACGGCTTCACGGAGCCGTTGTACTTGGGCGTGTCTCTTGGGAGCGAGAACCCTTTGGGGAAAGGCTCGTCGCCGATGCGGGGGCTGAAACAAGGCGGGCCGGCATCGTCTTCTTCTTCCAGCGCCAGGGATCGCGCCAGGCGGTCGATCCGATGGCGGGCGTCGTTCACGTCTACTCCTTCGCGACGACCTAGTCGGCCGCTGAGAGTCGGGTGTGCCACTGGCGGCGGGGTGGGATATCTCTCTCCACGGGGTCGAGGCGGAGGCAGGTTGCCCCGCCATTCCATGGCTCGGGGATGGCCGTCCGCGTCTCGCTCGATGGAGATTCGGGTCCAGCTTCGGCTGGCCGCCGGCTCTTTCTCGCGCCGCGCGCGGGTGTTGCTCATAGTCCGTGTCTAGGACGTCGCGCCGTGATCTCGGTGCGGGGGAGGGCTTCCCGCGTGGGCGTCAGCTTCGTGCCGCTGTGCGGCTGCATCGATCAGCTGCTGGATGCGCCGGGTCATGTGGGGGAGGTCTTCGGCCTCCAAGCCGTCCAACTCGTCCACGGCCGCCTGGGCGGCACGCAGGTTCTCGAGTGGAGTGGCGTAGACTGGGCGGTCGACTCCCAGCGTGTCGGCGATGACGGCGCCACGTTGCTTGACAAGGCCGGCCCAGCTTGGCCCGCCCGGGGCGGGCGTGCCGAAGGCGGCGCGGTCAGCTTCGCGTTGGTAGGCCTCTGTGAGGCGTCTCACAGAAGCCAGCCTCCGGCCCTCTGCAAGGAGGGCGAGGCGGCGTGCCTTCAGTGCTTCGTCATTGGCATTAGCCGGGAGTGGGGTGGACAAGTCGTGGGCCGCCACGTGCGGGACGTCGTGGGCGCTCTCGTCGTCCGGGCCGCCGTGGCCGATGACCATCACTTCGGTGGTGACGGTATCGCGGCCGTCGGTCCAAGGAAGCGGGTCGTTGTAGATCACGACGTTGGTGGGGAAGGTGTCAAAGGAGGCCGTGTCAGAGTCGACAGGTATCGGGTCGGTGGAGCCAACCGACTCCAGATCCACAGCGGGCTCGCTGGAGACATGGAGCTGGCCGAGGAGGTTGGCGAGGTGATCGGTGCCCGCATCGGAGGCGAGCTCGTCGGAGATGAGGGTTTCGTCGGGGAGATCGGCCAGGCTGCTCGCCACGCGGATGCTGGTGACGCCTTGCAGCGCGTCGTGGCAAGCGCCATCGGGCGTGCCGGGCTGGCTACGCTCGCTGGGGAGGAAGAGGGTTCCCGTCCAGAACAGGTCTCCGGACGACGGTGCACCTGGCCCCACGGTGGGCGCCAAATGTTGGGTGGTAGGTGCGACATATGCCAACGGGTGGCTTATCATTGTGGGAGCCAGTAAGACGTCGCCGGTGCCTGGAAACGGGAGGAGGCGAAGACATGCACGCCGGCGAATCTTACCTAGCTTCGGGGCTCTCCGTGGAGATAACACCCCTACTGCTGCTCTGTGGGATCTCCGCATGATCACTAGATGAACAAGTAGCTACACAATGCTCCTTGAGCTGTTCGGTGGGAGGAGGAAGAAGGGCACGGCTGGCTTGCTTCCCCTCGTTGTGTGTGTCTAGATCTAGCTGAGGGTCGAACCCTTTGCATGGGTGCCCCGGGGGGTTTATATAGGCCTACACCCCGGGGATACAATGGTAATTTGACTGGGCGCGGGGCCTAGCCTTCTGTCACCGCGCTCGCCGGCTTCTGCGCCGACTGCTGGGGCCCGCCGGCTGGTGGGTCCCGCCGGCTACCAACTCCTTGGCAACAGGTAGGCCCCACTGCCAAGGGTCTTGTCGATGGCTGGCTACTGTTGCCTCATCCTGATGACGAGGGCTTCGTCGAGGTAAGCATGGCTACAGTGCCGCCGTCCGGCGGGAGATTACCATAGCCTTACCGCATCTTGTCTCCTTAATGGGGCGTCTTCTTCAAGGGGGGAAGCGAGCCAGCTGCGGGGAGCCGGCCCCATCTCGGGCCGACTAGGGGAGGCCAGGCCGCCTTCGGTTGTCTCTCTGCCCGAAGGGGCCCACCGCCCGTGGGCCGTACTGGTAGCCCGTCGTGGATGACATCAGGGTCAACATGGCAATAGTGCCGCGCCAGACGGGTCATGGCCACTCCGTACGGCGCACTGTGCCAGGCGTGCTCCGGGATTCGGGGGTGGCAGGCTTTACTATAGCCACGCCCCGTCTCATCGCCGCTAGGTGGATGCAAACTTTGAGGGTACGGTCTCGACCGCTTTATGGGAGCCGGCTTCCTGGAGTCGGCTTCTTGGAGTCGGCATCTTGGAGCCGGCTTCTTCAAGTCGGCCTCCCATGGTTTTCTTCATGAGGGGTAAAGTCGGGCCGCCTTCTTCGAGCTGCCTGGGTGACAGCCAGCAAGGGGAAGGCGGCCCCACGTCTTGGATTCCTGAGAGCCGGACGGGCTCGTAATTTTTTCAGAAGGGCCAGGGGAAGCCAGCTAGGCTACCCATGGCTATTTACTCCGACAACTCTGCTCCATGTCTTAGAGCGTTCGATCACGATCGCGTGGCCGAAAACCGCACCTCATTTGGACTCTCCTAGCTCCCTCTATGCCTATAAATAGACCCCCCATTCCAAATCCCGGGTCTCCTCCCCCGAAACCCTAAAATCTCAGATCCGCCGCCGCCGGACACGTCCGGACGGCGCCGGACACGTCCGCCCAGCCCCGCCGCTGCCACGTGGCGCCGCCCCACTCGCCGCCGCCTGCGCCCACTTCGCTGCCCCA
>NC_041380.1:122025918-122170237 GCF_002162155.2 Triticum dicoccoides | reverse complement strand
GCCCTTGCCGGCCGCTGCCTTCGCCGCTCGCCGCCACTCCGCCGCCCGGCCGCGCGCCGCCACGCCGCTTCTCCCGGTGAGCTCCACCTGCCCGGCCCTCCTACTCCGGCGACGAGCTCCGGTGGGATCCCCGGCGAACTTCGGATTCTGCCCGGATCTCAGATCTGAAATCCTAACCCTAGGTCGTTTTTTTCGCAAAGTCCCAAAATTCTTGATCCATATGCTCCTGTTCGAGGCCCCGTAACTTTGCATCCGTACCTCCGATTTGGGCGTATAGCATATCAAAATGTTCATCTCAGAGAGTACATCATTTCATTCCATTGCATCATTTTCATTTGAGCTCATCCTGACACCCGCAATACTGTTAGAAGAGGGCTACTTGAGTTAATTGTCAGATCTGTTACTCCGTTTAGCACTTTTGTCATTTTTGCCATGATTATTGTGTGCATGATATGCTCGTGAGTTCTTCATATGTTTTGTTAAGGGTTTTGTCATCTTTCCAGAGGTGCAACCCATGTATTTTTAGGATGTGTGTGGTGACTTGTTCAAGCTTGCAAAGTGAGGCACCCGGTAATTCTGTTTTCAGGGACTTAGTGATTTCACTAAGTCCTGGGATTGTTTAGTTCATGATGCCATATGTTCATGTTGTTTCCTAGTGATCCGTGCCTCTTTTGAGGATGATCAGTAAAGGTGTTTTGTTAATCTTGTAGTGCTCTATCCATCCATGTCTTTATTTGCAATTATGGAGCACCCTAGCTTGAGTCAATCGAGCTCTACTTTTGCTTCGTTGCAAATCTGGGCAGATCGTCAACTTGTTTGCGATTTTGCCGATGTTATTGTGGTTGATCCGTGCATGCTATGCCATTGTTCTTGCCATTTGTAGCTTGCATTTTGTGCCTTCTTAAGGGATGTATGCTTGTCTTGCCATGACTTGCACCGTAGTGAGTGCATCGATCTCGTAAACATGCCTTCGTGAGTTATGTTTCAGCATGTCCCAGTTTTCACTAAGTCTGAAAACTGATTATGTTTTTGCTATGTTCGTGTGCTTGTTAGTATATTTTGTGATCCCTTTTGACTCAATGTCACTAAAGGACTTTTGTTAAGCTTGTTGAGTAGCTCCATGCCATGTCTTTCTTTGTCATGTTCAGGTCCTGTAGCATGTTGTTTTGTTGCTCCGAAGAGGGCTATATGATCTGAAATTCCAGACAAGTGTTAATTTCACTAATTCTGAGATCTGTTTTACCATTTGCGTTTTTGCCATGCTTGTTTGAACTTGTTAATGGATGATTTGGCCATAGCTCAGTGCTAGACTTTTGTTAAGCATCTTGAATGCTTCCCTCCCATGTATTTTGATGTCATGTTTGGGTGCTGTAGCATGTTCATCTCATTGCATTTAGATGCCTACTTGCTGTAAATCGCAGACTGGTGTCATTTTTGAATCGCTTGCCATTTCCAAACCGTAACTCCGATTCCGACGTTCTTTATATCATCTTCAAGCGATTTCATCTCATCTTTCCAGTGGCACACTTGGATTTCCAAGTTGAGGCCAGGTTCATGCATTTTCTGTCATATCTTGCATTTTGCATCCCGCATAGCATATCATCTTTGCATTGTGTTGTTTGAGTTTGCACGTGGTTGATTGTATCCTTGTTGCTTGTTTGTCTTGTTTGGGTAGAGCCAGGAGACCAGTTCGCTAACGAGGAGCCCGTTGAGTTTGCTTTCAAGGATCCAGTCAACTCTAACAACTGTGAAGGCAAGATGATCATACCCTCGAAATCACTACTATCTTTGCTATGCTAGTTTGCTCGCTCTTTTGCTATGCCATTGCTACGATGCCTACCACTTGCTTGCAAGCCTCCCAAATTTCCATGTCAAACCTCTAACCCACCATTGTCCTAGCAAACTGTTGATTGGCTATGTTACCGCTTTGCTCAGCCCCTCTTATAGTGTTGCTAGTTGCAGGTGAAGATCGGAGGCCGTTCCTTGTTGGAACATCTTTTATTTACTTGTTGGGATATCATTATATTGCCATGTTATCTTAATGCATCTATATACTTGGTAAAGGGTGGAAGGCTCGGCCTCTCGCCTAGTGTTTTGTTCCACTCTTGCCGCCCTAGTTTTCGTCATATCGGTGTTATGTTCCCGGTTTTTGCGTTCCTTACGCGGTTGGGTTATAATGGGAACCCCTTGATAGTTCGCTTTGATTAAAGCTTTTCCAGCAATGCCCAACATTGGTCTTATCATTCGCCACCTAGCCTTTTCTTTCCCTTGGGTTCTGCAGACTCAAGGGTCATCTTATTTTAACCCCCCCGGGCCAGTGCTCCTCTGAGTGTTGGTCCAACTGAGCGATGTCCGGGGCTACCAGGGGCAACTCTGGGCTGGCCTACCCGACGTCTTGCTCATCTGAGTGTGCCCTGAGAAAGAGATATGTGCAGCTCCTATCGGGATTTGTCGGCACATTCGGGCGGTGTTGCTGGTCTTGTTTTAACCTGTCGAAGTGTCTTGAGTTACCGAGATACCGAGTCTGATCGGAACGTCTTGGGAGGAGGTCTATTCCTTCGTTGACTGTGAGAGCTTGTCATGGGCTAAGTTGGGACCCCCTGCAGGGATTGATCTTTTGAAATCCGTGCCCGCGGTTATGGGCAGATGGGAATTTGTTAATGTCCGGTTATAGATAACTTGAACCTTAACTTAATTAAAATGAATCAACTGAGTGTGTTACCGTGATGGCCTCTTCTCGGCGGAGTCCGGGAAGTGGACACGGTGTTGGAGTAATGTTTTGCGCAGGTTGTTCTCTAGTTTCTCGCTCGCGCTTTGCCTCCTCTTCTTGCTCTCCTTTGCGAATAAGTTAGCCACCATATTTTGCTAGTCGCTTGCTGCAGCTCCACTCATATTTTACCTTGCCATTCCTATAAGCTTAAATAGTCTTGATCGCGAGGGTGCGAGATTGCTAAGTCCCTGTGGCTCACAGATTACTATTGCACCAGATGCAGGGCCCGGTGATTCCGCTCCAGGAGGCGCGTATGAGTTCAAGTGGGAGTTCGACGAAGACTCTCAATGATACTATGTTTCCTTTCCCGATGGTCAGTAGTGGTGCCCAGTTGGGGGTGATTGGGACCGTGTCGCATGTTGGGTTCTCTTTTATTTTGGCGCCGTAGTCGGGCCATGAGTGTTTGGATGATGTAGTGTTATTTATGTGCTTGATTGACGTGGCGAGTGTAAGCCAACTATGTTATCTCCCCTTTTATTATTACATTACATGGGATGTTTGTGAAGATTGCCTAACTTGCGACATATGCCTTCAATGCGATTATGTCTCTAAGTCGTGCCTCGACACGTGGGAGCAATAGTCGCATCGAGGGTGTTACAGGCGCTTCAGGGGCTGATTCCTCTCGAGGATGCTCCACTGGGCCTCGTGAAGATGACCGGGATGGAGAAGCACGAGCACCATCCCCACCTTTGCTCATGGAGAGGGGCACGGTCGCAGGAGGTGACACGGACTCAATCGGCACCACCTCGCTCTCCCTTCTCCTCTTCGCCGCAGACGACGGCCTGGTTACACAACAAGGAAAGAGAGTCGGAAACGAGCATCAACATCAGGAACAAGGTGAGGCGGGGCACTTACTGGTCCACAGCAATGTAGTCCACCTTCTGCTTCGTGAGCTTGAAGCCTGAGAGCTTCGCGACTTGAGGTGCGGGCGCACCAGCCCCAGAAGCTAAAGCAGGAGCGGCGGTTGAGCCGGGAGCAGCTCCAGTCGGCACTAGAGCAGTAGCAAAATCTCGGGAGATCAGCGCCGACCTGCTCCTGATCGGGATCACTGATATGTCTCCAACGTATCTATAATTTCTGATTGATCCATGTTATATTATCTACTATTTTGGACTATATTGGCATTTATTTTCCACTTTTATATTATTTTTGGGACTAACCTATTAACCGGAGGCCCAGCCCAGAATTGTTGTTTTTTTGCCTATTTCAATGTTTCGGAGAAACAAAATATCAAACGGAGTCCAAACAGAATAAAATCTTTGGGAACGTGATTTTCTCACCGAACATGATCCAGGAGACTTGGACCCTACTCCAAGGAGTCAAAGAGGAGGCCACGAGGG
This sequence comes from Triticum dicoccoides, assembly GCF_002162155.2. Lineage (NCBI taxonomy): Eukaryota > Viridiplantae > Streptophyta > Magnoliopsida > Poales > Poaceae > Triticum > Triticum dicoccoides. The sequence continues at coordinate 122,166,127 of NC_041380.1, read as the reverse complement.
TGGGGGCGCCCCCCCTAGGACGCGCCCCTGCCTCGTGGGCCCCTCGGTGCTCCACCGACGTACTCCTTCCTCCTATATATACCTACTTACCCCCAAACGATCAGAACAGGAGCCAAAAACCTAATTCCACCGCCGCAACTTTCTGTATCCACGAGATCCCTTCTTGGGGCCTGTTCCGGAGCTCTGCCGAAAGAGGGCCGTCATCACGGAGGGCTTCTACATCATCATAGCCTCTCCGATGAAGTGTGAGTAGTTTACCTCAGACCTTCGGGTCCATAGTTAGTAGCTAGATGGATTCTTCTCTCTCTTTGAATCTCAATACAAAGTTCTCCCCCTCTCTTGTGGAGATCTATTCGATGTAATCTTCTTTTTGCGGTGTGTTTGTTGAGACCGATGAATTGTGGGTTTATGATCAAGTCTATCTATGAATAATATTTGAATCTTCTCTGAATTCTTTTATGTATGATTGGTTATATTTGCAAGTCTCTTCGAATTATCCGTTTGGTTTGGCTAACTAGATTGGTAGTTCTTGCCATGGGAGAAGTGCTTAGCTTTGGGTTCGATCTTGCGGTGTCCTTTCCCAGTGACAGAAGGGGCAGCAAGGCACGTACTGCATCGTTGCCATCGAGGATGACAAGATGGGGTTTATTTCATATTGCATGAATTTATCTCTCTACATCATGTCATCTTGCTTAAGGTGTTACTCTGTTTTTAACTTAATACTCTAGATGCATGCTGGATAGCGGTCGATGAGTGGAGTAATAGTAGTAGATGCAGAATCATTTCGGTCTACTTGTCACGGACGTGATGCCTATATACATGATCATGCCTAGATATTCTCATAACTATGCTCAATTCTATCAATTGCTCAACAGTAATTTGTTCACCCACTGTAGAATACTAATGCTCTTGAGAGAAGCCACTAGTGAAACCTATGGCCCCGGGTCTATTCTCATCATATCAATCTCCATCACTTTAATCTTGCTTTGCTTTTTTTACTTTGCCTTTACTTTTTACTTTGCATCTTTATACCAAAAATACCAAAAATATTATATCTATCAGATCTCACTCTCGTAAGTGACTGTGAAGGGATTGACAACCCCTAATCGCGTTGGTTGCGAGTAGTTATTGCTTTGTGCAGGTACGAGGGACTTGAGCGTGGCCCCCTACTGGATTGATACTGTGGTTCTCAAAAACTGAGGGAAATACTTACGCTACTCTTCTGCATCATCCCTTCCTCTTCGGGGAAAACCAATGCAAGCTCAAGACATAGCAAGAAGGATTTCTGGCACCGTTGCCGGGGAGTCTATGCAAAAAGTCAACATACCAAGTACCAATCACAATCCCTATCTCTCGCATTACATTATTTGTCATTTGCCTCTCGTTTTCCTCTCCCCCACTTCACGCTTGCCATTTTATTCGCCCTCTCTCTATATATCCTCCCTCTCTATTTGCCTTTTTGCCCGTTTGCTCTTGTTTTATTGTGTGCTAGTTTGCTTGTTTGTCGCGATGGCTCAACCGAGATTTGGTGATCTCCACCTCAAAAGGTTAGAGGAGATCGAAACCAACGTTTGGAAGTTTATGGTTTTGCAATTTGAGCATAACAGTTTCTTTAGAAATAAGCTTAAGGAACAAAAAAGTTTTATGAGTTATATGAATAAAGAGCTAGATGATATGTCTAAAGAATTTGATGGTATAAGATCCCAAATTGCTCGTCTAGAAAAGATGACTGCTGAAATTTCGGATATGCAAGCCACCTTAGTTAATAAGATGGCTGCTAAACCGGATTCCTATGAAAATCAAGATGAAGATCTAAAAGTTATTGATGTGTCTCCTATTAAATCTTTATTTTTCAATATTAATCTTGATGAAACTGAATATGATCTTCCTTTACCCAGAAGGCGTTCTAAAAATTCGGAGTATTTAGATCTTAATGATGAAATTGATGAAAGTGGAATTGAAAGAAATAAAAATCTAGATGTTGCTAAACCCACTATATTGGATTTCAAGGAATTTAATTATTAAAGTTGCTCTTTAATTGATTGTATTTCCTTGTTGCAACCCGTGCTAAATTCTCCACATGCTTATAGTCAAAATAAAGCCTTCACCGAACATATTGTTGATGCCTTGATGCAATCTTATGAAGAAAAACTTGAGTTGAAAGTTTCTATCCCTAGAAAACTCTATGATGAGTGGGAACCAACTATTAAAATTAAAATTAAAGATCATGAGTTTTATGCTTTGTGTGATTTGGGTGCTAGTGTCTCCACTATTCCCAAAACTTTGTGTGATTTACTAGATTTCCGTAATTTTGATGATTGCTCTCTAAACTTGCATCTCGCGGATTCTACTATTAAGAAACCTATGGGAAGGATTAATGATGTTCTTATTGTTGCAAATAGGAATTATGTGCCCGTAGATTTCATTGTTCTCGATATAGATTGCAATCCTTCTTGCCCTATTATTCTTGGTAGACCTTTCCTTAGAATGGTTGGTGCGATTATTGATATGAAGGAAGGGAATATTAGATTTCAATTTACATTAAAAAAAGGGCATGGAACACTTTCAAAGAAAGAAAAGAAAATTACCATATGAAACTATCATGAGAGCCACTTATGGATTGCCTACCAAAGATGGCAATACCTAGATCTATCCTCGCTTTTATGCCTAGCTAGGGGCGTTAAACGATAGCGCTTGTTGGGAGGCAACCCAATTTTATTTTTATTCCTTGCTTTTTTTCTCCTGCTTAGTAATAAATAAATTATTTAGCCTCTATTTTGGTTGTGTTTTTTGTGTTTAATTAGTGTTTGTGCCAAATATAACCATTGGGAAGACTTGGGGAAAGTCTTGTTGAACTTCCTATAAAAAAACAGAAACTTTAGCGCTCACGAGAACTGCTGTCATTTTTATTTCAAGAGTGATATTTAGTTAATTCTTTTTGCATATGATTAATAGATAAATTACTCACGTCCATAAATTTATTTTAGAATTTTTGGGGTTCCATATCTTGCGCTAGCTACAGATTACTACATACTGTTCTGTTTTTGACAGATTCTGTTTTTCGTGTGTTGTTTTCTTATTTTAATGAATCTACGGCTAGTAAAATAGTTTATAATCCATAGAGAAGCTGGAATACAGTAGGTTTAATACCAATATAAATAAATAATGAGTTCATTACAGTACCTTGAAGTGGTCTTTTGTTTTCTTTCGCTAACGGAGCTCACGAGTTTTCTATTTTGAGTTTTGTGTTGTGAAGTTTTCAAGTTTTGGGTGAATTCTTTTGATGGATCATGGAAAAAGGAGTGGCAAGAGCCTAAGTTTGGGGATGCCCATGGAACCCCCAAGATAATCCAGGGACACCAAAAAGTCAAATCTTGGGGATGCCCCGGAAGGCATCCCCTCTTTCGTCCACTTCCATCGGTAATTTACTTGTAGCTATATTTTTATTCACCAACATGATATGTGTTTTGCTTGGAGCGTCTTGTATTATTTGTGTCTTTGTGTCTTAGTATGCCACAATCATCCTTGATGTACACACCTTTTGAGAGAGCCATACATGAATTAAAATTTGATAGAATACTCTATGTGCTTCACTTATATCTTTTGAGCGTTATAATTTTGCTCTATGTGCTTCACTTATATCTTTTGAGCTATGTAGTTTTGCTCTATGTGCTTCACTTATATCTTTTGAGCATTATAATTTTGCTCTATGTGCTTCACTTAGATCTTTTACAGCACAATGGTGAATTTGTTTTAAAGAAACTATTGATCTCTCATGCTTCACTTAAATTATTTTGAGAGTCTCTTAATAGCATGGTAATTTGCTTAATAATAATATGCTTGGTATTCAAGATTTGTGAAACTTTCTTTTGAGTGTGTTGAATACTAAGAAAAGATTGAAGCATGATAATTGTTTTAAAAGTCATGCTAGTTGAGTAGTTGTGAATTTAAAGAATACTTATGTTAAAGTTTGTGATTCCCGTAGCATGCACGTATGGTGAACCGTTATGTGATGAAGTCAGAGCATGATTTATTTATTGATTGTCTTCCTTATGAGTGGCGGTCGGGGACGAGTGATGGTCTTTTCCTACCAATCTATCCCCCTAGGATCATGCGGGTAATACTTTGCTTTGATAACTTCTAGATTTTTGCAATAAGTATATGAGTTCTTTATGACTAATGTTGAGTCCATGGATTATACGCACTCTCACCCTTCCACCTTTGCTAGCCTCTCTAATACCGTGCACCTTTCGCCGGTATCATACACCCACCATATACCTTCCTCAAAACAGCCACCATACCTACCTATTATCGCATTTCCATAGCCATTCCGAGACATATTGCCATGCAACTTTCCACCATCTAGTTCATCATGACACATTCATCATTGTCATATTGCATATCCCAGTACACCGCCGGAGGCATTCATATAGAGTCATATTTTGTTCTAAGTATTGAGTTGTAAATAAATAAAAGTGTGATGATCATCATTATTAGAGCATTGTCCCAGTGAGGAAAGAATGATGGAGACTATGATTCCCCCATAAGTCGGGATGAGACTCCGGACGAAAAATAAATAAAAGAGGCCAAAGAAGCCTAAATAAAAAAGAAAGAAAAGAGGCCATAGAAAAGGAGAAAAGGCCCAAATATATATATATATATATATATATATATATATATATATATATATATATATATATATATATATAATGAGAGAAAAAGAGAGAAGGGACAATGTTACTATCCTTTTACCACACTTGTGCTTCAAAGTAGCACCATGATCTTCATAGTAGAGAGTCTATCATGTTATCACTTTCATATACTAGTGGGAATTGTACATTATAGAACTTGGCTTGTATTATCCAATGATGGGCTTCCTCAAATTTCCCTAGGTCTTCGTGAGCAAGAAAGTTGGATGCACACCCACTTAGTTTCTTTTTGACCTTTCATATACTTATAGCTCTAGTGCATCGGTTGCATGGCAATCCCTACTCGCCCACATTGATATCTATTGATGGGCATCTCCATAGCCCGTTGATACGCCTAGTTGATGTGAGACTATCTTCTCCTTTTTGTCTTCTCCACAACCACCATTCTATTCCACCTATAGTGCTATATGCATGTAGATTGAAAAAGTTTTGAAAAAGTTAGAGTATGAAACAATTGCTTGGCTTGTCATCGGGGTTGTGCATGATTTAAATATTTTGTGAGGTGAAGATAGAGCATAGCCAGACTATATAATTTTGTAGGGATAACTTTCTTTGGCCATGTTATTTTGAGAAGACATAATTGCTTTGTTAGTATGCTTGAAGTATTATTGTTTTTATGTCAATATAAACTTTTGTCTTGAATCTTTTGAATCTGAATATTCATATCACAATTAAGAAGATTTGCATTGAAATTATGCCAAGTAGCACTCCGCATCAAAAATTCTCTTTTTATCATTTTCCTACTCGAGGACGAGCGGGAATTAAGCTTGGGGATGCCTGATACGTCTCCAACGTATCTATAATTTTTGATTGCTCCATGCTATATTATCTACTGTTTTGGACTATATTGGGCTTTATTTTTCCACTTTTATATTATTTTTGGGACTAACTTATTAACCGGAGGCCCAGCCCAGAATTGCTGTTTTTTCCTATTTCAGTGTTTCGGAGAAACAAAATATCAAACGGAGTCCAAACGGAATAAAATCTCCGGGAACGTGATTTTCTCACCGAACGTGATCCAGGAGACTTGGACCCTACTCTAAGGAGTCAAAGAGGAGGTCACGAGGGTGGGGGGCACCCCCCTAGGGCACGCCCCCTGCCTCGTGGGCCCCTCGGTGCTCCACCGACGTACTCCTTCCTCCTATATATACCTACTTACCCCCAAACGATCAGAACAGGAGCCAAAAACCTAATTACACCGCCGCAACTTTTTGTATCCACGAGATCCCATCTAGGGGCCTGTTCCAGAGCTCCGTCGGAAGAGGGCCGTCATCACGGAGGGCTTCTACATCATCATAGCCTCTCCGATGAAGTGTGAGTAGTTTACCTCAGACCTTCGGGTCCATAGTTAGTAGCTAGATGGCTTCTTCTCTCTATTTGAATCTCAATACAAAGTTCTCCCCCTCTCTTGTGGATATCTATTCGATGTAATCTTCTTTTTGCGGTGTGTTTGTTGAGACCGATGAATTGTGGGTTTATGATCAAGTCTATCTATGAATAATATTTGAATCTTCTATGAATTCTTTTATGTATGATTGGTTATCTTTGCAAGTCTCTTCGAATTATCCGTTTGGTTTGTCCAACTAGATTGGTAGTTCTTGCCATGGGAGAAGTGCTTAGCTTTCGGTTCGATCTTGCTGTGTCCTTTCCCAGTGACAGAAGGGGCAGCAAGGCACGTATTGCATCGTTGCCATCGAGGATAACAAGATGGGGTTTATTTCATACTGCATGAATTTATCTCTCTACATCATGTCATCTTGCTTAAGGTGTTACTCTGTTTTTAACTTAATACTCTAGATGCATGCTGGATAGCGGTCGATGAGTGGAGTAATAGTAGTAGATGCAGAACCATTTCGGTCTACTTGTCACGGACGTGATGCCTATATACATGATCATGCCTAGATATTCTCATAACTATGCTCAATTCTATCAATTGCTCAACAGTAATTTGTTCACCCACTGTAGAATACTAATGCTCTTGAGAGAAGCCACTAGTGAAACCTATGGCCCCCGGGTCTATTCTCATCATATCAATCTCCATCACTTTAATCTTGCTTTGCTTTTTACTTTGCCTTTACTTTTTACTTTGCATCTTTATTCCAAAAATACCAAAAATATTATATCTATCAGATCTCACTCTCGTAAGTGACCGTCAAGGGATTGACAACCCCTAATCGCGTTGGTTGCGAGTAGCTATCGCTTTGTGTAGGTACGAGGGACTTGAGTGTGGCCTCCTACTGGATTGATACCTTGGTTCTCAAAAACTGAGGGAAATACTTATGCTACTCTGCTGCATCATCCCTTCCTCTTTGGGGAAAACCAACGCAAGCTCAAGACGTAGCAATCACGGCCAGTTCCTCCTTCTCCTGGGGAGCGTTTGCCTCATCATCGTCGGGAAAGGTGCGGAGGATGTCAGCCTTACTCAGGGGGGAGGTATCCCCCGTCCCTTTGGGGGTCACCTCTGAGTGTTCCTCCTCCTCTTCTTCCTCCCCGTGGGACTCACCAGAAGACAGCTCCACCAGCGTCGACGCCGCAGGGGCCCTGGTGAGCACCGGCGGCACCAGTCCACGCCCATCAAAGGTCGGCTTGGAGGCCACGATCAGCGCCCCGTCTTTGTGGTGGAACAAGGGAGTAAAGACATTCGGCAGATACTCCTGATCGTCCCCAACCAGGAGGCAGAGAGCTGTCGTCAGCTCCTCGTCGGACTAGGCCTTTGAGCTCGAACGGAGCTTGTCCTATTTATCCCCAAGTTCCCACAAGGTGCGCGTGCGGGCCTGAAGCGAGTCCACGTGCAGCGCTAGGAATTCCCTCAGGAGCATGGCCCCTGTAATATTTGCCGCCTTCACGTTGCCAGGCTTCAGGTCGGACTTCATCTGCTCCAGCACCAATGTCGCCCACTCGTCGGTGAGCTTCTTGCAGGACCACCCCTTTTCGGACTAGGGCCTCTTCGTCGGCAGCTCCAAGCGCGGGTGAACGCACTTGGTGCCCATCATGACCCATTTGGCCCTGAGGTTGCCGGCCTTCTTCCCAGTGTTTGAGATCGAGTTAGCCTTGCCGGCCGCAATGAAATTGGCGCACCCGGAGATATGGCCCTCGCTGGCACGGAGGAAGAAGAAGTGGCGCAGTAGAGCCACGGACGGCATCACACCCAGATATGCCTCACAATAGTAGGCGAAGATGGACAAGAGAAGGATAGAGTTGGGATGGAGATGCAGCGCCTACAACCCGTAGTGGCCGAGGACCTCATAGAAGAAATCAGAGAAGGGAGGAACCGACCCGATGGCACTATTGCTCGTGGAGAAGGGGAAGAACGTGCTCCCCTCGGGCTCCGGCACGTCGGAGGAAACCCGGAGCTCCGTCTTCCCCCTTTCATTGCTCTCCCCCACCATCAGCAAGCGCGTGGCGGCAAGGCTCTTCTCTGAGACGTTGGGCTAGTTGAGAGCAGGTTCGTACCAAGCCAGCAGCGAGGCGGGCTTGACCCTCCGGGGCTCCATTGGTTGCTGGTGCAAGAGAGGATGGGAGAAGATCTGGAGATTTCAGAAGCGGGGAGCAAGAAAGAGGATCCGAGCAAGGCGAAAGGAAACAGTGAAGGCGAGCACTGTCTACGCCAGCCTATTGACAGTCGGGCAGTTGCCGACGCAGCATGGGGAAGCGGAGACGCCCACGTCCAATCAACCGCCACGCGTCGACCAAGGCTGAAGGCTATTGGGGCCCGCGGCGCTCCACACTTGACCTTTGGCTTTGCCTCGAAGCCAAGCCAGAGCGCACCTTGGGCTCGGGGGCTACTGTTGGCGTTCTGGGAATGGGGGTCCCCAGACTTGCCTGCTTGCGGCCCACGGCGTGGCTTTGCTAGCAGGCCTGTACAGCCCATCTTAATCAACAAGGCATTCAAGACCTTCGCGAGGGGCCAAGCCTCGCGAGGCGGATGGCACAAGACCTCCTTAGGAGCGGCCTCACCAGGCTGGCTCATGAGGGGCGGAGAGTTCAAGGCCAGGCAAACCTCGCGAGGTTCTAGTGACGTGAGCCATGACGACCAAGGCCAGGCGGGCGCTAGCATGCGCAGCGTCCTTGTTTCCTCTTTGGTGCTAAGGAAGCAGGCGCAGGCGCGGAGTACCGAGGAATCAAGCAAAGGTTTCCATATCGGTGCAACGAGACCAGGACCAGCCGGATGGCAAGACGGAGGTCACCATGGAGCCCAAGACGGCATCATCACCAGAGTCTTTTGCAGGCGAAGACCACTTTTATCAGGATAAGCTGTACTAGTTGTCCCCTTAAATTGGCCGTTGTTGGCTCCCTTCCCGCTCAATATTTGGGGAGAGGACCAGGGCCTCTATAAATAGGACTGGCCACCACCCTAGCTAGGGCAAGGTAAATCGAAGCCTCACACGCACAAGTTCGCCAAGCACAAGAACACCTCAACCTCAGGAGGCTGTTCTTCCCTTCGTCCTGTTCATCCTCAGTCCGAGAGGCAATCCACCACCACCAAACTGGAGTAGGGTATTACACCACAACGGTGGCCCGAACCAGTATAAATCTTCTGTCCTTTGTGTTGCAAGTTCATGGAGTTAGTTTGTAAGATCTTAGCCGAGTTAGGATGAGGATCGGTAGGTGGGAAATCTTCATGCGCACCCAAGTGTTCGAACCTTAAGGGTTTTGCCGGAACCCGTGATCCGACAGTCACCATGAGCGCAACCATGGTGGCTGCCTCGGAGCGTAAGAGCTTGTGTTTGAGGAGGGTGCCATCCTAGCACCCGTTAACGAAGTACTGGATTGCTTGGACTTCGTGGACGCCCTCGCAGCTGTTCCAGAGCTCGGTCCAGCGTGCGAGGTATTCGCGGCCAGTTTCCACCGGGCCCTACACGCACATGGCGAGTTGGCTGGGACGGTCGGGTCGCCGGTAGGTCCCGGTGAAGTTGCGTACGAAGCCTTGCTCGAAATTGTCGGCATCCTGGGAGCGGGGGTCTCCAAACTGGCCTGCCTGCGGCCCACGACATGGCTCCACCAGCGGCCCTCTACGGCCCATCTTAACCAGCAAACACTCAAGACCCTTGCGAGAGGCCAAGCCTCGCGAGGCGAACGACGCAAGACCTCCTTGGGGGCGGCCTCACCAGGATGGCTCGCGAGGGGCGGAGAGATCAAGGCAAGGGGAACCTCGCGAGGTTCCTGTGACGCAAACCATGACGACCAAGGCCAGGCGGGCACGAGGCGGGCGCCAGAGTGCGCAGTGTCCTCGCTTCCTCTTTGGTGCTAAAGAAGCAAGCACAGGCACGGCGTCCCGAGGCATCAAGCAAAGGTTTTTGTATCGGTGCAACGAGATCGAGACCAGCAGGACGGCAGGACGAAGATCACCGTGGAGCCAAAGACGGCGTCATCACCATAGCCTTTGCCAATCGAAGACCATCTTGTCAGGATAGCCTGTACTAGCTGTCCCCCTTCAAACTGGCCGTTGTGGGATCCATTCCCGCCTAATATTTGGGAAGAGGACCCGGGCCTCTATAAATAGGGCTAGCCACCACCTTAGAAGGGAGGAGATTCCTCGACAGCATCAACTCACCAAGTACAAGAGCACCTCTCCTCAGGAGGTTGTTCTTCCCTTGTAACTGTTCATCCCCAGCCCAAGAGGCAATCCACCACACCACACTGGAGTAGGGTATTACACCACATCGGTGGCCCGAACCAGTATAAATCGTGTGTCCCTTTGTTTTGCGAGTTCGACACGCTAAGCCTTGAGATTCCGGTGAGGGCGTGAGCTAGAGGGAGGAGAGATCTTAGTGTGTACCCCAGTGTTCAAACCTCAACGGTCTTGCCGGAACCTGAAATCCAACATTTGGCGTGCCAGGTAGGGGTGCGCTGAAGCTTTCCTTCCGTTGATCCACGTTCCACCGCTCCACCGCATACATGTCGGACGCGCGTCGAGCCTGCGCCGAGCACCAGGCCGCCCTCGCCGCTCGTATCGTTCAGACAGCCCCTGTCGGCGGGCCTCCTCATCGTTCTCCATCTCTTGTTGCCAATGCCGCTACTGGCCTGACAACAAACGAGCAGCAAGCGTCCTCACTGCACCCCTCCGTGCGGCGGGACGACCGCACCGCCACCCCATCACTGACTCCGGCTGGCTCATCGTCTCACGCTCGCCGCGCACCCACGAACGCGCAGGCTGCGCTGCTCATGGCACGCGAGCTCCTGCGTTACCGCCCGGTCGACGACCTCTGTGAGGACTGGTTGGACCGCATCGCCGAACTCGTTAGTGCCTCTGGAGGCTCTCCTGCACCATCCCTCTCGCTGCCTCGCCCACCTCCAGCCGCGGGTGATGTAGCTCACGGAGCGCCTCCGCCGCCTCTGCATCAAGACGACACTCTTGCACCAAGACACGCAGCGCATGGAGCGCCACCACCCCCTCTGCGTCAAGACGGTGTCCTCGCCCTAAGACGCGCGGCCCCGCGGCGTGATCCACCGTGTCGCGTACCCGCGCACGCAGAAGGAAGCTGCCAAGAGGTTCCCCGGCCGCAAGAAAACACTCCAGCGCTCCCAGCACCACCACGACAAGACTGCGTGCCACCTGTGGTGGCGGTGCGCAGACATCAAGGCCAGGCCCCGCATCAGCAAAGGGTCCCGGTGGCCACGACAGGCTGCGCGCCTTCACTCCCGAGCTGCACAGCATTGTCTCGCAAGGTAAGTTCAAGCCGGATCTGCCTCCTCGCTACGACGGCACCCCCGACCCTGTGGAGTTCCTGCAGCTCTACGAACTGAGCATCGAGGCGGCCAGCGGCGACGAAAAAGTCATGGCGAACTGGTTTCGCATGGCTCTCAAGGATGGCGATCGCTCGTGGCTCCTGAACCTACCTCCAGGCTCGATCTCCTCCTGGGGTGAGATGTGCGACCGCTTTATAGCCAACTTCCAGGGCACTCGTGACTGCCCTCCGGCCGCGGGTGACCTGTGCCGCATCAAGCAACAGTCGGGAGAGACCATGCAGAAGTACATCCAATGCTTCAACAGTGTGCGTCTCAAGATCCCCAAGGTGACGGACGAGGCCATCATCTCAGTGTTTTCTGATGGCGTCCGCGACATCAAGATGAAGGAGGAGCTCTCCATCCATGAGGAGCTATGCACGACTCTGGAGCTATTCAACATAGCGATCAAGTGCGCGAGGGCTGAGGAGGGGAATCTCTCCCTCCTCGAGCTCCCTGCTGCTGATCCAGAGGAAAAGAAGGCCAAGGTCAAGGACGTGAAGCGCAAGGGAGTGGCCGTACCCGTGGCAGAGCCAGAGACAAAGTGCGGCCGGGACCTCCCTGAGTCATCCTAGGGCGGTCGTCCGTTCTGCGCCTTCCACAACATGCGCATCCACAACACCAACGATTGTCAGGAGCTTAGGGCCATTCGAGATGGACGCTTCGGTTGATGCCCCGAGCGCAACGACCGGGGCTACGACCGAGGAGGAGGATGAGGCGGAGGACGTTGGGACGACCGCGGCCCCTGCTAGGAGTGGCGCGACCAGCCTCGCGAGGACCGCTGGTAGGACCAGTCTCATGAGAGCGCTTGGAGGGACCAGCCTCGCGAGGACCATCCTCAGGGCAATCCTGGTCTCCCTGCACTGCCGCCACAACCAAGGAGGAACGACGACCACCATCAGTTCGAGGGGGCTGGGGGCTTCCAGGAGCCGCGCACCATAGCTTGCATCTTGGGTGGTGCTCAGGCCCCGGCTTCCCAGCGCATCTTTAAGCAGTCCTCTTGCGAGGTGAATGCAGCCCTCCCCAAGCTCGAGGCCACGCGCTCGCTCAGATGGTCCAAGTACACCATCATCTTCAGCTCGGCGGACCAGCTCAAATGCGTGGCGATCGCCGGCGTCCTCCCGATGCTCTGTTCACCCGTCATCAGCAATGTCCAAGTCACCAAGACCCTCATTGACGGCGGTGCAGGGCTCAGTGTCCTGTCCATCGAGACATTCGACAGCCTCCAAGTGCCATACGATCAGCTTCAGCCCACCAAGCCTTTCTCAGGAGTGACCGACGGCTGCACCACCCCGATAGGGCAAGTTTGTCTCCCTGTTACCTTCGGTCAGTGCAACAACTACCACACCGAGCTCGTCGACTTCGATGTCGCCCACATCCGTCTGCCGTACAACGCCATCCTCGAGTACCCAGCGTTAGCCAAATTCATGGCATTGACCCACCATGGCTACAACGTCCTCAAGATGCGAATAAAGAGATGTGGTGTGCTCCCTCAAGCGCGCCTTCCAAGCCGCAGCAACCGAAGACCCTGGCAGCGTGGGTGCGCAGTGCCCTCCTGAGGCCATCCCCAAGAAGAAGAAGCTACTCCGCACAGGGCCTCAGGGGAGCGGCTCCTCTAGCGGCGCCACCTCAGGACCGGTGCCACACTAGGGGTGCCTACCTCCCTCGCATAGGAAGGTGCGCCCGGTGCCCTCCTCGGGCAGGGCTCGGGGGCTATCTTCTGGAGGGCCTCAGACCTGGCCAACATCACGAGGGAGGTGCTCAGGCACCACGTGGAGGCATGCTTCGCTGCATGTTTCCCTAAAGAGGGCACCGGGCGAGGAGCGCCCGGTGCTCAGGAGTTCATCATCAAGGCCACTCAGGAGCTTCAGGAAGCAAGGGCGATATGCAGCGACCGCCGCCCACCTGGGGTAGCTCCCCACCCGGGCGAGGGTGGTGAGCTGCGCGTCTACATCAACATCCGAGGACTCAACAGGGCCGCATCTCAGGAGCGCTTCTGGCCTCCGTGTGCAGGCCGGTGTGAGGGTCCGCCTCACAGGTACGTTCGCATGCCGTTTGGCGTGCCGAGCGTGGCAGCCGCTTTCCAGCGCAATCTGTAGAGCATCATGGCGACCCAGGAGGCCAAGCATCACAAGGTCCTGGTGGAGACGGAGACAATCCTCAGGAGGTCGCCTGAGCCCCTAGAGCATCTCGAGGCTCAGGGTCTCGACGGCTCGTGAGGAGCGGCTTCTTCAGTGCGCACCTTCAGCTACCCCAACGCTCCTTCGACAACAAAACCAGGTGACATTTTCCAAGTTCATTCAGCTGGGAGCGCCCCTCGGGCTGCATTATTCCCAGGTCGCATGGGCATGTCCCTGCGGCATGTATCCTCTTGCATCTTTAGCTTACCCTGCTAGGGGCGCCCATTGGGCTGCATCATCCCCAGGCCGCTCGGGTCCGACCCAGTGGCATGTATCGTTTTTGAATTTACCTAAGCTAGTTTGCTTTCCATGCATGAGTTATTTATAGTCATTACCTGCTTGATTATCACCCACCACGGGAGCCACTCATGCCGGCACGACGCTTGTGCTCGGGTCCGTCCCTACAACGCTGACAAATCTGAGCGGTTGAGTTCTGGCTTGCGGCACGCCCGCGCACATCACCTCACCAGGCCCTCAGTGCCTTCACCTTCTGGCGGAGCGACTAGTGGCAGACCAGCAATCATAGCGGCAATTTGTGTCCATCCTCACGCTAACCTGCAGGAACCTCCTGAGGACAACAGTGGGAGGTACCGCGGGCTCCCTCTTCTCCCATGCAATTATCTTGCGCGTTAAAAGGGGGGCTCCTGAGCATCGTGACTCAGGAGCTCTTATTGGCTCTCCAGCCCTCACCCCCTGGCCTTGACCATGGCATCGACCTGGCATACCAGCGGCGGCTGAGCTCGCCCGAGGGCTGGGACCTGAGGACGTAGAGCACATGGAAGAGCATGGAGAAGAGGGGGGGGGCTTGCATGGGCCTAACCTGGCTGCACTACGACCATCGGCACACGAGTCTGGCGCAGCACAAGGAAACAATTACGAACTACGAAGATAAGTCTCGCGCCCGAGTCGGCCAAGCGCAATGGCATAAGATTCCCACCTCTTGCAGCCCTGTTGTGGTGGCGTCGCCTCCCTTTCCCACCTTTAGGTAGCTGCTTGCACGCTAAAAGGGGACCTCTTGAGCATCGCGCCTCAGGAGCTCTTACTGGACCTTGGGCCGCTCACCTCCTGGCCTTGACCACGGCATCGCGACCTGGCATACCAGTGACGGGTGCCGCCTGCCTGGGGACCGGACCTGTCGGCGTAGAGCACCAAGCTGCCGTGGGGTTGGAAAGGGGAGACCGAGCCGAGGCAGGACATGCGTTCACAAATTTTCATAATAAGGATAATATCAACAAAAGACATTACAGACCCTTTACACGCCCCCACTGGGTCCGGCTTGATTCCTCGCAGGGAACAAAAGAAGGGACTTTTTAGGGACCCTATCTACATGCGCCAGCGGCGCCGGCGCCATCATCAATAGTGGGCCATGAGAAGCCGGCGACAGCGGCGGCCGGATGTTGCGGCCTTGCTCAGGGCGCGGCGAGAGCTCGGGGGCACGTAATTGTCGTCGCTTGTCTCCGGAGGCTCGTCGAGCTTGGGAGAATCGCTGGACCACCAGGAGTCACCGTTGCTGCTGGAGGAGTTGCTAGCAAGGCCAGCGGCAGGCTCGACGTTGGCCGCTGCGCCATCCTCGCGACCCCCTTCAGGGCAGCACTCCAAGCGGCGGCCTTCTTTGCTAGAGACTTTGAAGAAGATCGTGGAGGCGCCGTCATACGTCTCCAACGTATCTACTTTTCCAAACACTTTTGCCCTTGTTTTGGACTCTAACTTGCATGATTTGAATGGAACTAACCCGTACTGACGTTCTTTTCAGCAGAATGGCCATGGTGTTATTTTTGTGCAAAAATAAAAGTTCTTGGAATGACCTGAAAATCAACAGAGAATATTTTTGGAATATATAAAAAATACTAGCGAAAGAATCAAGGCCAAGGGGCCCACACCCTGTCCGTGAGGCTGGGGGCGCGCCTACCCCCTGGGAGTGCCCCCCTTGCCTCGTGGGCCCCCTGGTGCTCCACCGACCTCAACTCCAACTCCATATATTCAGTTCGGGGAGAAAAAAATCAAAGAGAAGGATTCATTGCGTTTTACGATACGGAGTCGCCGCCAAGCCCAAATCTCTCTCGGGAGGGCTGATCTGGAGTTCGTTCGGTGCTTCGAAGAGGGGAATCCATCGCCATCGTTGTCGGCATTCCGGGAACGCGGGTCCCCAGACATGCCTGCCTGGGGCCCACGGCGCGGCTCTACGAATGGGCCCGTACAGCCCATCTTCACCAACAAGCACTCAAGACCCTCCTGAGGGGCCAAGCCTCGCGAGGTGGATGACACAAGGCCTCCTCAGGAGCGGCCTCACCAGGCTGGCTCGCGAGGGGCGGAGAGTTCAAGGCAAGGAAAACCTCGCGAGGTTTCAATGACGTGAGCCATGACGATCAAGATCAGGCAGGCGACAGGCGGGCGCCAGCGTGCACAGTGTCCTTGTTTCCTCTTTGATGCTAAGGAAGCAAGCGCAGGCGCCGAGTACTGAGGCATCAAGCTAAGGTTTCCATATCAGTGCAACGAGACCATGACCAGCATGACGGCAAGACGGAGGTCACCATGGAGCCCAAGGCAGCGTCACCACCAGAGCCTTTTGCAGGCGAAGACTACTTTTGTCAGGATAAGCTGTACTAGCTGTCCCCTTTCAAATTGGCCGTTGTTGGCTCCCTTCCCACTCAATATTTGGGGAGAGGACCAGGGCCTCTATAAATAGGACTAGCCACCACCATAGAAAAGGGGAAACTAATCGAGGGACAGGTTTGGAACTCACTCAGGTCATCCTCACACCCACCAAGCACAAGAACACCTCGCCTCAGGAGGCTGTTCTTCCCCTTGTACTGTTCATCCTCACCCCAAGAGGCAATCCACCACACCACACTGGAGTAGGGTATTACACCACAACGTGGCCCGAACCAGTATAAATCTTGTGTCCTTGTGTTGGGTGTTCGTCGAGTTAGCCCGTGAGATCTTAGCGAAACTAGGACGTGGATCGGTAGGGGGAGATATTCTCGCGCACCCCAGTGTTCGAACCTTGAGGGTTTTGCCGGAACCAGAGATCTGACATTTGGCGCGCCAGGTAGGGGTGCACTGGAGCTTCCCTTCCGTTGCTCCGCGTCCCGTTGCTTCATCGTCTCCATGGCGGACGCACGCCGCGCTCGCGCTGAGCGCCGGGCTGCCCTCGCCACCAGCATTTCTCAGATGGCTCCCGTCGGCGGGCCACCCCGTCGTTATCCGTCGCCTGCCGCCAACGCCGCCACCGGCCCGGCAGGGAACAAGCAGCAAGCATCCTCGCTGCATCCCTCGGTGCGGCGGGACGGCCGCACTGCCACTCCATCGCTGACCCCGGTCGGATCATCATCCCAGGCTTGTCGCGCTCCCTTGGAGGCGCAGGCCGCTCTGTGCACGGCGCGCGAGCTCCTGCGCTACCGCCCTGTCGACGACCTCTACGAGGACTGGCTCGACCGCATCGCCGAGCTTGTCAGCACCGCAGGGGGCTCCCCTGTGTCGTCCCTCTCACTACCTCGCCCTCCGCCAGCCGCGGGCGGCGTGGCCCATGTAGCGCTTCCAATATGGAGTCTTAGCGCCCAGGCGCGCGGCCCCACAGCGTGACCTGCCGCGTGTGGCGCCTGCGCTAGAAGAAAGAAGCTGCCAAGAAGTCCCTCAGCCACGAGAAAATGCCCCCGCGCTCCCTGCGCCACCACGGCAAGACCGCGTGCCACCTGCGGCGGTGGTGCACGGACACCATCATGGACAAGTTCTCCACCAGCGCAGAGTCTCGGTGACCACGGTAGGCTGCTGCGCCTTCACCCCAGAGCTGCGTAGCGTCACTTGTGCGAGAAAGTTCAAGCCGGATCTGCCTCCTCACTATGACGGCACCCCGACCCCGCGGAGTTCCTGCAGCTCTACGAGTTGAGCATCGAGGCGGCCAACGGCGATGAGAAAGTCATGGCGAACTGGTTCCCCATGGCTCTCAAGGATGGTGCCCGCTCCCGACTCCAGAACCTACCTCCAGGCTCGATCTCCTCCTGGAACGATATGCATGACCGTTTCGTTTCCAACTTCCAGGGCACTCGCGACCGCCCACCAGCTGCGGGTGACCTACGCCGCGTCAAGCAACAACCAGGAGAGACCCTCCAGAAGTACATCCAGCGCTTCAACAATGTTCACCTCAAGATCCCCAAGGTGACGGACGAGGCCATCATCTCCACGTTCTCTGATGGCGTCCGCGACGTCAAGATGAACGAGGAGCTCGCCATCGACGAGGAGATGTGCACGTCTCTGGAGTTGTTCAACCTGGCGACCAAGTGCGCAAGAGCAGAGGAGGGGCGCCTCTCCCTCCTCGAGCTCCCGGATGCGGACCCGGAGGAGAAGAAAGCCAAGGCCAAAGACGTGAAGTGCAAGGGAGCAGCCGTGCTCGCGGCGGAGCCGGACACAAAGCACGGCAGGGAACTACCCGAGTCATCCAAGAGTCGCCGACCATTCTGCGCCTTCCATAACCTGCATAGCCACAACACCAGCGACTGTCAAGAGCTTAGAGCCATGCGAGAAGGACGCTTCGGTCGATGCCCCAAGCGCAACGACTGGGGCTACGGCCGAGGAGGAGGACGTGGTGGCAGACGCTGGGATGACCGTGGCCCACGCCAAGAGTGGTGCGACCGGCCTCGTGAGGACCGTTGGCAGGATTAGTCTCGCGAGGGCGCCTAGAGGGATCAGCCTCGTGAGGATCGTCCTCAGGACAACGCCGGTCTCCCTCCACTACCGCCACCACCAAGAAGGAATGACGACCACCATCAGGACGAGGGGGCTGGGGGCTTCTAGGAGCCGCGTGCCATCGCCTGCATCTTGGGCGGAGCTCAAGCCCCAGCCTCACAATGTATATTCAAACAGTTCGCTCGTGAAGTGAATGCAGTCCTCCCCAAGCTTGAGCCCATGCGCCCGCTCAGATGGTCCAAGTGCGCCATCATGTTTAGCTCGGCAGATCAGCTCAAGTGTGCAGCTACTGCCGGCACCCTCCTGATGCTCTATTCACCAGTCATTAGCAATGTGCAAGTTACCAAGACTCTCATCGATGGTGGCGCAGGGCTCAATGTCCTGTCCGTCCACACGTTCGACAACCTCCAAGTGTCGTATGATCCGCTTCAGCCCACCAAGCCTTTCTCAGGAGTGACCGATGGCTCCACCACCCCGATCGGGCAGGTCCGCCTCCCCGTCACCTTCGGACAGCGCGACAACTACCGCATCGAGCTCATCGACTTTGACATTGCCCACATCCATCTACCATACAATGCCATCCTCGGGTATCCGGCCCTGGCCAAGTTCATGGTTGTGACGCACCACAGCTACAATGTCCTCAAGATGCCAGGAAGCGACAGGATCATCACAGTCCCCTATGAAGAAAGAGATGCGGTGTGCTCCCTCGAGCGCGCCTTCCAAGCAGCGTCAATCGAAGACCCCGGCAATAATGCAGCTCGGTACCCTCCTGAGGTCGTCCCCAAGAAGAAGAAGCAGCTACTCCATGACGGACCTCAAGAGGGCAGCGCCGCAAGTGGCACCTTGTCAGGATCAGCGCCCGTGCCAGGGGTGCCTCCCTCTGTCACATAGGAAGGCGCACCCGGCGCCCTCCTCGGACAGGGCTCGGGGGCTCTCTTCTTGAGGGCCTCAGACCTTGCCAACGTCACGAGGGAGGTGCTCGGGCACCACTTGGAGGCGTATTTCGTGGCACGTCTCCCTCAGGAGGACACTGGGCAAGGAGCGCCCGGTGCTCAGGAGTTCATCACCAAGGTATCTCAGGAGCTTCAGGAAGCACGAGCAATACGCGGTGACCGCCGCCCACCTGGCGTTGCTCCCCGCGCAGGCGAGGGTGGTGAGCTGTGCATCTGCATCGACATACCAGGGCTCAACCGAGCCGCATCTCAGGAGCGCTTCTGGCCTTCGCGTGTTGGGCTCTACAAAGGTCCACCTTACAGCTACGTCCGTATACCGTTCGTCCTGCCAAGCGTGGCTACTGCCTTCCAGCGCAACCTGCGAAGCGTCATGGCGGGTCAGGAGGCCAGGCACCACACAGTCCTGGCGGAGATGGCGACGGTCCTCAAGGAACCTCCTGGACCCCTGGAGCCTCCCGAGGCTCAGGGCCTCGGTGGCTCGTGAGGGGCAACCCCTTCACTGCATACCTTCAGCTGCCTCAACACCCCTTCATCAACGGAACCAGGTGACATTTTCCAAGTTCATTTACTTGGGAGCGCCTAGGGGGCTGCATTATTCCCAGGCCGCGTGGGTCCGTCCCTGTGGAATTTATCCCTTCTTGTTTGTCTTTAGCTTACCTTGCTGGGGGCGCCCCTCGGGCCTGACCCAGTGGGACGTATCATTCATGCATTTACCTAAGATAGTTTGCTTTCCATGCTTTATCTACCTATGACTATCGCCTGCTTGATTGTCTCCCATCATAGGAGCCGCATGCCGGTCGTCTTTCTTCAGGACCCTTCGCGTGAGAGGGTTAGGCACGACGTCTGTGCTCGGGCCCGTCCCTGCAACATTGATAAATCTAGCGGCCGAGCTCTGTCTGGCGGGCTAGCCCCGTTCACGTCACCTCCTGGGGCCGTTAGTGCTTGGCTTTCTCACGCGATAACCTCAGGAGATTCGTTTCGTGCAGGTTGTCTAACCACCTCGCAGGACCACCATAGCGAACAAGAATCAAGACCAGACGCAACCCACCTTGAGGTAGGGCCTCGTGAGTCCCGTGCTGGATCATGAGTGCCCAAACACACCTCGTCTAGCCCTGTCGTGCAAGCCACGTGTCAGGGCGGGGCTATACACGCCCCAGGGGCTCTCCGCAGTAGGGAGTCCCCTCCCACGTACCAGTGGAAGCACCATGCTCCGCGCTGGCAGTCGACACTGCCGAGGAGCGGCTATGCCCGTGAAAGTGCGGAAGCACCATGGTCCATCCTGGTGATAAACAACTGAGGGCGGCCTCACGGCCATATCAACCTCAGGGAGCCTCCAGGCTCGGTGTCTGGCCTCATCGCAACGCCTCCCCTCGGGAGAGCCGCGCGAGGGGGCTGGGCACGGGGGCTGCGCTCGGGTCACGCCCAAGCGTACACCATCCCGCCAGGTCCTTCGGACCTGGTCGTTGCGCGCCCCTCCCGAGCCGAGCCTCGGCGAGGACAAAGGTATGAAGGGTGTTTGAACGTCAAGGGGGACTCCTAAGCATCGTGACTCAGGAGCCTAACTGACCACGTAGCCCCTTAGTCCTTGGTCCGTCCTGGTCTCTGGTTGGCCCAATGGCGGTTGAGGTATGCACGGGGTCAGGCCCTGCCGACGTAGAACACAAGACTTGCCATTGCATCTCCTTTCCACAAGTTGTTTGCACGTCAAGGGGGACTCCTGAGCATCGCAACTCAGGGGCCTAACTGGTCTCATAGCCCCTCACTCATTGGGTCCGTCCTGGTCTCCGGTCGGTCCAACGGCGGTTGAGGTATGCGCGGGGCCGGGCTCTGCCCACGTAGAACATAAAGCAAATAGGAAGAAAATTACAAAATCTCAAAGCAAATATTACAAGACATATTGTTCTCCGAATACCAAACACAAGTTTAAACGCATCCACGAGGCATGCTACATGCTGCAGGAGTTTCAACAAGAAAGGATCCGCAAGCCAGTCATCCCTCGATACCGCCGGCACCTACAAGAGGCAAGAGGTGCCCCCTCCTGGGTGGTGTCGCCTTCACCTGCACCACCGGTCGAAGGCGCGGGGGCAAAGGCGTCGAACTTCTCCAGTAGGGCTTCCACCTGACCCTTCACGGCTGCGGCGGTGGCTGAGCAGTGTTCATCAGCCACGGGCTCCAGCAGCTCATCAAGGCGGGCGGTAGGATCGTGAAGATGGAGGTGGCTGAAGACGTGCGTCAGTGCGGCTGAAGAAAGGATGCAAGCCTCTGCCTCTGCCATGGGGCCGATGCCATGCATGACTTCCTCAAGCGCCTCGACCAAGTAGGGAAGCAACTGGGCGGGGCCGTCCTCATTGGTGGCCAACGGCTTCTCCAAGCCCTTCTCATAGAATGACTTCACGGCCTCGCGAGACCTCTTCTCCAGAAGCGCGAAGGGCGCACGGTCCTCGGCCAGAACCTTCGCCTTGGCGTCAAGATTGACCCCCTTCGCCTCCACCTTCAGCTCCAGCTCCTCCAGCCGGTTGTGTTTAGTGGCCTGTGCCTTCACCAACTCCCCCAGCTCGGTGTCGCGGTTCTTGATGGCATCCTCCCGGGCCCTCATCTCCTCCTCCTTCGCCTTGCGGCCACGAGCTTCTTCAGCGCGCTCATCACGCAGACTCTTCAGCTCATCCTCCAGCGCTGGACAGCAGTCGTGGGCGGCTTCGGCGTCCTTCAGTGCCGCCTCGCGATCGGCCGCAGCTTGAGTGATGTGTTGGAAATATGCCCTAGAGGCAATAATAAAATGATTATTATTATATTTCCTTGTTCATGATAATTGTCTATTGTTCATGCTATAATTGTGTTATCCGGAAATCATAATACATGTGTGAATACATAGACCATAACATGTCCCTAGTGAGCCTCTAGTTAACTAGCTCGTTGATCAATAGATAGTCACCGTTTCCTGACTATGGACATTGGATGTCATTGATAACGGGATCACATCATTAGGAGAATGATGTGATGGACAAGACCCAATCTAAAGCATAGCACAAGATCGTGTAGTTCGTTTGCTAGAGCTTTTCCAATGTCAAGTATCATTTCCTTAGACCATGAGATCATGTAACTCCCGGATGCCGTAGGAGTGCTTTGGGTGTACCAAACGTCACAACGTAACTGGGTGACTATAAAGGTATACTACAGGTATCCCCGAAAGTATCTGTTGGGTTGACACGGATCGAGACTGGGATTTGTCAGTCCATATGATGGAGAGGTATCTCTAGGCCCACTCGGTAATGCATCATCATAATGAGCTCAATGTGACCAAGTGTTTGGTCACGGGATCATGCATTACGGTACGAGTAAAGTGACTTGCCGGTAACGAGATTGAACGAGGTATTGGGATACCGATGATCGAATCTCGGGTAAGTAACGTATCGATTGACAAAGGGAATTGAATACGGGATTGATTGAATCCTTGACATCGTGGTTCATCCGATGAGATCATCAAGGAGCATGTGGGAGCCAACATGGGTATCCAGATCCCGTTGTTGGTTATTGACCGGAGAGTCGTCTCGGTCATGTCTGCGTGTCTCCCGAACCCGTAGGATCTACACACTTAAGGTTAGGTGACGCTAGGGTTGTAGAGACATTACTATGCGGTAACCCAAAAGTTGTTTGGAGTCTCGGATGAGATCCCAGACGTCACGAGGAGTTCCGGAATGGTCCAGAGGTGAAGATTTATATATAGGAAGTCCCGTTTCATCAATCGGGAAAGCTTCGGGGGTAATCGGTATTGTACCGGGACCACCGGAAGGGTCCCGGGGTTCACCGGGTGGGGCCACCTATCCCGGAGGGCCCCATGGGCTGAAGTGGGAGGGGAACCAGCCCCTAGTGGGCTGGTGCGCCCCCCATGGGCCTCCCCCTGCGCCTAGGGTTGGAAACCCTAGGGGTGGGGGCGCCCCACTTGACTTGGGGGGGCAAGCCCCCCTTGGCCGCCGCCGCCCCCCCTTGGAGATTGGATCTCCTAGGGCCGGCGCCCCCCCTAGGGGCCCTATATATAGTGGGGGAGGGAGGGCAGCTGCACCAAGTCTCTGGTGCCTCCCTCTCCCCACGTAACACCTCTCTCTCTCTCGTTGGAGCTTGGCGAAGCCCTGCCGAGATCACCGTTGCTTCCACCACCACGCCGTCATGTTGCTGGATCTCCATCAACCTCTCCTTCCCCTTGCTGGATCAAGAAGGAGGAGACGTCCTCCCTAACCGTGCGTGTGTTGAACGCGGAGGTGCCATCCGTTCGGCGCTTGGTCATCAGTGATTTGGATCACGACGAGTACGACTCCATCAACCTTGTTCTCTTGAACGCTTCCGCTCACGATGTACAAGGGTATGCAGATACACTCCCCTCTCCCTCGTTGCTAGATGACTCCATAGATTGATTTTGGTGATGTGTAGAAAATTTTAAAATTATGCCATGTTCCCCAACACGACGGCCCGCTTCTCCTTCTCGGAGGTCGTCGCGGCCTGGCTCAACGCCGCTCGGACTGCTACGTCAGACTGAAGCCAGCCGAAGGCCAGCTCCAGGTGCCTGGCTACCAGGCGCGGATCCACGCCCAGGAGATCTTTCCGCAGCTGAGTCATCTCTAAAAGGGCACGCTCCAAGACAGCAGAGGAGGCAGAAGAACCTGGGAGTAATGGCGCAGGAGGAGGAGGAGGCGACGTTGTCACCAGGGCTTGGGAGACCAAGGGCTCCTGAGCCTCCGGGACTTCAACAGTCGAACCGGACACCGGCACTTCCGGATCCCGCTGGGCCTCGGGGGCTGACTCATCCGGACGACGCCCCTACGGGCTTCGCGAGGGCGAAGGGCCGGAGAGGTACGAAAGATGTCATTTCCTTTCTCCATGGAGGGGGGTGCGGCCACTACAGATGGTTTAGTCCCAGACGTGGGCGTTGCGTCCTCCTTCCTCTTCTTTGCTGAAGGTGGCGGCCTGGTCAAACAAGGACGAACGTAAGGAGGCAGGAGTATAAGCAAGAACAAGATGAAGCTCAAGCACTTACTGGTCCACAGCAGTGTAGTCCACCCTCCGCTTGGTGAGCTTGAAGCCTGAGAGCTTTGAGGCCTGAGGAGTGGGCACACAGACTCCGAGAGCAGAAAATGACGTAGCAGAAGGACCGGAAGCAGCTTCAGATGCAATCAAGGCGGGAGTAACACCTCGAGAGATCAACGATGATCTGCCCCTCGTCGGGATAACGGGCAGCTTCCCCTCCTCCCGGCGGGCGCCGACCTCATCATCGTCAGGAAAGGTGCAGAGGATGTCAGCTTTGCTCAAGGGGGAGGTCTCCCCCATCCCTTCGGGGGTCACCTCCGAGTCTTCCTCCTCCCCCTCTTCCTCCCCGTGGGACTCATCAGAAGACAGCTCCACCAGCTTCGGCGCCGCAGGGGACCCAGTAGGCGCCGGCAGCACCAGCCCACGCCCGTCAAATGTTGTCCTGGAAGCCACGACCTACGCCCCGTCCTCATGGCGAAACAAGGGGTGAAGATGCTCGTGGGATACTGCTGGTCGTCCCCAACCAGGAGGCGGAGAACTGCAGCTAGCTCCTCGCCAGACAAGGCCTTCGGGCTCAAGCGAACCTTGTCCTCTTCGTCCCCAAGCTCCCACAAGGGGCGCGTGCGGGCTTGAAGCGGGGCCACGGGCAGCATCAGGAATTCCCTCAGGAGCATGGCCCCTATAACCTTTGCCGCCTTCGCGTTGCCCGGCTTCAGGTCGGAATTCATCTGCTCCAGCACCAACATCGCCCGCTCGTCGGTGAGCTTCGCGCAGGACCACCCCTTGTCGGACTGGGGCATCTCCGTCGGCATCGTCAAGCGTGGGTGGATGCATTTAGCGTCCAACATGGCCCGCTTGCTCCAGAAGCCTTCGGCTTTCTTCCCCGTCTTTGAGATTGAGTTGTCCTTACTGGCCGCAATGAAATTGACACACCCGGAGGCATGACCCTCCTTGACGCGGAGGAATAAGAAGTGGCGCAGAAGGGCCACGGACGGCATCACGCCGAGGTACGCCTCGTAGTAGTAGGCGAAGATGGACAAGAGAAGGATGGAGTTGGGATGAAGATGTAGTGCTTGCAGCTCGTAGTGGCCGAGGACCTCATAGAAGAAGTCAGAGAAAGGGGGAACCAGTCCTGCAGCGATGCTACTCATGAAGAAGGGGAAGAAGGTGCTTCCTTCGGGCTCCGGCACAGCAGAGCTGACCCGAAGCTCAGTCTTCCCTCTCTCGTTGCTTTCCCCCGCCATCAGCAAGTGTGTGGCGGCGAGGTTCTTCTCTGAGACATTGGGCGCGTCGAGGGCTGGCTCGTACCAAGCCGGCGGCGAGGAAGACTTGACCTTGCGCAGCGCCATTAGTCGCTGATGTGGGAGAAGATGGAAGCAGATCTGGGGATTTCGGAGGCAGGACGCAAGAAAGGGTATCTGAGCAAGGCGAACGGAAGCAGTGAAGGCAAGCACTGTCTAAGCCAGCCTTTTGACAGTCGGGCAGTTGCCGAGGCTCCATGGGGAAGCGGAGACGCCCACGTCCGATCAGCCGCCATATGTCGACAAAGGCCGCAGGCTATTGGGGCACGCGGCGCTCCGCACTTGACCTTTGGCTTCGCCTCGAAGCCAAGCCCGAGCGCGCCTTGGGCTCGGGGGCTACTGTCGGCGTTCTAGTAACGAGGGTCCCTAGACTTGCCTGCTTGCGGGCCACGGCGTGATCTACGAGCAGGCCCGTACAACCCATCTTCACCAACAAGCACTCAAGACCCTCGCGAGGGGCTAAGCCTCACGAGGCGACGACACAAGGCCTCCTCAGGAGCGGCCTCACCAGGCTGTCTCACGAGGGGCGGAGAGTTCAAGGCAAGGCAAACCTCGCGAGGTTTCAATGTCGTGAGCCATGACGATCAAGATCAGGCAGGCTCCAGCCGAGCGCCAGCGCACACAGTGTCCTTGTTTCCTCTTTGCTGCTAAGGAAGCAAGCGCAGGCGCGAAGTACCGAGGCATCAAGAAAAGGTTTCCATATCAGTGCAAGGAGACCATGACCAGCGGGACGGCAAGACGGAGGTCACCATGGAGCCCAAGGCGGCGTCACCACCAGAGCCTTTTGCAGGCAAAGACTACTTTTTCAGGATAAGCTGTACTAGTTGTCCCCTTTCAAATTGGCTGTTGTTGGCTCCCTTCCCGCTCAATATTTGGGGAGAGGACCAGGGCCTCTATAAATAGGACTAGCCACCACCATAGAAAAGGGGGGACTGATCGAGGGACTAGTCTGGAACTCGCTCAGCTCATCCTCACACCCACCAAGCACAAGAACACCTCGCCTCAAGAGGCTGTTCTTCCCCTTGTACTGTTCATCCTCAGCCCAAGAGCAATCTACCACACCACACTAGAGTAGGGTATTACACCACAACGGTGGCCTGAACCAATATAAATCTTGTGTCCATGTGTTGCGAGTTCGTCGAGTTAGCTCGTGAGATCTTAGCAAAGCTAGGACGTGGATCGGTAGGGGGAGATCTTCGCGCGCACCCCAGTGTTCGAACCTTGAGGGTTTTGCCGAAACCCGAGATCTGACAATCGTCATCATCACCCTTCCTCCATCACCAATTTCATGATGCTCACCGCCTTGCGTGAGTAATTCTATCGTAAGCTTGCTGGACGGTGATGGGTTGGATGAGATTTATCATGTAATCGAGTTAGTCTTGTTAGGGTTTGATCCCTAGTATACATTATGTTCTGAGATTGATGTTGCTATGACTTTGCTATGCTTAATGCTTGTCACTAGGGCCCGGGTGCAATGATTTCAGATCTGAACCTATTATGTTTTCATGAATATATGTGAGTTCTTGATCCTATCTTGCAAGTCTATAGTCACCTATTATGTGTTATGATCTGTTAACCCCGAAGTGATAATAATCGGGATACTTACCGGTGATGACCGTAGTTTGAGGAGTTCATGCATTCACTAAGTGTTAATGATTTGGTCTGGTACTCTATTAAAAGGAGGCCTTAATATCCCTTAGTTTCTAATAGGACCCCATTGCCACGAGAGGGTAGGACAAAAGATGTCACGCAAGTTCTTTTCCATAAGCATGTATGACTATATTCGGAATACATGCCTACATTACATTGATGAACTGGAGCTAGTTCTATGTCACCCTATGTTATAACTATTGCATGAGGAATTGCATCCGACATAATTATCCATCACTGATCCATTGCCTACGAGCTTTTCATATATTGATCTTGGCTTATTTACTTTTCTGTTGCTACTGTTACAATTACTATAAAACCAAAACTACTACCGTT
Organism: Triticum dicoccoides; assembly: GCF_002162155.2. NCBI lineage: Eukaryota > Viridiplantae > Streptophyta > Magnoliopsida > Poales > Poaceae > Triticum > Triticum dicoccoides. Next base: position 122,138,570 of record NC_041380.1, on the reverse strand, counting down.
ACTTTTTCCACTGTTACCACTACTATCGTATTACTTTGCTACTAAATACTTTGCTGCAGATATTAAGTTTCCAGGTGTGGTTGAATTGAAAATTCAGCTGCTAATACTTGAGAATATTCTTTGGCTCCCCTTGTGTTGAATCAATATATTTGGGTTGAATACTCTACCCTCAAAAACTGTTGCGATCCCCTATACTTGTGGCTTATCAAGACTATTTTCTGGCGCCGTTGCGAGGGAGCATAGCTCTATTCTTTGAGTCACTTGGGATTTATATCTGCTGATCACTATGAAGAACTTGAAAGATAAAAGAACCAAGATTTTTCCCTCAACTACGAGGAGAGGTAAGGAACTGCCATCTAGCTCTACACTTGATTCACCTTCTGTTTTGAGTAAACTTGCGACACCTACTCCTGTTATTCATTCTGATATGTCGCATGTTATTGATGATGCCACTTCTGCTTTGCATGATACTTATGATGAAACTACTTCTATGCTTGATAATATTGTGCCACTAGGTGCATTTCTTGATGAACAACTTGCTTGGGTTAGAGAGAATGAAATTATTGAAACTGATAATATTGATGAAAGTGATGATGAAGATTCTCCCCCTAGATATGAATTGCTTGTTGTGCCTGAGGGTTATGTTATGGATGAAGAAACTACTAGAGACTTCTTAGCTTGCAATGATAGATTTGATCTTAAGAAATTATTAGCTAAGCTTAAAGAAAAATCCTTGAATGCTAGAATGAAATACGACCCTGCTTTTGCTACTTCACCTATCTTTATTTCTAATAAGGATTATGATTTCTCGGTCGACCCTGAGTTAATTACTTTGGTTGAATCTGATCATTTTTATGGCTATGAATCTAAAACTGTTGTGGCACATCTTACTAAATTAAATGATATAGCCACCCTGTTCACTAATGATGAGAAAACTCGCTATTACTTTATCCTTAAGTTGTTTCCGTTCTCATTAAAGGGTGATGCTAAAACATGGTTTAATTCTCTTGATCCTGGTTGTGTGCGTAGTCCCCATGATATGATTTATTACTTCTCTGCTAAATATTTCCCCACTCATAAGAAACAAGCTGCCTTAAGGGAAATATATAATTTTGTGCAAATTAAAGAAGAGAGTCTCCCACAAGCTTGGGGGAGGCTTCTCCAATTACTTAATGTTTTGCCTGATCATCCTCTCAAGAAAAACGAAATACTTGACATCTTTTATAATGGACTAACCGATGCTTCCAGAGACCACCTGGATAGTTGTGCTGGTTATGTTTTCAGGGAAATAACTATTGATCAAGCTGAATTGCTATTGAATAATATGTTGAGTAATGAAAATGATTGGACACTTCCTGAACAAACTCCTAAGCCAACTCCGAAGAAAAGTGGTATTCTATTTCTCAGTCCTGAAGATATGCAAGAGGCAAAGAAATCTATGAAAGAAAAAGGTATTAAAGCTAAATATGTTAAGAATTTACCACCTATTGAAGAAGTAGATGGTCTTGATAACCCGACACAGGTAGTAATGGTAAATTCCCTCTATAGATTTGATAAATGTGAAATCCCGTCTACTAAGTCTGCTAGCCAATGCTTGGATGAGTTCGATGATTTTATTGTTAAACAAGAAAACTTCAATGCTTATGTTGGTAGACAATTGAAACACAATTGTTATATGATTGAACACTTGAGTGATTATATGTCTAGAGTTAAAGGTGAACTTAAACTTATTAGTAAACATGCTTCTATGGTTACCACTCAAGTAGAACAAGTACTTAAGGCTCAGAATGATTTGCTCAATGAATTAAATAATAAGAAAAATGATAATGTTGTTAGAGTTATGACTAGAGGGGGTAAAATGACTCAGGAAGCTTTGTATCCTGAGGGCCACCCTAAGAGAATTGAGCAAGATTCTCAGAGAACTAATGTTGATGCACCTAGAACTTCTAAGAAGAAGAAGAAGAAAAATGATAGGACTTTGCATGCTTCTAATGAACCTGTTGTTGACACACCTGAGAATCCCAATGATATTTCTATTTCCGATGCTGAAACACAATCTGGTAATGGACATGAACCTAGTGATAATGTTAATGATGATGTTCATGTTGATGCTCAACCTAGCAATGATAATGATGTAGAGATTGAACCTGTTGTTGATCTTGATAACCCACAATCAAAGAATCAACGTGAGACTTCGTTGCTAGGAAGCACGGTAAAGAAAGAGAACCATGGGTTCAGAAACCCATGCCTTTTCCTCCTAAGCCATCCAAGAAAAAGGATGATGAAGATTTTGAGCGCTTTGCTGAAATGATTAGACCTATCTGTTTGCGTATGCGTTTGACTGATATGCTTAAAATGAAACCTCATGCTAAGTACATGAAGGATATTGTTACTAATAAAAGAAAGATACCGGAAGCTGAAATTTCCACCATGCTTGCTATTACCCTTTTATGGGTGGAATACCAAAGAAACTTGGAGATGCAGGAGTACCAACTATACCATGCTCCATCAAAAGAAACTATGTTAAAACTGCTTTATGTGATCTTGGAGCTGGTGTTAGTGTTATACCTCTATCTTTATATCTTAGACTTGATTTGAATAAGTTGACACCTACTGAAATATCTTTGCAAATCGCTGATAAATCAACTGATATACCTGTCGGTATTTGTGAGGATGTGCATGTTGTGGTTGCAAACATTACTATTTTAACAAACTTTATTATTCTTGATGTTCCCGAGGACGATAGTATGTCGATTATCCTTGGTAGACCCTTTTTGAATACTGCAGGGGCTGTCATTGATTGCAACAAAGGCAATGTCACTTTTCATGTTAATGGTAATGAGCATACGGTACACTTTCCAAGGAAACAACCTCAAGTCCATAGTATCAATTCTATTGGAAAATTTTCAACGATTATTATTGGAGGTTTTGAATTTCCTCTTCCTACTGTCAAGAAGAAATATGATATTCTTATTGTTGGGGATGTGCATATCCCCATTGAGGTAACCTAGTGTTATTCGAAATTTCTCCGGTTTCATGCGATTTGGAATGAGTTTGTTAACAAGACTTGATCAACCTTGTTAGTGGATTCCTTTTGATGAGTATAAGATGGATGAAGTTAGAAAGCACAACCTTCTGTACCCTTCTTTTACTTTCTGTTATTTATCTTAAATAAAGTAAAAATAGTATTTTTTTTGTCTGTTTTTTGAATTATCCTTGCAATAAGAAAACTACCCCAAAAATAAAAGTTCTCCAATTGCCCTAAAAATGAAATATGATTTTTTCTAGAATATTTAAGAATTTTTGGCACTGAGAACACACCAAGGCGACTCACCATGTGCTCATGAGGGTGGAGGGTACGCCCACCCCCCTGGGCGCGCCCCCTGCCTCGTGGACCCCACGTGGGTCCCCTCCACTTATTCTTGCACCCACACACTTTGTCTTCCTCCAGAAAAAAACATCCACCAGCTCAAACCCGAGTTCTAGCTCATCTTGCAGCCATTTTCGATCTCCTTGCTCAAAGCTCCATTCAGAAAACTGCTTTGGGGGATTGTTCTTCGGTAGGTGACTCCTCCAATGGTCCAATTAGTTTTTGTTCTAGTGTTTTATTTATTGCAAATTTTTGCTGCTTAGGTGACCCTTCTCTTGAGCTTGCATGTCAAATTTATGTGGTCAAAAGTAGTTTTAATGCATGATATAGCCTCTAGACACTTGTAGGAGTAGTTTCTATCAATTTTGTCGAGTTTGGTTCACTTTTATTTTAAGTTACTAAAAATTTCAGAAATTTTCAGAAAAAGATGAAGAGATTTTTGAGGGGCTCATCGAGCCGAAGCTCTAAGGATAAGCAAAGTGAAAAAAATAAGAAGCCCAAGTATAATGTCCCTCGTACTGCGGAGGTTCGGCCGTGTGAATGGCCTTGTGATGAGTTCTTGAGAGAAGCCGGGATTTATGAAGATTTTTATTATTTGGCTGAGAATGCAGGCCTCACCGACTTCCTCCATGACCAGCGTGAATAGTATCTCTTACTCACCAATATTTTTGTGCAAAATTTTCATTTCCATGCTAGGAGATCGCCACCTTTGGTGGATTTTTATTTATATGATGAGCATAAGGAGATGTCACTTTATGATTTTTGCCGGGTTTGTAGGATACCCTTTGAGGGCAGCATAGAGGAACCACATCTTAATGATGTGGAGGGATTTATTGATATGATTGCTGTAGGGGAAACGAGGAAAGTTTCTGATGCAAGAATCACTAGCATACATTTTCCTTTCGTTACTTTGCAATATTTGCTAGTAGATGCTTAATTGGTCACGGGAACTGTGGAAATCTTAGTGCCCCTGATATTGTTATTTTGCGCCATGCTTTGTTTCGTGATACCACTTTCAGTTTAGGCGCTATTGTTGATAAACGGTTAAATCTGAACCGTACAAAGGGTCCCGTCTTGGGAGACATCTTCGTCGCGTGCCTTGCTGCAAACTTTAACATACCTATTAGGCATTATGAGAAAGAGGAAAAGTTGTTGCCTCATATTTTTCTAAATTATAAGAGCATGGTAGCACATGATTTTATTGTTAAGAATAAGAAGAAGATGCTTAACTATAGATTGATGTTTGATAAGAATCACTTTGAGACTATTACCTTGCCTGCTCCCTCTTTGTTCAACATATTTTCAGGCACGTACCTTGTTTTGTCGGAGGCCGTTCAGGCATACCAAAGCCTGACATCAACTCCAGAGCTGGAGCCACTATCTGATCCTCACCGTTAGTCTATTTATCAGTGGGATCCGGAGGAGATCGCCAACCAGTGGCACCCCGAAGACCCTCCTCAGTACACCGGAGAGGGCAGTTTTGATCCGTGGGCATAGACCAACTTAGGCCAAATGCCTAAGCTTGGGGGAGTATGTATTTCTCACCGACATTGCATTCATGTTCACACACTCATGCCAGTTGTCGGTGCTCATACTTTTTCATTGTATCATCCATGGTAGTTTATTTTCTTTTTAAGCTTTCTTCTTGTGTGTTTGAAAAACCTTAAGAAAAACCAAAAAAATAGTTGTAGCTTTTAGCTAGTTTACTTTCCATGCTTTTAGTAGTAGTAATTAAAAAGAAAACCCAAATATATTTCTCGTTCTTCTTTTGCTTGTTGGGAGCTTTCTCGTGTAAATAGTTTTCTTTCTTTTCTTTTTCTTTGGGGGTCCGAGAGGAGAAGACCATGATGAAAATGTTGAGTGGTTGTCATATGCATTATTGTTGATTTAACCAAGAGCCCATATTACCTTGTCTTCTCCCTTGTATTGAATGCTTGCAGATTCCAGCTTAGTACAAAGCACGTGCACTATTATTATTATCCACACTGTTCGGTCGTGCAAGTGAAAGGAAATAATGACGATATATGATGAATTGGTTGAGATGAGAAAATATGGTATGAACTCGACCTCTCTTGTTTTTGTATATATGATTAGTTCATCATTCCTGATTCAGCCTATTATGACTGAAACATGTTTGCAATGACAATTAGAGATTATAGTTGCTTATGCCATGCTTAATTTGCTAGGAGTTTATAATGGTTTACCTTGCATGCCAACATGCTATTAAAATGGTTGTGATGTGGTATGACAGGGTGGTATCCTCATTTGAACGATCCGAGTGTCTTGACTTGGCACATGTTCACGCATCTAGTTGAAAAAAATCAACATAGCCTCCACGATATTTATGTTCATGGTGATTTATATCCTACTCATGCTTGCATTCAGTGTTGATTAATTTCAATGCATGTTCATGACTGTTGTCGCTCTCTAGCTGGTCGCATCCCAGTCTCTTTCTAGCCTTCACTGGTACTAAGCGGGAATACTGCTTGTGCATCCAATTCCATAAACCCCAAAGTTATTCCATATGAGTCCACAATACCTTCCTGTATGCGGTATCTACCTACCGTTCCAAGTAAATTTGTATGTGCCAAACTCTAAACCTTCAAATAAAAATTCTATTTTGTATGCTCGAATAGCTCATGTATCAACTAGGGATGTCTATATCTTCCATGCTAGGCGGGTTATTCTCAAGAGGAGTGGACTCCGCTCCTCACTCACGAGGAAATGGCTAGTCACCGGGACGCCCAGTCCAATGCTCAAATCAAATCAAAATAATTGCAAACAAAACTCCCCCGGGATTGTTGTTAGTTGGACGCACCCGTTGTTTCGGGCAAGCCATGGGTTGATGCTTGTTGGTGGTGGGGGAGTATAAACTTTACCATTCTACTTGGGAACTGCCTATAATGTGTGTAGCATGGAAGATATCGAGATCTCTCGGTTGTAATGTTGACCATGAAAGTATACCGCTCAAAATATTATTCATCTCTATTTCAAAACCAAGCTCTGGCACCTCTACAGATCCCCGCTTCCCTCTGCGAAGGGCCTATCCATTTACTTTTATGTTGAGTCATCATCCTCTTATTAAAAAGCACCAGTTGGAGAGCATCACTGTCATTTGCATGTATTATCGTTAGTTTACATTGAGTATGACTTGACTGGATCTCTTTTACCATGAATTATTATTTCCAGTTGGCCCTTGATCTTCAGGGGTGCTCTGCATTTATGTTTTGCGGTCCCAGAAAGGGTTAGCAAGATACCATCTTGTTATATCATATTATGATTGTTTTGAGAAAGTGTTGTCATCCAAGATTTATTATTATTGCTCGCTAGTTAATTATGCCATTGATATGAGTAAACATGATACCTAAATGTTATTGTGGATATGGTTAGTTCATAATCTTTGCTGAAAACTTGAATGCTGGCTTTACATATTTACAACAACAAGAGCAAACAGAGTTTGTAAAAGTTTTTATTTATCACTTTTAGTTTATCAACTGAATTGCTTGAGGACAAGCAAAGGTTTAAGCTTGGGGGAGTTGATACGTCTCCAACATATCTACTTTTCCAAACACTTTTGCCCTTGTTTTGGACTCTAACTTGCATGATTTGAATGGAACTAATCCGAGACTGACGTTGTTTTCAGCATAATTGCCATGGTGTTATTTTTGTGCAGAAATAAAAGTTCTTGGAATGACGTGAAAATCAACGGAGAATATTTTAAGAATATATAAAAAATATTGGCAATGGAATCAAGGCCAGGGGGCCCACACCCTGTCCACGAGGGTGGGGGTGCGCCTACCCCCCTGGGCGCGCCCCTTCCTCGTAGGCCCCCTGGTGCTCCACCGACCTCAACTCCAACTCCATATATTCACGTTCGGGGAGAAAAAAATCAGAGAGAAGGATTCATCGCGTTTTACGATACGAAGCCGCCACCAGGCCCTAATATCTCTTGGGAGGGCTAATCTGGAGTTCGTTCGGGGCTCCGGAGAGGGGAATCTGTCGCCATCGTCATCAACCTTCCTCCATCACCAATTTCATGATGCTCACCGCCGTGCGTGAGTAATTCTATCGTAGGCTTGCTGGACAGTGATGGGTTGGATGAGATTTATCATGTAATCGAGTTAGTCTTGTTAGGGTTTGATCCCTAGTATCCATTATGTTCTGAGATTGATGTTGCTATGACTTTGCTATGCTTAATGCTTGTCACAAGGGCCTGAGTGCCATGATTTTAGACCTGAACCTATTATGTTTTATGAATATATGTGAGTTCTTGATCCTATCTTGCAAGTCTATAGTCACCTATTATGTGTTATTATCCGTTAACCCTGAAGTGACAATAATCGGGATACTTACCGGTGATGACCGTAGTTTGAGGAGTTCATGTATTCACTAAGTGTTAATGCTTTGGTCTGGTACTCTATTAAAAGGAGGCCTTAATATCCCTTAGTTTCCAATAGGACCCCGCTGCCACGGGAGGGTAGGACAAAAGATGTCATGCAAGTTCTTTTCCATAAGCATGTATGACTATATTCGGAATACATGCCTACATTACATTGATGAACTGGAGCTAGTTATGTGTCACCCTATGTTATAACTATTGCATGAGGAATCGTATCCGACATAATTATCCATCACTGATCCATTGCCTACGAGCTGTTCATATATTGATCTTCGCTTATTTACTTTTCCGTTGCTTCTGTTACAATTACTATAAAACCAAAATTGCTACCGTTACTTTTGCCACCGTTACCACTACTATCATATTACTTTGCTACTAAATACTTTGTTGCAGATATTAAGTTTCCGGGTGTGGTTGAATTGAAAACTCAGCTGCTAATACTTGAGAATATTCTTTGGCTCCCCTTGTGTCGAATCAGTAAATTTGGGTTGAATACTCTACCCTCGAAAACTATTGCGATCCCCTATACTTGAGGGTTATCACGCCGTCGTATTCGAAGTGGATGGCGAGGGCGCCTTCCGCATGGCAGACTCCAGCGACCTTGCCCCAGCCGCGGGTCATGCCTGAGGAGACGGCTTTGATCTGCGCTCCAGTCACCGGGGCATTGCAGTCGGCGTGCTGCAGCTAAAGCTCGAGGGGGGGCCTCGACGGCATCTCGGTGGAGAAGAACTGCGGGAAGCGAATCCAAGTGCACGAAGGCATTGCCGCCCACAGCACGAGTTCACGCGAGGTGTCCGCAGCGTGGGCTCCTAGGGCGACGGCGTGCGTCACCACAGAGCGGTGACCATGGCCACGGCGTGGGCGGCGCCGTTCGCCGCCTCTCCCTCCGGAGCCCTCCGCTCGGGCGTACAGAGGCAACGGATACCCCGATGGTGTCCGCTCGCACCAGGGCCTCGACACCTCCGGCCTCACGACTATGTCGCGATGATGGGACAGCCTCTTCTTCGGCGGAAGTGGCTCAGGCTCGTTGATGGGGGTCTTTCCCTTCTCCGCGGCTGAGAACATCCGTATCGGCGCCATGGTCGATGTAGCAAGCGATGAAGCAACGAAGAAGGAGGAGCAGGAGGAGCGAAGGAAGATATGGGTGACGGGGGCTCCACTCCCCTCTTCCCATTTATAGCCAAGGGGAGGCCAACCGCCGGCCTCCATGATCTAAGGTAATAATGATCTTTTTCTGCATGCAGCAAGGACTCGTCAAGTCGGGCAGTTGCCGAGGCAGCGTGGGGAAGCGGAGACGCCCACGTCCAATCAACCACCACGCGTCAAACGAGGCTGCAGGCTGTTGGGGCCCACCGCGCTCGACACTTGTCCTTTGCCTTCGCCCCGAAGCCAAGTCCGAGCGCGCTTTGGGCCCGGGGGCTACTGTCGGTGTTCTGGGAACGGGGGTCCCCAGACTTGCCTGCCTGCGGCCCATGGTGTGGCTCCACCAGCGGCCCTGTATGGCCCATCTTCACCAGCAAACACTCAAGACCCTTGCGAGGGGCCAAGCCTCACGAGGCGGACGATGCAAGACCTCCACGGGGGGGCTCACTAGGCTGGCTCGCGAGGGGCGGAGAGATCAAGGCAACGGGCACCTCGCGAGGTTCCTGTGATGCAAGCCATGACGACCAAGGCCAGGCGGGCACTATGCGGGCGCCAACGTGCGCAGTGTCCTCGCTTCCTCTTTGGTGCTAAAGCAGCAAGCGTAGGCACAGAGTCCCGAGGCATCAAGCAAAGGTTTCCATATCGGTGCAACGAGACCAAGACCAGCAGGACGGCAGGACGGAGGTCACCGTGGAGCCCAAGACGGCGTCATCACCAGAGCCTTTGGCAGGAGAAGACCATCTTTTGTCGGGATAGCATGTACTAGCTGTGCCCCTTCAAACTGGCTGTTCTGGGATCCCTTCCCGCCTAATATTTGGGAAGAGGACCCGGGCCTCTATAAATAGGGCTAGCCACCACCTTAGAAGGGAGGAGAATCCTCGACCGCATCAACTCACCAAGCACAAGAGCACCTCTCCTTAGGAGGATGTTCTTCCCTTGTAACTGTTCATCCCCAGCCCAAGAGGCAATCCACCACACCACACTGAAGTAGGGTATTACACCACATCGGTGGCCCGAACCAGCATAAATCTTGTGTCCCTTTGTTCTACGAGTTCAATGCGCTAAGCCTTGAGATTGCGGTGAGGGCATGAGCTAGAGAGAGGAGAGATCTTCGTGCGCACCCAGTGTTCGAACCTCAAGGGTTTTGCCGGAACCCAAAATCCGACAGAAATCGACCCACACATTGATGCTGCCCACCGACAGGCTGTTCAACCACGTGCGAGCCGAGCCGTGGAGCATGAGCAGCGCGTAACATATGGCGAGATGGTGGTTGCCGATGGCGGTGGTGTAGTTGGTGAGCCAGTCCTCCGGCTTGATGGTGCCGTTGTACTTGGGGGTGTCATGGGGGACCGTGAACCCTTTAGGAAAGGGCTCATCCCGGATGCGCGGGCCGAAGCACGCCGGCCTGACAGCACCGCTTTCCTCCAGCTCTAGGGATAGGGCGAGTTGGTCGAGGCGCTGGCGGGCATCGGCGTCGTCAATGGCGCGCGGGCCCAGCCGGCTGGTGACCGCGCCACAGATGGTCGGGTCGACCGAAGCTGGACGTCGGCCGGGTTGCAGGGGAGGGTCACGCCAGCGTCGGTCTTCCAGCGCCGGCTCGTCGCCCAAGCCGCCGGTAGCCGTCGGAGCGGGGTTGCGCCGAGTCTGGGTGTGGCCGGAGTGCGCCTCGCCGGGCGGCGAAGACGCCGTGTTCTGCTGGTCCTTGGGGCCGTCGGCGCTGAGGGAGCCGGATCCCGCCGGCTTGGCGAGTTGGTTGAGGCGCTCCTGCTACGCGTTGGCCGTGTTGAGGAGGTCGTTTACCCTCTTAAGGCGGTCCTTCAGCTCCTCACTCGCGAGTTGATCCAAGCCGACTGCGGCCGCCTAGGCGGCACGCATGTTCTTCACGGGAGTCTCGTAGACGGGAGGGATGGCGCCGAAGACCCGGCCGATCGTGCTGCCCCGGGCTCGCACGTCGGCGAACCAGCTTGGCTCGGCCGTGGTAGGCGTGAAGCCGTAGGCGACATTGTACTCCAGCTGATCGGAGTTGAAAGTGCGTTATATCGACTAGAGGGGGTGAATAGGCGATTTTTACGAAATTCTTCACTAAGGAATTTGCCGGTGAGGAAATTCCTTAGCGAAGAACTACTAGCAGCGGAATAAGTACTCAAAAGTAAACATAACAGAATACAAACATAGTAATCATGATGAAATGAAGACAGGCACAGAGTACAGGAAGCGTAATCACAGGATAACACAGGACGAAGACAAACAGACTGAAGAAATTGAACTGAGGAAATTGAGAAAGTCTTCAGTCAAAGTCTTCAAACACAGATATGAACAAACACATAGCACAGTTATGAGGAAATGAAAGAGTTGAGGAAATAGAACCAGTAAGCTCGGTGAAGACAATGATTTGGTAGACCAGTTCCAACTGCTGTCTCAGTTGTACGTCTGGTTGGAGCGGCTGAGTATTTAAACTCGAGGACACACAGTCCCGGACACCCAGTCAAGGACACTTAGTCCAAGACACGCAGTCCTCACCGTATTCTCCTTGAACTAAGGTCACACAGACCTCGTCCAATCACTCGTGGTAAGTCTTCAGGCGACTTACAAACCTTCACAAACTTGGTCACTCGGCGATCCACAATTCCTCTTGGATGCTCTAGACCATGACGCCTAACCGTCTGGAAGAAGCACAGTCTTCAAAGGTAACAAGCGTCAGATCCACTCAGGATCAATCTCTTAAGTGATGCTCAATCACTGGGGGTTTGTAGGTGTTTGGGTTTTGGGTTTTTGGTTTTTCCTCACTTGATGATTTTTGCTCAAAGTCCTCGGAGGATGGGTTGCTCTCAAATGACAGGTGTCAATTTCTCTCGGAGTAGCCAACCAGCTAGTGGTTGTAGGGGGCGGCTATTTATAGCCTAGGGAGCAACCCGACAAGATAAGACATAAATGCCCTTCAATGAAATGACCGTTAGGTGGATAGATATTTTGGGACAGCTGGCGCATAGCACAGCAATGATCGGAATTTTGAGTAGAAAAATTCTCAGGGCTATCATGTTCCTCACTGTGTAGGCAATCCGCACTGGCGAAATCCTAACTCCTTAGTCAGGACAAATTCCTCAGAGACCAGAAGAACTTCGTCTCTGTCACTGAAGAAATTGACTGATCTGTAAGAGATTTCCAATGGTTTCACTCGAAGGGATTGGTAGGTGTAGGATTTTGAGTTGAGCATCACATGGAAATTTTTCCTTAGTATTTCCTTGGCCCCCTTTAATAGTACGGTGTTTCCTATGACTCAAGAAAGAGAAAATGAAACTACAAAAACAAAAGTCTTCTCGCTTCATGTTCCTTGAAAGAATACCAAGTCTTCAAGGTCACACCAATTTCTTCACTTTCAAAGTCTTCAGAATACCAAAGTCTTCAGTCAAAGATATTCATTTTTAGGGGTCTACTTTTCCTGTAAATATCAAACTCCTCATAGACTTATAGACCTGTGTACACTCACACATGCATTAGTCCCTTAACCTATAAGTCTTCAATACACCAAAATCACTAAGGGGCACTAGATGCACTTACAATCTCCCCCTTTTTGGGGATTGATGACAATATAGGTTAAGTTTTCAACGGGGATAAACATATGAAGTGTAACTACTGATATTGAGGAATTTGATTGCAAGATATAGAAGAACTCCCCCTGAAGATGTGCATAGTGATGAATTTGCTTTTGAAGCAATGCACACTTGAAGAGTTGAATCATGGAGATCTCCCCCTATATCTAGTAATTCATACACGCTTTAACATATAATATGAAGAATTTGAAATGCATGATGAAATATGGTGCCTAATGAAATTCAGCATGCGTGCAATAATATTTAACGAGGAATAAGCATGCAGAATAGTGCATCAAGAGTATCAGAGCACAGTGCATCAAAAGTATCAGAGCACCATCGGGTTTAAGATTACAACTCGATCCAATAAAGTTTCAGAAGAATGAGAGTTGTAACTTAGCAAAAAAAACGCCCATATAGTAGACCCGCTTGAAGACTAACTCATATTTCTCCCCCTTTGTCATAGAATGACCAAAAGGATCGAAAATGAGGACTAACGCCCCTGAAGATAAACATGTTGATGAAGGAGCGCAGTGTTGTTGGGGTCGTTTGTTGATGTAAGGCCTGCCGCAGTGTCGTCCAAATCTTCATGTTCATCAGTGTCGCATGATGAAGAAAATGAGTTGGCTACCAGAGAAGGAACTTGGACCTTCTTGAATTTCTTCGGTGGAGGTGCAGACCAGTCAAAATCTTCTTTGAGACCCATGTTCTTCAGATCTTCTTCACCATATAGATGTGATAGGATTGCCCAGGTGCGACCGAAGACTTGATGGAGGTAGTAGTGGTTTTTCTTCACTGCATTGTGTGTGGCAGTCATGTTGTGAAGAAGTGAACCAAACTGACGCTTAACCCATTTGTGATTTCGATCCACCTTATGGTGAAGACTAAGCAGAAGTTCATGGTCAGTCATCACGCGCGGAGCAGTGGCTTGAGGAGTGGACTTAGGTGCATTGGCAGAGTCATGTGTGGCAGAGTCATCATTGCTGGAATAAGATGCAACTTTGCGAAACTGACCATCCAATGGACGAATGCCTTCATCTATTATAGCTGGTGCCTTGCCCTTTCCATCAATTGAGGAATAAGTCTACTTGAGGACTTCAATTGGGGGCAAGTAGCTAAGTTTATTCTGGAAATCACCTTTGTAGTTGAGTGAAGACCTTGTCCTGAGGAATCTCATAATCCAAGGTGCATAAGGCTTCATCTCAAACGGAGACAGTGCAACATTGGCCATAGTCCTCATGAAGAAATCGTGATAATTGACAGGAATGCCATGAACGATGTTGAATACCAGATTCTTCATGATGCCAACAATTTCCTCATCAGATGAGTCGTGGCCTTTCATAGGACTGATTGTCCTCGTAAGGTTACGATAGACAGTTCTGGGCACATACAACAATTCCTTCATGAGGAATTTGGTTCTTGGTGCTGTTGGGGAACATAGTAATTTCAAAAAAAAATCCTACGCACAAGCAAGATCATGGTGATGCATAACAACGAGGGAAGAGTGTGATCTACGTACCCTTGTAGACCGACAGCGGAAGCGTTATGACAACGCGGTTGATGTAGTCGTACGTCTTCACGGCCCGACCGATCAAGCACCGAAACTACGGCACCTCCGAGTTCTAGCACACGTTCAGCTCGATGACGATCCCCGGACTCCGGTCCAGCAAACTGTCGGAGAAGAGTTCCGTCAGCATGACGGCGTGGTGACGATCTTGATGTTCTACCGTCGCAGGGCTTCGCCTAAGCACCGCTACAATATTATCGAGGATTATGGTGGAAGGGGGCACCGCACACGGCTAAGAATATGATCACGTGGATCAACTTGTGTCTCTAGGGGTTCCCCCTGCCCCCGTATATAAAGGAGCAGGGGAAGGTGCGGCCGGCCAGGAGGAGGGCGCGCCAGGAGGAGTCCTATTCCCACCAGGAGTAGGATTCCCCCCCTTTCCTAGTTGGAATAGGATTCGGGAGGGGGAAAGAGGACAGAGAGAAGGAAGGGGGGGCGCCGCCCCCCTCTCCTTGTCCTATTCGGACTAGGGGGGAGGGGCGCGCGGCCCAGCCCTGGCCACCTCTCCTCTCTTCCACTAAAGCCCACTAAGGCCCATATACCTCCCGGGGGGTTCCGGTAACCTCCCGGTACTCCGGTAAAATCCCGATTTCACCCGGAACACTTTTGATATCCAAATACAGGCTTCCAATATATCAGTCTTTATGTCTCGACCATTTCAAGACTCCTCGTCATGTCCGTGATCACATCCGGGACTCTGAACAAACTTCGGAACATCAAAATGCATAAACTCATAATATAACTGTCATCAAAACCTTAAGCGTGCGGACCCTACGGGTTCGAGAACAATGTAGACATGACCGAGACATGTCTCCGGTCAATAACCAATAGCGGAGCCTGGATGCTCATATTGGCTCCCACATATTCTATGAAGATCTTTATCGGTCAGACCGCATAACAACATACGGTGTTCCTTTTGTCATCGGTATGTTACTTGCCCGAGATTCGATCGTCGGTATCTCAATACCTAGTTCAACCTCGTTACCGGCAAGTCTCTTTACTCGTTTCGTAATACATCATCTCGCAACTAACTCATTAGTTGCAATGCTTGCAAGGCTTATGTGATGTGCATTACCGAGAGGGCCTAGAGATACCTCTCCGACAATCGGAGTGACAAATCATAATCTCGAAATACGCCAACCCAACATGTACCTTTGGAGACACCTGTAGAGC
The DNA here is from genome assembly GCF_002162155.2 of Triticum dicoccoides. Lineage (NCBI taxonomy): Eukaryota > Viridiplantae > Streptophyta > Magnoliopsida > Poales > Poaceae > Triticum > Triticum dicoccoides. Next base: position 122,123,328 of record NC_041380.1, on the reverse strand, counting down.
TCCTTTATAATCACCCAGTTACATTGTGACGTTTGGTAGCACACAAAGTGTTCCTCCGGCAAACGGGAGTTGCATAATCTCATAGTCATAGGAACATGTATAAGTCATAAAGAAAGCAATAGCAACATACTAAACGATCGGGTGCTAAGCTAATGGAATGGGTCATGTCAATCACATCATTCTCCTAATGATGTGATCCCGTTAATCAAATGACAACACATATCTATGGTTAGGAAACATAACCATCTTCGATCAACGAGCTAGTCAAGTAGAGGCATACTAGTGACGTTTAGTTTGTCTATGTATTCACACAAGTATTATGTTTCCGGTTAATACAATTCTAGCATGAATAATAAACATTTATCATGAAATAAGGAAATAAATAATAACTTTATTATTGCCTCTAGGGCATATTTCCTTCAGTCTCCCACTTGCACTAGAGTCAATAATCTAGTTCACATCGCCATGTGATCTAACATCAATAGTTCACATCTTTATGTGGTTAACACCCATACTTCACATCGATATGTGACCAACACCAAAAGGGTTTACTAGAGTCAATAATCTAGTTCACATCGCTATGTGATTAACACCCAAAGAGTACTAAGGTGTGATCATGTTTTGCTTGTGAGATAATTTTAGTCAACGGGTCTGTCATATTCAGATCCGTAAGTATTTTGCAAATATCTATGTCAACAATGCTCTGCACGGAGCTACTCTAGCTAATTGCTCCCACTTTCAATATGTATCTAGATAGAGACTTAGAGTCATCCAGATCTGTGTCAAAGCTTGCATCGACGTAACTCTTTACGACGAACCTTTTGTCACCACCATAATTGAGAAATATTTCCTTATTCCACTAAGGATAATTTTGACCGCTGTCTAGTGATCTACTCCTAGATCACTATTGTACTCCCTTGCCAAAAACAGTGTAGGGTATACAATAGGTACACAGCATGGCATACTTTATAGAACCTATGATTGAGGCATAGGGAATGACTTTCACTCTCTTTCTATCTTCTGTCGTGGTCGGGCTTTGAGTCTTACTCAATTTCACACCTTGTTACATAGGCAAGAACTCTTTCTTTGATTGTTCCATTTTGAACTACTTCAAAATCTTGTCAAGGTATGTACTCATTGAAAAAAACTTATCAAGCGTCTTGATCTATCTCTATAGATCTTGATGCTCAATATGCAAGCAGCTTCACCGAGGTCTTTCTTTGAAAAACTCCTTTCAAACACTCCTTTATGCTTTGCAGAATAATTCTACATTATTTCTAATCAACAATATGTCATTCACATATACTTATCAGAAATGTTGTAGTGCTCCCACTCACTCTCTTGTAAATACAGGCTTCACCGCAAGTCTATATAAAACTATAAGCTTTGATCAACTCATCAAAGCGTATATTCCAACTCCGAGATGCTTGCACCAGTCCATAGATGGATCGCTGGAGCTTGCATATTTTGTTAACACTTTTTGGATTGACAAAACCTTCTGAATGCATCATATACAACTCTTCTTTAAGAAATCCATTAAGGATTGCAGTTTTGTTATCCATTTGCCAGATTTCATAAAATGTGGCAATTGCTAACATGATTCGAACAGACTTTAAGCATCCATACGAGTGAGAAAATCTCATCGTAGTCAACACCTTGAACTTTGTCAAAAACCTTTTTCGACAAGTCTAGCTTTGTAGATAGTAACACTACTATCAGCGTCCGTCTTCCTCTTGAAGATCCATTTAATCTCAATGGCTTGCCGATCATCGGGCAAGTCAACCAAAGTCCATACTTTGTTCTCATACATGGATCCTATCTCAGATTTCATGGCATCAAACCATTTCGCGGAATCTGGGCTCATCATCGCTTCCTCATAGTTCGTAGGCTCGTCATGGTCAAGTAACATGACCTCCAGAACTGGATTACCGTACCACTCTGGTGTGGATCTCACTCTGGTTTTACCTACGAGGTTCAGTAGTAACTTGATTTGAAGTTACATGATCATCATCATTAGCTTCCTCACTAATTGGTGTAGTAGTCACAGGAACAGATTTCTGTGATGAACTACTTTCCAATAAGGGAGCAGGTACAGTTACCTCATTAAGTTCTACTTTCCTCCCACTCACTTCTTTCGGGAGAAACTCCTTCTCTGGAAAGGATCCATTTTCAGCAACAAATATCTTGCCTTCGGATCTGTGATAGAAGGTGTACCCAACATTTTATTTTGGGTATCCTATGAAGACGCACTTCTCCGATTTGGGTTTGAGCTTATCAGGATGAAACTTTTTCATATAAGCATCGCAACCTCAAACTTTAAGAAACGACAACTTTGGTTTCTTGCCAAACCACAGTTCATACGGTGTCGTCTCAACGGATTTAGATGGTGCCCCCTTTTTTTAAACGTGAATGCAGCTGTCTCTAATGCATAACCCCAAAATTTTAGTGGTAAATCAGTAAGAAACATCATAGATTGCACTATATCCAATAAAGTACGGTTATGACGTTTGGACACACCATTATGCTGTGGTGTTCCAGGTGGCATGAATTTGTGAAACTATTCCACATTGTTTTAATTGAAGACCAAACTCGTAACTCAAATATTCATCTTTTGCGATCATATCGTAGAAACTTTTATTTTTGTTATGATGATTCTCCACTTCACTCTGAAATTTTTTGAACTTTTCAAATGTTTCAGACTTGTGTTTCATCAAGTAGATATACTCATATCTGCTCAAATCATCTATGAAGATCAGAAAATAATGATACCTGCCATGAGCCTCAATATTCATCGGACCACATACATCAGTATGTATGATTTCCAACAAATCTGTTGCTCGCTCCATTGTTCCGGAGAACGGAGTCTTAGTCATCTTGCCTATGAGGCATGGTTCGCAAGCATCAACTGATTCATAATCAAGAGATTCCAAAAGCCCATCAGCATGGATTTTCTTCATGCGCTTTACACCAATATGACCTGAACGGCAGTGCCACAAATAAGTTGCACTATCATTATTAACTTTGCATCTTTTGGTTTCAATATTATGAATATGTGTATCACTACGATCGAGATCCAATGAACCATTTTCATTGGGTGTGTAACCATATAAGGTTTTATTCATGTAAACAGAACAACAATTTATTCTCTTACTTAAATGAATAACCATATTACAATAAACATGATCAAATCATATTCATGCTCAACGCAAACACCAAATAACACTTATTTAGGTTCAACACTAATCCCGAAAGTATAGGGAGTGTGCGATGATGATCATATCAATCTTGGAACCACTTCCAACACACATCGTCACTTCACCCTTAACTAGTCTCTGTTTATTCTGCAACTCCTATTTCGAGTTACTAATCTTAGTAACTGAACTAGTATCAAATACTGAGGGGTAGCTATAAACACTAGTAAAGTACACATCAATAACATGTATATCAAATATGCTTATGTTCACTTTGCCATCCTTCTTATCCGCCAATCACTTGGGGTAGTTCCGCTTCCAGTGACCAGTTCCTTTGCGGTAGGAGCACTTAGTCTCAGGCTTAGGATCAGACTGGGCTTCTTCACTTGAGTAGCAACTTGCTTGCCGTTCTTCTTGAAGTTCCCCTTCTCCCCTTTGCCCTTTTTCTTGAAACTAGTGGTCTTGTCAACCATCAACACTTGATGCTCTTTCTTGATTTCTACCTTCATTGATTTCATCATCATGAAAAGCTCGGGAGTCATTTTCGTCATCCCTTGCATAATATAGTTCATCATGAAGTTCTACTAACTTGGTGATGGTGACTAGAGAATTTTATCAATCACTATTTTATCTGTAAGATTAACTCCCATTTGATTCAAGAGATTGTAGTACCCAGACAATCTGAGCACATGCTCACAAGTTGAGCGATTCTCCTCCATCTTTTAGCTATAGAACTTGCTGGAGACTTCATATCTCTCAACTCGGGTATTTGCTTGAAATATTAACTTCAACTCCTGGAACATCTCATATGGTCCATGACGTTCAAAAACGTCTTCGAAGTCCCGATTCTAAGTCGTTAAGCATGGTGCACTAAACTATCAAGTAGTCATCATATTGAGCTAGCCAAACGTTCATAACGTCTGCATCTGCTCCTGCAATAGGTCCGTCACCTAGCGGTGCATCAAGGACATAATTCTTCTATGCAGCAATGAGGATAAACCTCAGATCACGGATCCAATCCGCATCATTGCTACTAACATCTTTCAACACAATTTTCTCTAGGAACATATCAAAATAAACACAGGGAAGCAACAACGCGAGCTATTGATCTACAACATAATTTGCAAAATACTATCAGGACTAAGTTCATGATAAATTAAAGTTCAATTAATCATATTACTTAAGAACTCCCACTTAGAAAGATATCCCTCTAATCTTCTAAGTGATCACGTGATCCGAATCAACTAAACCATGTCCGATCATCACGTGAGATGGAGTAGTTTCAATGGTGAACATCACTATGTTGATCATATCTACTATATGATTCACGCTCGACCTTTTGGTCTCCGTGTTCCGAGGCCATATCTGTATATGCTTGGCTCGTCAAGTATAACCTGAGTATTCCGCGTGTGCAACTGTTTTGCACCCGTTGTATTTGAATGTAGAGCCTATCACACCCGATCATCACGTGGTGTCTCAGCACGAAGAACTTTCGCAACGGTGCATACTCAGGGAGAACACTTCTTGATAATTAGTGAGAGATCATCTTAAAATGCTACCGTCAATCAAAGCAAGATAAGATGCATAAAAGATAAACATCACATGCAATCAATATAAGTGATATGATATGGACATCATCATCTTGTGCTTGTGATCTCCATCTTCGAAGCACCGTCGTGATCACCATCGTCACCGGCATGACACCTTGATCATCAACGTAGCATCGTTGTCGTCTCGCCAATCTTATGCTTCCACGACTATCGCTACCGCTTAGTGATAAAGTAAAGCATTACAGCGCAGTTGCATTGCATACAATAAAGCAACAACCATGTGGCTCCTGCCAGTTGCCGATAACTCGGTTACAAAACATGATCATCTCATACAATAAAATTTTAGCATCATGTCTTGACCATATCACATCACAACATGCCCTGCAAAAACAAGTTAGACGTCCTCTACTTTGTTGTTGCAAGTTTTACGTGGCTGCTACGGGCTTAAGCAAGAACCAATCTTACCTACGCATCAAAACCACAACGATAGTTTGTCAAGTTGGTGCTGTTTTAACCTTCGCAAGGACCGGGCATAGCCACACTCGGTTCAACTAAAGTTGGAGAAACTGTCACCCGCTAGCCACCTTTGTGCAAAGCACGTCGGGAGAACCGGTCTCGCGTAAGCGTACGCGTAATGTCGGTCCGAGCCGCTTCCTCCAACAATACCGCCAAACCAAAGTATGACATGCTGGTAAGCAGTATGACTTATATGGCCCACAACTCACTTGTGTTCTACTCGTGCATATAACATCAACACATAAAAAACTAGGCTCGGATGCCACTGTTGGGGAACGTAGTAATTTCAAAAAAATTCCTACGCACACGCAAGATCATGGTGATGCATAGCAACGAGGGAAGAGTGTGATCTACGTACCCTTGTAGACCAACAGCGGAAGCGTTATGACAACGCGGTTGATGTAGTCGTACGTCTTCACGGACCGACCGATCAAGCACCGAAACTACGGCACCTCCGAGTTCTAGCACACGTTCAGCTCGATGACGATCCCCGGACTCCGATCCAGCAAAGTGTCGGGGAAGAGTTTCGTTAGCACGACAGCGTGGTGACGATCTTGATGCTCTACCATCGCAGGGCTTCGCCTAAGCACCGCTACAATATTATCGAGGATTATGGTGGAAGGGGGCACCGCACACGGCTAAGAATATGATCACATGGATCAACTTGTGTCTCTAGGGGTGCCCCCTGCCCCCGTATATAAAGGAGCAGGGGAAGGTGCGGCCGGCCAGGAGGAGGGCGCGCCAGGAGGAGTCCTATTCCCACCGGGAGTAGGATTCCCCCCCCTTTCCTAGTTGGAATAGGATTCGGGAGGGGGAAAGAGGACAGAGAGAAGGAAGGGGGGGCGCCGCCCCCCTCTCCTTGTCCTATTCGGACTAGGGGGGAGGGGCGCGCGGCCCAGCCCTGGCCACCTCTCCTCTCTTCCACTAAAGCCCACTAAGGCCCATATACCTCCCGGGGGGTTCCGGTAACCTCCCGGTACTCCGGTAAAATCCCGATTTCACCCGGAACACTTCCGATATCCAAATATAGGCTTCCAATATATCAATCTTTATGTCTCGACCATTTCAAGACTCCTCGTCATGTCCATGATCACATCCGGGACTCTAAACAAACTTCAAAACATCAAAATGCATAAACTCATAATATAACTGTCATCAAAACCTTAAGCGTGTGGACCCTACGGGTTCGAGAACAATGTAGACATGACCGAGACATGTCTCCGGTCAATAACCAATAGTGGAGCCTGGATGCTCATATTGGCTCCCACGTATTCTACGAAGATCTTTATCGGTCAGACCGCATAACAACATACGGTGTTCCTTTTGTCATCGGTATGTTACTTGCCCGAGATTCGATCGTCGGTATCTCAATACCTAGTTCAATCTCATTACCGGCAAGTCTCTTTACTCGTTTCGTAATACATCATCTCGCAACTAACTCATTAGTTGCAATGCTTGCAAGGCTTATGTGATGTGCATTACCGAGAGGGCCTAGAGATACCTCTCCGACAATCGGAGTGACAAATCCTAATCTTGAAATACGCCAACCCAACATGTACCTTTGGAGACACCTGTAGAGCTCCTTTATAATCACCCAGTTACATTGTGACGTTTGGTAGCACACAAAGTCTTCCTCCGGCAAATGGGAGTTGCATAATCTCATAGTCATAGGAACATGTATAAGTCATGAAGAAAGCAATAGCAACATACTAAACGATCGGGTGCTAAGCTAATGGAATGGGTCATGTCAATCACATCATTCTCCTAATGATGTGATCCTGTTAATCAAATGACAACACATGTCTATGGTTAGGAAACACAACCATCTTCGATCAACGAGCTAGTCAAGTAGAGGCATACTAGTGACGTTTAGTTTGTCTATGTATTCACACAAGTATTATGTTTTCGGTCAATACAATTCTAGCATGAATAATAAACATTTATCATGAAATAAGGAAATAAATAATAACTTTATTATTGCCTCTAGGGCATATTTCCTTCAGGTGCTTGACCTGGCTTCAAAGGTTTCATCAGCACCTGCATGTAATGATGTATGAGCTCAGGTTCACTGTAGATGCAGCGAGCTTCTTCAAGGGGAGGATTGAGTGGTAGAGCACGAAGCAATTCAGAGGCTAGTGCAGTGTAGTGAGTGTTTTCAGACATCCAGTCCAGCACCCATGAATTCACATCTTCAGCATCTCTGGTGATGTGAAGTGTTGCATAGAATTGAAGAATCAGTTCTTCATTCCAATCGCAGATGTCAGAGCAAAAGTTGAGCAGTCCAGCATCGTGAAGAACACTGAGGACTGGTGCGAAGCACGGCAGAGATTCCATATCCACGTGAGTAATATGCTCATGGTAGAAAATCTTCTCCTTGTTGAATAGCACTGAGGAATAGAAATTGGCTTGACTGGCAGTCCAGAAACGCCTCTTCCTAATGCGAGCAGAGTCATATGGGTTGTAATCTTCGAAGAATACGTGCTCGCCGAAGAAATCATCAGCCTTGAACTTTTGCTTGCGTGAGAATGGATCCTTTGGCTTCGGCAGAGGAGTGTTAGTGAGTTGCATCACAACCTCAGGAATCTCAATCGTAGGTTCTTCAGGCTGAGGAATTTCTGGTTCCTCCTCAGTGGCAGTCTGCGTAGTTGGTTGTTCAGCAGCAGCTGTTTCATCAGCGCTAGTGGCTGGAATTTCCTCATGGACAGATGCAGTGGGATGAGTTTCTTCAGAGCCTAGGTGAACAGTTTGTGTGGGGGACTGAGGAATTTGTTGTAGAGGGGTGAACATTAGAGAGTTTGGATGCTGACTTTCCCAAAATTCATCACTGATTACGGGTGTGGAGCAGCCAATGTCCACATCTTCATCTTCCATTTCTTCAATGCCAGCCTCTTCAGCTGTGAACTGAGGCATAGGCGAGGAGATGATAGGTGTTGAAGGGATCGTATCCACTTCAATTTCTTCATCCAATGGTTCAGACGAAGCAGCAGAAGGAGTTTCTTCATCAGATCCGCTGGGGATCACATATTCTTCATCAAAAGGAACAAGGTCCTTTGATGGCCTGGTTGAGATGGGAACAGCATCAATCGGTTTTGCAAATTAGCTTGTCATAGGCTTCATTTTCTTCAGAGCTGAAGAATCTGAAGCAGCTGATGCTTTCCTTTTCTTTACTGCAGCATGCTCTGCAGCTTTGGTCTTCTTCACATCGGATGCAGATGGAAGGGTTGGAGTTGAAGTTGGTGCAGGAGCAGCTGAGGAATCTGGTTGATTTTCTTCAGGCACAACTGATGCAGTTGCCCTGAGTTCTTCAGTTTCTTTAGGCACACCACTAGTGGGTGCCCTGGAAATTTCTTCAACGGCTGGAATGCAATCATCAGCCCTGGAACTCACATTATCTTCAGCAGCCTGATTGTCATCAGCGGTGCTGGCATTTTCTTCAGTAGGCTGAGCAGCTGCTTCAGCCTAAGGAATTTCCTGTTGTGTTGGGGCTGCAACATTTGAAGTGAAGTTATCCGCAAGTTTCACAAAACAAACCTTGGCTCCAAGCCAATCAGCGCGATATGTGTCGAAGTCATCACTGAGTTTCTTAATCTCAGTCTGAGTAGTGACAAGTTCTTCAGTTGTCATAGAGACAACGTTTTTCTTCAGATAGCACTCTTTCTTGTACTGCGCTTTCTTGATCTGCCTGGCCTTCTCAAATTTCCACTTTTCTTCTTGAATGAAGTGGGTCAGCATGTGACTCTGGCCAGGAGTTAGCTTGAAGTCAGGCAAGGGAGTGTTGGGGTCCTTGTGCCAATCATCAATGTAGTCGAGGATCAGTTTGGGATCCAAAAGCAGTGGCACCTCTGATCCTTTGGCTCTAGCGGCCCTGACTTGCCTGTCTCTGATGATTTCTGCAAGTTCATCATCATCAGCTTCGTCTTCATCAAACGGCACTTGGAAAGTGACTTGCTTCTTTTGAGTACTTGGGCGTGGACCTCGTCCAGCAGTGGCCTTTGTCTTCAGTAGTGAGGGGCCAGCTGAGGAACTTGGTGCAGCTGAGGAACTAGCTGAGACACCTGAGGCAATGGAGATGTCGGCAGTCCTTTGGCACGAAGCGAGATGCACAGGTGCTGAGGATTTGGTCGAAACAGCTGAAGGCTTTGGCGAAGGAGCTGAGGACTTTGGAGGAACAGGAGCGGCATGAGGAATTGGCCATGAGGGCTTTGATGATTCTGGCTGTGAGGGCATTGCTGATGAAGCACTTGGCTTGTGCGCAGGCTTCTTTGACATAGCCTTCTTTGGCTTGACAGCAAAGGCCTCAGCAGAGGCAGCAGCAGCGGCAGAGTCTTCATTGAATTTCCTCCCTGCTTCTTTGGCTTGCTTAGCCAACTTGCCTTGGCACTTGGCCCATTCATCAGGATAGTCCTCACCTCGCTTGAGGCTGGTGGGATCAGCAATTTGGCCAGGTGCCAGTGGTGCTCTTGGACATGGAGGATTGAGTGCGAATTTCTTCATATACTTAGGAGTGACATATCTATACTCCCTCCATTCTCTTGCACATACCCTCTCTATCTTCTGAATGCGCACTTTGCGCTCATTCTTGGTTTCCTCAGTAGGTGTGCAGTACCCAACATATATGTCATCAGGGATCTCAAATGATGTATTTACCTCAGGCCTCTTTCCTCCCTTCTGTGGCCTTTTACCATCAGCCATTTTCTTCAGTTGAGGAATTTGAACAATCGAATTCTCTGAAGAAGTATGCAACTTTTCTTCGAGGAACGCTACAAATGAGTTAAGTTGATGAGAACCTAGTGATTCAGCAGCTGACATGTGTACCTGTGAACAGAGTATAGTTGTGAGGAATTTGGAGAGGTCATATGCGTTCTCAGAAGGTTTTTCAAAAAGAACAAGTTTGAGGAATTTGACCGGATGAGTCTTGAAGATTTTCACTAAGCGTTCTTTGTCTTAGGTTCAAGAGTTGTATAGATCGATGATCCACACAATTGAGGAATCTTGAAGAAAAATGATGCTTAGAGAAACGAATCAAGAACAGATCACTTTGTGAGGTGCTCAGTGTGTGAAGATATGAAGAAAAACACTTTTGAAGATTTTGTAGATAATCATTTGAATCAACGAGGGCAGTAAAAGTAACTTTTAATTACACTGGACGAAGAACACGACGAACTGGAGTGAGGAGATGTGAAGTTCGTCTGTGCAGATCTTCCACGCCCTAACTTGGTGGAGGAAGACGGCTACGGCGGCGGCGGAGTGAAGATGTCCGCGGTCGGCGCGAGTACGTCGGCGATGAGGTCGAGGCAGTGAAGCTCTTCCTCACCGGTGGCGATGAAGTAGCGACGGCGCTAGGGTTTCAGAAGCTCGAGCTAGAGAGAGAGGTCGAGCGGAGTAAAAGAAGTGAAGGAGGGAAGGAGGGGTATTTATAGCCACAGTGAAAAACTGCTCGCCCGAAGAAATTGGACGAATGTGCCCCTGACCCTTCTCATTCGCATGACATGTGTCACCCACGTAGTGAGAGGTGGAGATTGTGTTAGATCGTGGGTGAGTGGATAAGTGTATCGTGGGTGCGGAATAGTTTGAGCGGCAAGACCGAAAATTTCGATAAGATAGGTTTTAAAGTTTCGTTCACAATTTCTTCAGCTGACAAGGACACAGTGAAGATTTTGAACGAGTTTCAAATAGAACGCACATGAAGAATTTGTGAACAGATTGGGTTGAGTATAGCATAGAGGGGAAGGGTCCGATCACATTCACTTAGCAGAAAACCAACTTGAAGAAATAGCAATAAGTGAATGCTGTAGAGGACATAAACTCATATATATATAGCCAATGAAGAAAAATGACGGAACCAGTGAAGACTATGCAAGGTTGAAGAATATGAATATTTGAGGAATTTCAACTTTTGGTGGTGGCGTGACCCACCGTATAAGAATGATGATTTCAGACACCGCATACAATTATCGTAGGGTTCTGAGAATCAAATTCTTCATTAATTTCTTCACACTAAGAGTGTTATTCTTCATTGATTGAAGAAAAATGTTTCTTCATGTGTTGCACATCTAAGTCATCAATTTTGCATAAGTGTTAGGATGAGTGTCCTTTCCACAGAACATTCGAAGATTCTAGGATATTTAGCTCACACCGCAACTTGCTAAATCTCTTCTCATCCAAGGGCTTTGTGAAGATATCGGCTAGCTGTTCTTCAGTCTTCACATGCTCAATAGAAATGTCGCACTTCAACACATGATCACGAAGAAAATGATGACGAATCTGAATGTGCTTTGTCTTCGAGTGCTGAACTGGGTTGTGAGCAATCTTGATGGCACTCTCATTATCATAGAAGAGAGGCACATTCTTCATGTTGACGCCGTAGTCCTTGAGAGTTTGCTTCATCCATAGCAATTGGGCACAGCAAGAACCAGCGGCAATGTACTCAGCTTCAGCAGTAGATAGTGATACGCAGTTCTGTTTCTTCGAGGACCAACAGACCAAAGATCGTCCGAGGAAATGACATGTACCAGATGTTGACTTGCGATCCACATGATCACCAGCATAGTCAGAGTCAGAATATCCAACAAGATCAAAAGTCGAGCCCTTGGGGTACCATAATCCAAGTGTTGGTGTGTGAGCTAGATATCGAAGAATATGCTTCACAGCCTTATGGTGTGATTCCTTCGGTGCAGCTTGAAATCGGGCACACATACAAACACTAAGCATTATATCTGGCCTAGATGCACATAAGTATAATAAGGAACCTATCATGGAGCGGTATACCTTATGATCGAAGTCAATACCATTTTCATCGGTGCACAGATGGCCATTTGTGGGCATAGGAATTTTGACGCCTTTGCAATCTTGCATGCCGAATTTCCTCAGTACATCCTTGAGGTATTTCTCCTGAGATATGAATATGCCATTGTGTTGTTGACGAATTTGAAGACCTAAGAAGAATTTCAACTCTCCCATCCTAGACATTTGATATTCTTCACTCATCATATAGGCAAATTCATCACTATAACGTTGGTCAGTACAGCCAAAGATAATATCATCAACATATACTTGGCACACAAACAATTCACCATCATAAGATTTAGTGAAAAGAGTAGGGTCGAGTGAACCGGGTTTGAAGCCTTTCTTCATGAAGAGTTCCTTCAAGGTATCATACCAAGCCCGTGGGGCCTGCTTGAGGCCATAGAGGGCCTTGTTGAGTCTGAAGACTTTGTCAGGATTCTTTGGATCTTCAAAACCTGGGGGTGGAGAAACATATACTTCTTCCTCAAGCTTACCATTGAGGAATGCACTTTTCACATCCATTTGATACAAAGTGATATCATGATGGTTAGCATAAGCAAGTAATATGTGAATAGCCTCAAGTCTAGCAACAGGTGCGAAAGTTTCATCGAAATCAATTCCTTCAACCTGTGTGTAGCCTTGATCTACAAGCCGTGCCTTATTCCTCACCACAAGGCCATTTTCATCTTGCTTGTTGGGGTAGATCCACTTTGTGCCGATGATATTGTGCTTGCGAGGATCTGGACGTTTGACCAGTTCCCATACATTGTTAAGCTCGAACTGATGTAATTCCTCTTGCATGGCCTGAATCCACTCAGGCTCCAGAAATGCTTCATCTACCTTAGTGGGCTCTGTAATAGAGACAAAAGCATACTGCCCACAAAAGTTAGACAAATGTGAAGCTTTTGAGCGTGTGAGAGGACCTGGCGCTTTGATGTCATTGATGATCTTTTCAACTTGCACTTCTTTCGCAATGCGAGGATGAGTGGGTTGTCGTTGAAGAATTTGATCAGTGTTTTCTTCAGCACCATTTTCTTCAACATTTTCTTCAGGTGCATTAGCTCGACGTTCTTCATGTTCTGGAATGAATTCTTCAGCAGATTCTTCAGTAGGAATGACATCCTCAGTAGCCTTGAACTTGATAGTTTCCTCAGGTGATGGTTCATCTATCATAGTAGGTAGGTGCTCTCTTTGCGAGCCGTTAGTTTCATCGAACCGCACATCTACAGTTTCAACAACTTTGTGAAGAACGTTGTTGAAGACTCTGTAGGTGTGCGAGTCCTTTCCGTAACCAAGCATAAAACCTTCATGTGCTTTCGGTGCAAATTTTGAGTTGTGATGAGGATCTCTAATCCAACATTTAGCACCAAAGACTTTGAAATAACTTACATTGGGTTTCTTATCAGTGAGGAGTTCATAGGCAGTCTTTTTGAAGAATTTGTGAAGATATACTCTGTTGATGATGTGGCACGCAGTATCAATTGCCTCAGTCCAGAAATGACGAGGCGTTTTGTATTCATCAAGCATAGTGCAAGCCATCTCAGCAAGAGTCATGTTCTTGCGCTCCACGACGCCATTCAGCTGAGGAGTGTAAGGAGCAGATAACTCATGACTAATACCAAGTTCATCAAGATAGTCATCGAGACCATAATTCTTGAACTCAGTGCCATTGTCACTTCTGATGTGCTTGATCTTCGCACCAAAGTTGGTTGAAGCCCTCGAGGAAAATCGTTTGAAGACTTCCTGCACTTCATGTTTGTAAGTAACAAGGTGTATGTCGGTGTTCTGGGAACGGGGGTCCCCAGACTTGCCTGCCTGCAGCCTGCGGCGTGGCTCAAAGGGGGGCCCAGCGCGGCCCATCTTCACCAACACAAACCCAAGACCCTCGCGAGGGGCCAAGCCTCGCGGGGCGGACGACACGGAGCTTCCTCAGGCATGGCCTCATCAGGCTGGCTCACGAGGAGGCGGAAAGACCAAGGCGGGGTACCTCACGAGGTGCCCGTGATGCAAGCCATGACAACCAAGGGCGCCAGGCGGGTGCCAGCCGGCGTAGTGTCCTCCTTTCCTCTTTGGTGCAAAGGGGGCAAGCGCAGCCGCGGAGTACCGAGGCATCAGGCAAAGGTTTCCATTTCGGTGCAACAAGACCAAGACCGGGAGGACTGCAAGACGGAGGTCATCGTGGAGCCCAAGACGGCGTCACCACCAGAGCTTTGCGCAGGCGAAGAGTACTTTTGTCAGGGTAGCTAGTACTAGCTGTCCCCCTTCAAATTAGCCCGCCATTGTTGGCTCCTTTCCCGCTCGATATTTGGGAAGAGGACCAGGGCCTCTATAAATAGGACCAGCCACCCACAGAGAAAAGAGGTTTTTTGGGAGAGGAGGTTCTGGAGAGGAGGTTCTTTAGAGAGGGGTTCGATCAGAGAGAGAGAGAGAGAGAGAGAGAAAGGTGGCTGAACTCCTCCCAGCAGTTCATCCCCCCAGCCAAGAACAGACCCTCGCGAGGCTGTTCTCCCTTGTATTGTTCATCATCATCAGCCCAAGAGGCAATCCACCACACCACACACTGGAGTAGGGTATTACACCACAACGGTGGCCCGAACCAGTATAAACCTCGTGTCCCGCGTGTTATTCTTTCCATAGCTTAGACCTTAGCGAGGCAGAGGGGTGCAGGTAGGTAGGAGGCGAAATCTCCGCGCGCACCCCAGTGTTCGAACCTCAAGGGTTTGCCGGAACCCGAAATCCGACATTTGGCGCGCCAGGTAGGGGTGCGCCGAGATTCGTCTTCCACCACCTCGTCTCCTTCGACCATCACGCCCATGTCTGGCGCTCGTCGGGCCCGCGCCGAGCGCCAGGCCGCTCTCGCTTCCCGCGTCGCCCAGATGGCCCCTGTCGGCGGGCGTCCTCGCCGTTCCCCGTCACCTACCATCAACGCCGCCACCGGCCCGGCGGGGGACGAGCAGCAAGCATCATCTCAGCATCCGTCCGTGCGGCAAGACGGCCGCACCGCAACTCCCTTGCTCACCCCAGCTGGTTCTTCGTCCCGTGCGCTCCGCGCGCCCATGGAGGCTCGGGCTCCACTCATTGCGGCAAACGAGCTCCTGCGCTACCGTCCCGTCGATGACGTCTACAAAGAATGGCTCGACCGCGTCGCCGAGCTCGTCCGTGCCGCAGGGGGCTCTCCTGCGCCATCCGTTCCGCTGCACCGCACCCCGCCCCGCGCGGGCGATGAAGCTCCAGCGGTGCCCCGGCCGCCTCCTCCTCAGGAAGGCACCATGGATCCAAGGCGTGTGGCCCCTAGGCGGAACCCGCTCCGTCAGGTGCCAGCGCGGCAAGAGCAGAGCTGTCAAGAAGTCCCTCGCCCGCAAGAAGCTGCCCGGGCGCTCCCTGCTCCAGCACGTCGCAACCATGCTCCTGCTCCCGCGCATCAAGACCCCGCGCTGCTCCCAGCTGCAGCACGTGGGGACATGCAAGACCAAGCTCCCCGTCACCCAAGGCCTCCCGTGGCCACAGCAGGCTGCCACGCCTTCATCGCCGAGCTACGCAGCGTCGCGTGGCCCGGCAAGTTCAAGCCAGACCTGCCTCCTCGCTACGACGGCACAGCTGACCCTGCAGAGTTCCTCCAGCTCTACGAGCTCGGCATCGAAGCTGCCAACGGAGATGAGAAGGTCATGGCGAACTGGTTCCCCATGGCGCTCAAGGACGAGGCCCGCACCTGGCTCCTGAACCTGGCTCCGGGCAATATCTCCTCCTGGGATGAGATGCGCACCTGCTTCATCGCCAACTTCCAAGGCACTCGCGACCGGCCACCCGCCGTGAGCAACATGCGCCGCATCAAGCAACAGCCTGGGAAGACCCTGCAGAAGTACATCCAACGCTTCAACAACGCACGCCTCAAGATTCCCAAGGTGACTGAGGACGCCATCATCTCAGCCTTCTCCAGCGGCGTGCGCGACGTCAAGATGAAGGAGGAGCTGGCGATGCATGAAGACCTGTGCACTTCCTTGGAGCTATTCAACCTGGCAACCAAGTGTGCCAGGGCCAAGGAGGGGCGTCTCTCCCTCCTCGAGCTGCCTGCCGCAGACCCAGAAGAGAACAAGCCCAAGGCCAAGGATGTGAAGCGCAAGGGGGCTGCCGTGCTCGCGGCAGAACCAGACACCAAGCGGGGCAGAGATCAGCCCGAACCTTCCAAGGGCAGCCGGTACTGTGTGTACCATGACCTCCACACCCACAACACCAACGAATGTCAAGAGCTCCGAGCCGTGCGAGAAGGAAGGATTGGTCGTCGCCCTGATCGCGGTGACCGGGGCTACGGTCGAGGAGGAGGAAGGAACGCAAGATGTTGGGAAGACCGTGGCCCGCGCCAAGGGTGGCGTGATCAGCCTCGCGGGGATCACTGGCAAGACCCGCCTCGCGAGGGAGACTGGAGGGGTCAGCCTCGCGAGGATCGCCCGCAAGGCAACGCAGGCCTCCCACCGCTGCCGCCGCAGCCAAGGAGAAACAAGGACCGCCACCAGGACGAGGGGGCTGGGGGCTTCCAGGAGCCGCGCGGGATCGCCTGCATCCTGGGTGGGGCACAAGCCCCAGCCTCTCAGCACATCTTCAAGCAGTTCACCCGCGAAGTGAACGCAGTTCTCCCCAGGCTCGAAGCCACGCGCCCTCTCAGGTGGTCGGCGTGCGCCATCACGTTCAGCTCAGCAGATCAGCTCAAGTGTGCGGCTATAGCCGGAGTCCTCCCGATGCTTTGTTCCCCAATCGTCAGCAACGTGGTGGTCACCAAGACCCTCATCGATGGCGGGGCGGGGCTCAACGTCCTGTCCGTGGAAACATTCAACAATCTCCAAGTGCCCTACAGCCAGCTTCAGCCAACCAAGCCTTTCTCCGGCATCACCGACGGCTCCACGGTCCCGATTGGGCAGGTCCGCCTCCCTGTCACCTTCGGGGCACGCGACAACTACCACACCGAGCTCATCGACTTCGACGTCGCTCACATTCGCCTGCCGTACAACGCCATCCTTGGGTACCCAGCACTGGCCAAGTTCATGGCCGTAACTCACCACGGCTACAACGTCCTCAAGATGCCAGGAAGTGGCGGAGTCATCACGGTGCCCTATGAAGAGAAGGACGCGGTGTGTTCCCTGGAACGAGCCTTTCAGGCCGCGTCACTGGAAGACCCGGATAGCGGAAGCAGGAGGCCTCCTAAGACCGCCCCTAAGAAGAAGAAGACATCGTCCGGCCCGACCACTCAGGAGGCAGGCCCCTCTGGGCCCGCGCCTGCCCAGGGGGAACCTCCTTCCATCGCATAGGAAAGCGCACCCGGCGCCCTCCTCAGGCAGGGCTCGGGGGCTCTCCCCTGGAGGGCCACCGACCTAGCTAGGGTCACGAGGGAGGCGCTTGGGCACCACATGGAGGCGTGTTTCGAAGCACGTTTCCCTCAAGAAGGAGCAAGGCAAGGAGATCCAGACCCTCAGGAGTTCATCAGCAAGGCCATTCAGGAGCTACAGGAGTCAAGAGTCATGAAAGGCGGCCGCCGCCTACCAGCAGTGGCTCCCCATCCAGGCGAGGATGGTGGGCTACGCGTCTGCATCGACATACCAGGGCTCGACCGAGTCGCCTCTCTGGAGCGCCTCTGGCCCTCGCGAGTGGGGCGCTGCGGAGACCCACCCCACAGCTACGTTCGCATGCCTTACGGCTTGCCGAACGCGGCTGCCACGTACCAGCGCCTCATGAGGGGCATCACAGAGGCACGAGAGGCCAGGCGTTCCGCAGCCCTGGCGGGGATGGAGATGGTCCGCGAGGAGCCGCCAGCGCCTCCGGAGCTTCCTGAGGCCCCTGGGCCTGGGGGCTCGTGAGGATCGGCTCCTGCAGCCCATCGAGTCTTCTACACCAACGCTCCTTCGTCCTCAACGTCATCAGGTGACATCTTTCGAGTTTCATTTCCAGCTGGGAGCGCCCCCCAGGGCTGCATTATTCCCAGGCCGTGTGGGTCCGTCCCTGCGGCGTGTATCCCTTTTTTATTTCATGTTGTTAGCTTACCTTGTTGGGGCGCCCCTCGGGCTGCATGATCCTCAAGCCGCTCGGGCCAGGCCCAGCGGCATGTATCCCATTTGCGTTTATTTCCGGTTATGCATTAGACCCACCATGCTTGATTATTTGATGCCGGTCCACGGCACCTCTTCTTCTCCATGCCGACCACTTGCACATTAAAGGGGGGTACCTGGGCATCGCGACTCAGGGCTCTTACTGGCTCTCCAGCCCTCACCCTCTGGCCTTGTCCATGGCATCGCGACCTGGCATACCAGCGACGGCTGAGACCAGCTCGAGGGCCGGGACCCGAGGACATAGAGTGCCGACATCTAACCAAATTTGCAGGGACACATCACAAGATAAGGCCCAGTGCCAGGCGCAACCCGCCTAGAGGTAGGGCCCCGTGAGTCCCGCGCTGGCTCACGGGTGCCCAGATACACCTCGCCATGCCCTACCGTGCCAGCCACGTGTCAGGGCGGGCTGTACACGCCCCAGGGGCTCCTCCCGAAGGGGGCCCCCTCCCACGTACCAGTGGAAGCACCATGCTCCGTGCTGGCTGACGACATTGCCGAGGAGCGGCTATGCCCGTACACATACAAAAGCGCTATGCTCCGCGCTGGTGATAAACAACTGAGGGTGGCCCCCGGGCCGCATCAACCTCAGGGAGCCCAGAGCTCAGTGTCTAGACTCATCGTAACGCCTCCCCTCGCGAGTGCCGCGCGAGGGGGCTGGGCACGGGGGCTGCGCCTGGGTCACACCCAGACGCACGCCGCCCAGCCAGGTCCCCCCGGGCCTGGTTCGTCTCGCGTCTCTCCCCGAGCGGAGCCAAGGTACGAAGGCCATTTGAGCGTCAAGGGGGACTCCTGAGCATCGCGACTCAGGAGCCTAACTGGTCACATAGCTCCTCACTCCTTAGTTTCGAAAGGCTAACGCTGGGTGAGGCATGCGCGCGGCCGGGCTCTACAGACGTAGAACGGTAGATCCACCCGCATCACACCTCCCTACTTGCTGTTCGTGCGCCAAGGGGGACTCCTGAGCATCGCGACTCAGGAGCCTAACTTGTCACGTGGACCCTCACTCCTTGGCCCCGTCCTGGTTTCCGGTCGGGACCAATGCTGGGTGAGGCATGCGCGGGGCCGGGCTCTATCGGTGTAGAACATAAGCAAGTAGGAAGGAAAAAGCGCAAATTTCAAGGAATTCAAAGGCAAATATTACAGTCCACAATGTTATCTCAATGCCAAACGCAAGTTTAAACGCCTCCCTGAGGCATGATACATGTGCAGGAATTAAAGGCAGGCAAGGACACCTCGGGAGTCACTTGGACCGAGGGGGCTGAGCTCGCCCCAGCCGGCTCAGCCAGGCCTCGCGAGGACGACCGGGCAGGAGAAGCCTAGGCGTCGCGGTCACCCCTCTTTGCGGGCAGAGGCGCTACCACGGATGGAACCTCAGGAGCTCCCTTCGGCTTCTTTGCTGCGGGCGCCAGACTATCCAAGAGATGCGGACGTCAAGCCTCAAAAGCAGAGCAAGAAATAAAGACAAGAATCGAATGCTTACGGGTCGTCGCCAGTGAGCTCAAGCGGCCTCCGGCCAAATTTGAAGCCTGAAAGCCGGCTGGAAGGGTCAACCTCGGGAAGCTTGGAGGCGGAAGGTGTGTCTGTGGTCCGCCTCGGGGCCGGGGTAGACCCGTGGGAGATTAGCCCGGTCCTGTCTTTCTTCGGGATCGGGAGCGAGCTCCCGCCGTCCTGCTCGTCGTTATCCTCGTCGTCATCCTCGTCGTCATCGCTCGAAGAGAGGCGGAGAACGCGGGACCTGCACCGAGGGAGGGGAGCCCTCGACTCTCCATCGGTCGCCTCGGAGTCAGGCCCCTTTTCCCGCTCCCCTCCTTCCTCCTCTTCGCTGGAGTCGTCGGAGGGCACGCCCATCGGTTCCTCGGGAGTTTCCATGGGCACGGGCCCATCCCCGTTGAAGACGGTCATGGACTCCACTACCTGCTCCCAGTCTTCGCAGAGGAACAAGGGCGTAGGAGCGCCCACCAACCCCGCCACATCGCCCCCGACCAGAGATTGGAGGACCGCAGCCAGATCTCCGTCGGCTAAGGCCGCGGGGCTCGGACGGGGCCTCCACATCGGAAGTGAGTACTGCCGAAGCGGAGCCAGCTGGTGCTCCAGGAATTCCCTCAGCAGCGACGCGCCGGTCAGCTTCGCCGCCGCCATGTTGGCCGGCCTCAGATCCGCGTCCATCTTCTCCAACACCAGCTTCGCGCGGGGGTCCGTGAGCTCCGCTCGACCCCAATTGCTGGAGCTCGTGGGCTGCTCCGTGGGCAAGATCAACCGAGGGTGGATGCGCCGAGCATCCACCAAGACCCACTTGCTCCTGAAGCCCTCAATCCTTTTCCCGGGGTTCGAAATGGCAATGGTGCCACCGTACGCGACGAAGCTCGCGCACGCGGAAGCAGTACCGCGAGAGGTCCGGAGGTAGAAGTAATGGCGCAGCAAGGCCACTGAGGGCTGCACCCCTACGTGAGCCTCGCGGTAATAGGCGAAGATTGCCAGGAGAAGGACAGAGTTGGGTGGAGATGCAGAGCCTGTAGCTTATAATGGCGGAGGACAGAGAAGAAGAACTCGAAGAAGGGAGGCACCAGGCCAGCAGCAATGGCACTTACGAAGAATGGGTAGAAGGTGCTCCCTTGACCCTCAGGGGTGGCGGAGCCGGCTTTGAACACCTTCGCCCCGTCGATGCCCCGCGCCATCGCCGTCTGGCGCAACCGGGCAAGGCTCGCCTCCGACACGTTCGGCAGGTCGAGGGCAGACGAGTACCAAGCTACGGCCGGGGGCTGACGAGGCGCCATGGCTTCCTAGGTCACACGGTCAGAGTAGATCTAGAAATTTTGGAGGAAGGAAGGAGAGGCGCAAGAAAGGGGATCTGAGCAGCAACCGGGGAGAGCAGGAAGCGAAGCCTAGGTGGATGCCGCTCCTTTATCAACTCGCGCAGTTGCTAAGGCGCCCATGTCCAATCAACCGCCACGTGGTGCCCAAGGCCGCAGGCTGTTAGGGCCCGTGGCGCTTCGCTCTTGCCCTTCCGCCTCCCTGCACGGCCAAGTCCGGGCGCGCCTTGGGCCCGGGGGCTACTGTCGGCGTTCTAGGAACGGGGATCCCCAGACTTGCCTGCCTGCGGCCTGCGGCGTGGCTCAAACGGGGGCCCAGCATGGCCCATCTTCACCAACACAAACCCAAGACCCTCGCGAGGGGCCAAGCCTCGCGGGGAGGACGACGCGGAGCTTCCTCAGGCACGGCCTCATCAGGCTGGCTCACGAGGAGGCGGAGAGACCAAGGCGGGGTACCTCACGAGGTGCCCGTGATGCAAGCCATGACGACCAAGGGCGCCAGGCGGGTGCCAGCCCGTGCAGTGTCCTCCTTTCCTCTTTGGTGCAAAGGGGGCAAGCGCAACCACGGAGTACCGAGGCATCAGGCAAAGGTTTCCATTTCGGTGCAACAAGACCAAGAACGGGAGGACTGCAAGACGGAGGTCATCGTGGAGCCCAAGACGGCGTCACCACCAGAGCTTTGCGCAGGCGAAGACTACTTTTGTCAGGGTAGCTAGTACTAGCTGTCCCCCTTCAAATTAGCCCGCCATTGTTGGCTCCCTTCCCGCTCGATATTTGGGAAGAGGACCAGGGCCTCTATAAATAGGACCAGCCACCCATAGAGCAAAGGGGTTTTTTTGGGAGAGGAGGTTTTGGAGAGGAGGTTCTTTAGAGAGAGGTTCGATCAGAGAGAGAGAGAGAGAAAGGTGGCTGAACTCCTCCCAGCAGTTCATCCCCCCCAGCCAAGAACAGACCCTCGCGAGGCTGTTCTCCCTTGTATTGTTCATCATCATCAGCCCAAGAGGCAATCCACCACACCACACACTGGAGTAGGGTATTACACCACAACGGTGGCCCGAACCAGTATAAACCTCGTGTCCCTTGTGTTATTCTTTCCATAGCTTAGACCTTAGCGAGGCGGAGGGGTGCAGGTAGGTAGGAGGCGAAATCTCCGCGCGCACCCAGTGTCCGAACCTCAAGGGTCTGCCGGAACCTGAAATCCGACAGTGTACCCATGTGTAGCGAGAATAATCATCAACAATAACAAAGCCATATTGAGATGCTTCATTTGAAATAGTAGAATAATGATTAGGACCAAAGAGATCCATGTGAAGCAATTCAAATGGGCGAGTGGTGGTCATGATAGTCTTCGCTGGATGCTTGGCCTTGGTCATCTTCCCAGCTTCACAGGCTCCGCATAGGTGATCCTTGAGGAATTTGACATTCTCGATGCCAATGACATGCTTCTTCTTCTTCGCAAGCGTGTGCAAATTCCTCATGCCTGCATGACCAAGTCGTCGATGCCAGAGCCAGCCATCTGAAGCTTTTGCGAGTAAGCACACGGCTGGTTGTGGTCCTGTAGAGAAATCAACAATATACAGGTCTCCTCTCCTAAAGCCTTCGAAGACTTTGGAATTGTCAGCTTCCATAACCACAACACAATGGTACTTGCCAAAGACAACAACCATATCAAGATCACAAAGCATTGAGACAGACATAAGGTTGTATCCTAAGGACTCAACAAGCATGACTTTGTCCATGTGTTGATCCTTTGTAATCACAACCTTACCTAGACCCAATACTTGACTTTTGCCTTTGTCAGCAAAGATGATATGCTTTAGATGCGACGGAGATAATGGAGCATCCATCAATAGATTCTTGTCACCAGTCATGTGGTTTGTACATCCACTATCGAGGACCCACTCAGTGGCTTTGGGTTGATCATCCTGTAGATGAATTAGTGCAGCTTACAAACTCATATACTTCATCAGTGAAGAATATGACATCAATTCATCAGATCAATTTCATCAAGTAAAAGAACTAATTACGCAATATGAGGACGTGAGAAATGAAAGTTCATTTCTTCATGGTTAGCCTGCGTCCTTTCAGGCATGCTCAGGTCTCCAGAAAATTCTTTAGACAATTATGTGCGTCTAGAGACCTGACCTTGCAGAAGAGATTAGTTCTTTTTCTTCACCACCCACATCTGAAGGGGTGGCAAAGAGTTCATCATTCTGTGAGCTCCATACGAGAAGGATGGCATAGAAGCCAGTCCATTTCGTTTCACATAAGAGGGGTTAGAGTAAGCATAAGAGTATGCAGAGAAATTCTTCGAGGACTTATGGACATAATGATTTGAAGAATAATGCATATATCCATAATCCTTAGATCTTCCCTGCGAAACAGACGGTTTAGCACGATGATGCTCATATGAGGACTTTGATCCATATGAGGAATTTGATCTAGGGTTCCTATTCTTCACAGGTGGTGTCATGATGACATTCACCTGAAGATTTTCAAGACATCTTTTGGGAACCCATATTTTCTGCATAGGGGAGCCGTTCCTGCAGTTAGTGCCAACATATCTAGCAAATACTTCGCCATTCTGATTTTTGAATAGCTTATAGTTGGAGTCAATTGACTCATCATCAGAATGAGGAGATTCACATGCAAATCCATATAAGTTAGATGGATCAACTGGAGGTCCCTTTGCAGCAACCCATGTAGTTTGGGGTACTGCTCAGGCTTCCAATATGTACCATCAGCATTGAGTTTCCTCTCAAAGGCGATACCCTCTTTCCTAGGGTTCCTATTGAGGATCTGCTTTTTAAGCACATCACAAAGAGCATGATGCCCTTTAAGGCTTTTGTACATGCCTGTCGTGTACAATTCCTTCAGCCCTGCATTGCCAATGATACTAGCAATGTCCTCAGATGAGGAATTAGTGATAGCAGAGGCATGTGAAGAATTTGAAACATTAGCAACATTTGAACATTCAGGTGAAGAATTAGCAGATTCACATTCAATGCACTTCAAGCATGGTGGAACAAATTCTTCCTGAGAAGCGCTGATTTGTTGAGCAAGTAATGAATCGCGCTCCTTCTGAAGATCTTCATAATTCACTCTTAGCTTCTCAAGGTCTTGCTTTCTTTGAAGAAATTCATAAGAAAGCTTCTCATGATCCGATAAGAGAGTGTTATGATGACTTTGAAGTTTGTCAAGCTTGGACTGAAGTCTTTGAAGACTTTCAGTCAAAGTTTCAGTGCGATCCATTTCTTCACCCAACATATCATCACTTTTATTTAGCATGTTTTGAACCTTTTCTAAAGCCCTTTGTTGTTTTATAGCAATCTTAGCAAGTTTAGAATAGTTGGGATTAAGATTTTCATCAGATTCATTCTCACTTGATTCAGAGGAGGTATATTTAAGTACCTTGGCACCCTTTGCCATGAAGCAATAGGTGGGAGCGTAGTCATCATCGCCTTCATCAGCCTTGTTGGTGAGGTCATTTTCTTCAGTGTTGAAGATAGACTTGCTGACGAATGTAGTAGCGAGAGCAAGGCTCGCCACTCCGGATTCGGACTCCTCAGATGACTCCTCTTCCTCATTTTCTTCAGATTCAGCCTCGGAGTCCATTTCCTTGCCAATGAATGCCCTGGCCTTCTTGGAGATGCTCTTCTTGTGATATGAAGGCTTGGAGGATTTTGATGATGAGGATTTTGTGGATTTCTTCTTTTTCTTCGTATCATCAGAACTGTAATCCTTGTATTTCTTCTTCTTTGATTCCTTTCCCACTGAGGACAATCTTGAATGAAATGTCCAGGTTTCTTGCATTTGTGACAGAGTCTCTTCTTGTAGTCACTGGATGAGGAATCATTGCTCCTTGAGGATCTTCCAAGGCGACCACGTCTTGAGAACTTTTGGAACTTCTTCACAAGCAGAGCCAGATCATGGCTCAGTTCTTCAGGATCACCAAGGCTGCTACCAGAGTCTTCATCTTCGGACTCAGATACTGCCTTGGCCTTCAGTGCACGGGTTCTGCCATAGCTTGAACCATAGAGATCTCTCTTTTCAGCAAGTTGGAACTCATGAGTATTTAGCCTCTTGAGAATATCAGTGGGATCAAGTGACTTGTAATCAGCACGTTCTTGTATCATCAATGCCAAAGTGTCAAATGAGGAATCAAGCGATCTCAGCAATTTCTTCACCACCTCATGGTCAGTGATGTCAGTGGCACAAAGTGCTTGAAGCTCATTTGAGATGTCAGTGAGGCGATCGAAGGTTTGTTGAACATTTTCATTGTCGAGTCTTTTGAAGCGGTTGAAGAGATTGCGAAGAACATCAACTCGAGAGTCACGCTGAGTTAGACTCCTTCATTCACTTTGGACAACCTGTCCTAGATAAGCTTCGCTGTTTCCAAAGCACTCACTCTGCCATACTGTCCTTTGCTCAGATGGCCACATATGATATTCTTCGTTTGAGAGTCGAGTTGCTTGAATCTCTTCACATCGGCAGCATTCAGAGAAGGTGTGACTGAGGGAACACTATTTTCCACAACATACCAGAGATCATTATCAATTGCTTCAAGATGCATTCGCATCTTATTCTTCCAGTAGGGGTAGTCCGTCCCATCGAAGGTAGGACACCCAGCAGAGACCTTGATCATACCTGCAGTCGACATAACTAAAACTCCAGGCGGTTAAACCAAAATCACACAGAACAAGGGAGCACCTTGCTCTGATACCAATTGAAAGTGCGTTATATCGACTAGAGGGGGGTGAATAGGCGATTTTTACGAAATTCTTCACTGAGGAATTTGTTGGTGAGGAAATTCCTTAGTGAAGAACTACTAGCAGCGGAATAAGTACTCAAAAGTAAACATAACAGAATACAAGCATAGTCATCATGATGAAATGAAGACAGGCACAGAGTACAGGAAGCGTAATCACAGGATAACACAGGACGAAGACAAACAGACTGAAGAAATTGAACTGAGGAAATTGAGAAAGTCT
The DNA here is from genome assembly GCF_002162155.2 of Triticum dicoccoides. Taxonomy (NCBI): domain Eukaryota; kingdom Viridiplantae; phylum Streptophyta; class Magnoliopsida; order Poales; family Poaceae; genus Triticum; species Triticum dicoccoides. The sequence goes on along the minus strand of NC_041380.1, from coordinate 122,097,389 downwards.
TCAGTCAAAGTCTTCAAACACAGATATGAACAAACACATAGCACAGTTATGAGGAAATGAAAGAGTTGAGGAAATAGAACCAGTAAGCTCGGTGAAGACAATGATTTGGTAGACCAGTTCCAACTGCTGTCTCAGTTGTACGTCTGGTTGGAGCGGCTGAGTATTTAAACTTGAGGACACACAGTCCCGGACACCTAGTCAAGGACACTTAGTCCAAGACACGCAGTCCTCACCGTATTCTCCTTGAACTAAGGTCACACAGACCTCGTCCAATCACTCGTGGTAAGTCTTCAGGCGACTTCCAAACCTTCACAAACTTGGTCACTCGGCGATCCACAATTCCTCTTGGATGCTCTAGACCATGACGCCTAACCGTCTGGAAGAAGCACAGTCTTCAAAGGTAACAAGCGTCGGATCCACTCAGGATCAATCTCTTAAGTGATGCTCAATCACTTGGGGTTTGTAGGTGTTTGGGTTTTGGGGTTTTGGTTTTTCCTCACTTGATGATTTTCTCTCAAAGTCCTCGGAGGATGGGTTGCTCTCAAATGACAGGTGTCAATTTCTCTTGGAGCAGCCAACCAGCTAGTGGTTGTAGGGGGTGGCTATTTATAGCCTAGGGAGCAGCCCAACATGATAAGACATAAATGCCCTTCAATGAACTGACCGTTAGGTGGATAGATATTTTGGGACAGTTGGCGCATAGCACAGCAACGGTCGGAATTTTGAGTAGAAAAATCCTCAGGGCTATCATGTTCCTCACTGTGTAGGCAATCCGCACTGGCGAAATCCTAACTCCTCAGTCAGGACAAATTCCTCAGAGACCAGAAGAACTTCGTCTCTGTCACTAAAGAAATTGACTGATCTGTAAGAGATTTCCAATGGTTTCACTCGAAGGGATTGGTAGGTGTAGGATTTTGAGTTGAGCATCACATGGAAATTTTTCCTTAGTATTTCCTGGGCCCCCTTTAACAGTACGGTGTTTCCTATGACTCAAGAAAGAGAAAATGAAACTACAAAAATAAAAGTCTTCTCGCTTCATGTTCCTCGAAAGAATACCAAGTCTTCAAGGTCACACCAATTTCTTCACTTTCAAAGTCTTCAGAATAACAAAGTCTTCAGTCGAAGATATTCATTTTTAGGGGTCGACTTTTTCTGTAAATATCAAACTCCTCATAGACTTATAGACCTATGTACACTCGCACACGCATTAGTCCCTTAACCTATAAGTGTTCAATACACCAAAATCACTAAGCGGCACTAGATGCACTTACAGGAGTCCAGGCGACGCTGCGTGGCGACGAGCATCTCGGTCAGGTCCAGCAAGCACTGGCGGTCCTCCTAGACACAAGTCTGGGCCTCGGCGATGTTGGAGGCGTCAACGTCGGTGGCGATGGGGACGCGAAGGCTCTGCATCATGGCGCGCAACGGGTTGGTTGAGTCGGCATGATCCGCTGCGGCCCTGGCTTTGGTGACCTTCCTCGCCGCGTTGGATGAGGAAGAAGCGCTGGTGTCGGTGACAAAGACCTCCATGCAGAGGTCCATTCCCCCAATGGGAATGCTACCGCCGAGAGGGAGGGGAGTCGGAGAAGTCAAGTACATCACTGGGGTACTCGTCGGCCGCGGGCGCATCGGAGATGCGCAGTGCGGCGAAGGAGGCGGCGAGCGCGTCGATGACATTGTCCGCCAGCATGACAGGCTCATCGGAGTCAGAGAGGACCATGTCTGGAGCATGCTTTCGGCCAGGACCTCGAGCTACCCCATAGTGGGCACCAACTGTTGTGGTGGGCGCATTACAGATACCAAGGGATGGCGAAAGAGAGGAGGAGGCTCGAGGGCACTGGTGGGCTCCAAAGGTGAGGTCGGCATGAGAGAGCGCGTGACGCAAGACATACCTAGGTTCGGGGCTCTTCGAAGAGATAACACCCCTAGTCCTGCCAAGTGCGATTTATGTGTAACAGTACAGAGTTGCTCCAAGAGCTGTCTGGAGGAAGAAGGAAGGCAGGCCAAGGCTTAGGCTGCTCCCTCTCCTAGTGTGGCTAGTCTGGTTTGTTGTGTGATTGCTATCATTCTCGTCGTGCCCGTATGCATGAGGGCTCCTGGGGGGTTTTATAGGCCAACCTCCCATGGGTACAATGGTAATGTTACAAGGCCGTGGGGCCGGGTTATCATTGTCTGGGAAGCCGGCGCTGGGACCCATCGGGTGTCAGGGCTTGCCGGGTCCTCCGGGCACGGGCCCTGTGTGCCTAGGGGCATTGTTTGCCGTCTTGTCGGTCGTCAGGGAGTGGCCGGGTTGAGCCTGCTACAGTGGCGCTCCGTCAGGTCACCGCTTGTTGGCGTCGGTAGTGACGGTGGGTGCATAGTAGCCATGCCGGCCCTGGTCAGCGGGTAGGTGGGGCACTGTTGCCATGCCCCGGCTGACTAGAGGCATGGGAGGGGCACTGTTGCCTTGCTCATCCTTGAATGAAGACTCGTCCCATCATACGGCCTGGATGGGACGGGAGCTGACCCGCGGCTGGGTTGACGAACACACCAAAGGGGGAGCTGGCTTGTTGGATAAGTCTTGGTGTGCCGGGTTCGACCGTCTTGTGCCAGCCGTTGGGGCCGGGTTGAGGAGTTTGGCCGGGTCGAGGGGCTTGGCCGGGTTGAACAAACCGGCCAAGCAAGCCGGCTTGAGGGGTGTTGCTAGCCCCGTTGTTTTTGAAAAGGATCCGGGTTCCGTTGCCTGCCCCGAGTTCATCCCCCCGACACATATTCATAATATTGATGCCAAAAGATGCAAAGTTGATAATGATAGTGCAACATATTTGTGGCACTGCCATTTAGGTCATATTGGTGTAAAGCACATGAAGAAACTACATGCAGATGGGCTTTTGGAATTACTTGATTATGAATCATTTGACTTGCGAACCATATGCCTCATGGGCAAGATGACTAAAACTCTGTTCTCCAAAACAATGGAGCGAGCCAATGACTTATTGGAAATAATACATACCAATGTATGCGGTCCAATGAGTGTTGAGGCACATGGCAGGTATCGTTATTTTCTGACCTTCACAGATGATTGGAGTAGATATGGGTATATCTACTTGATGAAACACAAATCTAAAACATTTGGAACATTCAAAGAATTTCAGAGTGAAGTGGAAAATCATCGTAACAAGAAAAATAAGGTTTCTACAATCTAATCGCGGAGGTGAATATTTGGGTTACGAGTTTGGCCTTCATTTAAAACAATGTGGAATAGTTTCACAACTCACGCCACCTGGAACACCACAGCGTAATGGTGTGTCCGAACATCATAACCGTACTTTATTAGATATGGTGCGATCTATGATGTCTCTTACCAATTTACAACTACCATTTTGGGGTTATGCATTAGAGGCAGTTGCATTCATGTTAAATAGGGCACCGTCTAAATCCGTTGAGACGACACCGTATGAACTATGGTTTGGCAAGAAACCAAAGCTGTCATTTCTTAAAGTTTGGGGTTGCAATGCTTATATGAAAAAATTTCATACCCAAATCGGAGAAGTGCGTCTTCATAGGATACCCAAAAGAAACTGTTGGGTACACCTTCTGTCACAAATCCGAAGGCAATATTTTTGCTGCTAAGAATGGATCCTTTCGAGAGAAGGAATTTCTCTCGAACGAAGTGAATGGGAGGAAAGTAGAACTTGATGAGATAATTGTACCTTCTCTCGAATTGGAAAATATCTCATCATAGAAATCAGTTCCAGTGATGTCTACACCAACTAGAGAGGAAGCTAATGACAATGATCATGAAAGTTTAGATCAAGTTACTACCGAACCTCGTAGGTCAACCATAGCACATTCCGCACCTGAGTGGTATGGCAATTCTGTACTGGAAGTCATGTTACTAGAACATGATGAACCTACGAACTATGAGGAAGCGATGATGAGCCCAGATTCTGCCAAATGGCTTGAGGCCATGAAATCTGAGATAGAATCCATGTATGAGAACAAAGTATGGACTTTTGTTAGCCCAATGATCGGCAAGCCATTGAGAATAAATGGATCTTCAAGAGTAAGACATGACACTAATGGTAGTGGTACTATCTACAAAGCTCGACTTGTCGCAAAAGGTTTTTGACATGTTCAAGGTGTTGACTATGATGAGATTTTCTCACTTGTAGCGATGCTTAAGTCTGTCCAAATCATGTTAGCAATTGTCGCATGATACGTCTCCAACGTATCTATAATTTTTTGATTGTTCCATGCTATTATATTATCAATCTAGGATGTTTTATAATCATTTATAGTCATTTTATATCATTTTTGGTACTAACCTATTGACATAGTGCCAAGTGCCAGTTGTTGTTTTCTGCATGTTTTTTACATCGCAGGAAATCAATATCAAATGGAGTCCAAATGCAATGAAACTTTAAGGAGATTTTTTGGGACCAGAAGGAACATAATGGGCCCTGGCTGCACCTTGGGGTGCTCCAAGGAGAGCACAACCCACCAGGGCATGCCAGGAGGCCTAGGCGCACCCTGGTGGGTTGTGCCCACCTCAGGTGCCCCCGGGCCACCTCTTTTTGCTCTGTAAATACCCCAATATTCCCAAACCCCTAGGGGAGTCGACGAAATATTGATCCAGCCGCCGCAGAGTCCAGAACCACCAGATCCAATCTAGACACCATCTCGGATGGGGTTCACCACCTCCATTGGTGCCTCTCCGATGATGCGTGAGTAGTTTTTTGTAGACCTTCGGGTCTGTAGTTAGTAGCTAGATTGTTTCCTCTCTCTCTCTCTCTCTCTCTTGATTCTCAATACAATGGTCTCTTGGAGATCCATATGATGTAACTCTTTTGCGGTGTGTCTATTGGGATCGATGAACTTTGAGTTTATGATCAGATCTATCATTTTATATCCATGAAAGTTATTTGAGTTTCTTTGATCTCTTTTATGCATGATCTCTTATAGCCTCGTATTTCTTCTCCAATATTTGGGTTTTGTTTGTCCAACTTGATCTATTTATCTTGCAATGGGAAGATGTGCTTTGTAGTGGGTTCGATCTTACGGTGCTTGATCCCAGTGACAGAAGGGGAACCGACACGTATGTATCTTTGCTACTAAGGATAAAACGATGGGGTCTATCTCTACAAAGATAGATCTTTTCTACATCATGTCATCATTCTTATTGCATTTCTCCATGAACTTAATACGATAGATGCATGTTGGATAGCGGTCGATGTGTGGAGTAATAGTAGTACATGCAGGCAGGAGTCGGTCTACTAATCTTGGACATGATGCCTATATAATGATCATTGCCTAGATATCGTCATGATTATTTGAAGTTCTATCAATTGCCCAATAGTAATTTTTTTCACCCACCGTTTGCTATTTTTCTCGGGAGAAGCCACTAGTGAAACCTACGGCCCCTGGGTCTCTTTCTCATATATTTGCCTTTGTGATCTACTTTTTCTTTCCATTTATTTTCAGATCTATTAAACCAAAAATACAAAAATACCTTGCTGCAATTTATTCTTATTTATTTTATTTGGCGTTTGATCTATCAATCTACTATAATTTTATCTCACGTCTGTTTGCCTATCTTGAGGCGCCATACCCGGAAGGGATTGACAACCCCTTTAACACGTCGGGTTGTGAGGATTTGTTATCCGTGTGCAGGGATTGTTTATGTTGTGTTGCTAGGTTCTCCTACTGGTTCGATAACCTTGGTTTCATATCTGAGGGAAATACCTACGCCGCTATGTTGCATCATCCCTTCCTCTTTGGGGAAATACTGACGTAGCTTCAAGCGATATCATCGCATTTTATGAGATATGGCAAATGGATGTCAAAAAACTGCATTCCTTAATGGATTTCCTAAAAGAAGAGTTGTATATGATGCAACCAGAAGGTTTTTGTCGATTCTAAAGGTGCTAACAAAGTGTGCAAGCTCCAGCGATCCATCTATGGATTGGTGCAAGCATCTCGTAGTTGGAATATACGCTTTGATAAGGTGATCAAAGCATATGGTTTTATACAGACTTTTGGTGAAGCTTGTATTTACAAGAAAGTGAGTGAGAGCTCTGTAGCATTTCTGATAGTATATGTGGATGACATATTGTTGATCGGAAATGATATAGAATTTCTGGATAGCATAAAAGGATACTTGAATAACATTTTTCAATGAAAGACCTCGGTGAAGCTACTTATATATTGGGCATCAAGATCTATAGAGATAGATCAAGATGCTTGATAAGACTTCCAATGAGTACATACCTTGATAAGATTTTCAAGGAGTTTAAAAATGGATCGGTCAAAGAAGGAGTTCTTGCCTATATTGTAAGGTGTGAAGTTGAGTTAGACTCAAAGCCCGACCACGGCATAAAATAGAGAGAGAATGAAAGTCATTCCCTATGCCTCAGCCATAGGTTCTAGGTTCTATAAAGTTTGGTGAGGGGTTATAATAGTGATCCAGGAGTAGATCACTGGACAACGGTCAAAAATTATCCTTAGAGGACTAAGGAAATGTTTCTCGATTATGGAGGTGATAAAGAGTTCGTCATAAAGAGTTATGTCGATGCAAGCTTTGACACTGATCTAGATGGCTCTAAGTCTCAATCTAGATATGTATTTAACATGGGAGAAATTAGCTAGAGTAGCTCCATGTAGAGCATTGTAGACATAGAAAATTGCAAAATACATACGGATCTGAATGTGGCAGACCCATTGACTAAACTTATCTCACAAGCAAAACATGATCACACCTTAGTACTCTTTGGGTGTTAATCACATAGCGATGTGAACTAGATTATTGACTCTGGTAAACCCTTTGGGTGTTGGTCACAAGGTGATGTGAACTATGGGTGTTAATCACATAAAGATGTGAACTATTAGTGTTAAATCACATGGCAATGTGAACTAGATTATTGACTCTAGTGCAAGTGGGAGACTGAAGGAAATATGCCCTAGAGGCAATAATAAAGTTGTTATTTTATATTTCCTTATATCATGATAAATGTTTATTATTCATGCTAGAATTGTATTAACCGGAAACTTGATATATGTGTGGATACATAGACAAAACTGTGTTCCTGCACTATTGCAGGATGCTGCTAACGCGACACTGGGATCAAAGACCCTTCGATGAAACTGTGTGCAATGCAATAATCGCAAACGTTGATGTAAAATAACCGCCAAAAAAGGTGTAGACCGTTTGCGATGGCGGGCACATCAAACACGTTTCTGATTTTAGTTGTGTGTGTGATGTTGAGCATACGGTTGATCCATACGAACTGTTTGCGATTAGACAGAACAACAGAAACGGGCGTCCATATCAATGTGTGTGCGATATACGACATACAGTTCGCTCTGATGAACTATTTGCGATGATCGAGGTGAACACAAACGATTCGGTGTAACAAGATGTGTGTGATACCCGACAAACAAGTTGGTAATCAGAATTGTGTGCGATCATTATAGACAGCCCATACAGACTTTTTTTGTGAATTGTGTGGTCGTCAAGGTACACAGTTCAACAAACCAACCTGTGGGCGATAATGTAGAAGACCTCTATAGAATACTTATTACTAACTGTCGGCGATGAGATTGACATGATAAACAGAGATAACAACTTAATATGAGCGAACAGAAATAGAGATATGTACAGTATGCTTAATTTAGTCCTTCTTCTTCTTGTTCTTATTGTTGGATGGCCCCGCGACATCGTCTTGGCGAGGACGCTTCTTGCCGCTGACGGTTGGCTTTTCATCATCGTCGCCGTCATCATCTATGTTGCTGTCATCGTCCTCCTCCTCCTCCTTGTTCGACCATTCCTCCTCATCATCATCGTCGTCCTCTTGTCCGTCCTCCGACGGCTTCCCGTCCGTCTGGTTGTCGTCTGACGACTCCGGAGGCGGTGTCCCTTCCATGATCCAGATATAATCGAGGTCTGGGCTCGACGCGGGACTCATGGAAGACGAGCGGGATGATTCCTATGTTGACCTATCATTGGGCGCAGACTGCTGGCCGAACTGTCGTCATCACTGTCGCTCGACATGGCTGCAGAGTGTGTGCCAGTGTGTAGCGCGGCCTGCCGGGGACGATGAATATGGTGGACACTTAAGTGAGGTATGCAGAGAAGAGGGAAATGCCAATTGAAGCGGGGGTTGACGTATTATCTAACCACTGATATAATCAACCGCAATTATTTGTACCCAGTCGCTCCAAATTCCCGAGGTTGCGTAGGACTCCTATTGGTTGGTTTATTTTTTTAGGACAAAAAGAAGGAATGAGTTTTGGGATTATGCACCGGTACCGATACAAACGGAGTAGGATAGTTGGCAAGCAATACATTGAGCTCTTCTTATTGATAAAGCCAGTAATAATCAAACTACAAAGGAAAAGAAAAAAAGAAAAAGGAAAATATCTGCACGAATCTTCGCGTAACATCAATGGCATAGGACCTAGATGTGCATTACTTAGAGCACATCTAGATGTGCTTTAGCAATACTGTCAAACAAAACCCCTAATCATCATTGCAAATAGCGTATAGAACATGGCTAATGCGACAACCAGAACTACACATGCTAGTTCCTTCTTGTCTCTGATACTTCTCCAATGTATCTATAATTTGTGAAGTATTCATGATGTTATTTTATCATTCTTGGGTGTTTTATAATCATTTTATAGAAACTTTATATCATTTTTTGGGCCTAACCTATTGACCCAGTGCCCAGTGCCAGTTGTTGTTTTTTGCTTGTTTTTTACATCACGGAAAATCAATATTAAACGGAGTGCAAACACCGCGAAACTTTTTGTGGATTTTTTATGGACCGGAAGGGGCCCAATGGGCCAGAGCTACACCTACGGGTGCCCCGAGGGGGGCACAACCCACCAGGGCGCGCCAGGCCCCCCTGGCGCGCCCAGGTGGGTTGTGCCCACCTCGATGGCCTCCCGCACCCCCTCGTTGCACTATAAATTCCCAAATATTCGGAAACCCTTTGGGGTTAACCAAGATCAGAAGTTTCGCCGCCGCAGGGTTCCGTAGCCACCGAAAACCAATCTAGACCCGTCCCGGCACCCTACCGGAGAGGGGAATCATCTCCGGTGGCCATCTTCATCATCCCGGCGGCCACCACGATGAGGAGGGAGTAGTCCACCCTCAGGGCTGAGGGTTTGTACCAGTAGCTATGTGTTTAATCTCTCTCTCTCTCTCTCATGATTTATATCATGGGCTTTGTTAATATAGTCGGATCATATGATGTTTCTCCCCTCTATACTCTTGTTGTGATGAATTGAATCTTTACCCTTTGAAGTTTTGTCATGTCGGATTGAATATTCAGAGATGAGAACACATGATATATGTCTTGCGGTATGAATACTTCAGGTGACAATTGGGGTATCTTATTGATTCACTTGATATATGTTATGGCATTCAACTCGTGGATTCCCGCGGTGATATTGGGGTAATCTATGCATAGGGGTTGATGCACGGTTTTATTATCTTTCCTCCGACAGAAACTTTGGGGTCTCCTTGTAGTTATTTGTTGGATTGAGTATTATGAATATGAATATGCTTTGGTGTTATTCTAGTATGAACTCTAGGATAGATCGAACCGAAAAAATAGCTTTACGTTATTTTAGTGCGAACTCTTGAGTAGATCGAACGGAAAGAATAGCTTTGAGGTGGTTTCGTACCCTACAAACAATTCCTATCTTTTGTTCTCCACTAGTAGGAACTCAGGAGTGATTCTTCATTACCACTTCGAGGGATAATCATATGATCCAACTATGTTAGCATTGTTGAGAGATTGCACTAGCGAAAGTACGGACCCAAGGCCTTATTTTTAAGCATTGAAATACCGTTTTTGTGCCCGTTTACTATTTTCTGCCTTGCTGTTTTTATTTATTCAGATTATAAAAATATATTTCTACCATCCATATTACACTTTTATCACCATCTGTTCGCCGCACTAGTGCACCTATACAATTTGCCATTGTATTGCATGTGTTGAGGACACAAGAGATTTCTTGTATTTGGTTGCAGGGTTGTTTGAGAGAGACCATCTTCATCCTACACCTCTCACGGATTGGTACACCTTAGGTCATCCACTTGAGGTAAAATTTCTACTATCCTACAAAACTCTGTGCTTGGAGGCCCAACACGTGTCTACAAGAATAAAGTTGCGTCGTAGACATCAGTCTCTTGCTTTCATCTATTGCATGTGATTGATTCTTTCTTGCTTCATCGTACTGATTGTACATTCCAGATCAGCCAGCTTCTTCTCTAGCTTTACATTATCTTCTGCGAGGTTGGTGATAACACTCCCAGCCCTGCCATGCCATACTTCATCCAGCTAGTTAACAAAGGCACAAGCCTCATATCCTAGCCAATGTTAAATAGTATTTAGGATGAGCGGTGGCATTAACTGAAGTAAAATGATGAACTTAGCACTAACCTCTAAGGGGCAACTGCGAAACCACCTGCCAATGTCGAATCTCTCTGTGCATACACATCGAGCAGGAGAATGCTCGTGCACACAACTAGCTTTTGGTACTTCTCGGTGGCGCAAAACTTGGAGTCGAACTCGTGTTGCGGGAGTCTGGAGTCATGCTCCAGATCCGGCGGCAGATTGCTTTCCTGGGGGGGAGGGGATGTTATCAAGGAGCTATACTTTGGACCACCATCATGGCGGCGATACGAGTAGGAGCAGCCACACCGAAACCATCGGCACCACTCGTCCGCATTCCCCTAATGCCAGCGCCACGCGAGGGAATTTGGAGGCTATGAGGGATTTGGGGGAAATGGGGAAACTGTGGGGATAAGCTAACGGTCGGGAACTACTTATGGCACTATATGTTGTATACGGCACACTGTTTATACATGTTGTTTGTGTTAGGTATTACAACGACACACACGATTTCCACACCAAACAGTGTGAGAAGACACCGTAGGTTAGACACGGTTGCCGTTACATAACTGTATGTGATGTACTACCCTTTCCATATAATTGAGTTACAGTGATACAGTGTAAACAGCCGCTCTGTGGATATCGGTAAAAAAACAGCCGCTCTACATATAGAGATGGCGGCGGCGGCCAAGGCAGTGACTACCGGAGAAGAGGTCAATCCTCGGTCGGTGGGCGGTGGCGGCGTCATAGGAGGTCAATCCTCGGTCTGCGGCGGGAGATAGGAGGAGCTCAACCATCAAGGTCGGTAGCGGCGTGATTTGAGAACATCCATCGCGGTCGATGGCGGGATAGTGGAGGTCGAACTTCAGGTGGCAGCTGCACTAAGCTTTGCTCCACGACCCTGCTGTCTCGGCGTGCCGCTGCATCGCGCTTCTCTGTCTACTGGATGGAGGTCGCCGCACGGCTAATTAATTAAGGTATTCTTTTCGTGAGTGGCTTAATTAAGGTATTCAATTCCTAAGGGTAGTGTTGTACTAGTACTTAGCGTGTAAATTGACTGGCCATTAATTTTTGACATTGCACGTCTGGATAACAACATGGAGTGCCCTCAGTAATTATGAAAATAAAACTTTGTGATTTATGCATGCATCTTTAGGCAGCAGTTAATCTGTGTATTTATGTTGTTGTTTTGTTTTTAATTACCATTTGTGTGGTGTAGATGGAACGATCTCGGTGGATGAAGAATCGGAAAACCGCAGATTTTATCAGTGGCATGATAAAGTTCATGAATTTGGCTGAAAGTACAAAGAGAGGAATTGTTGATGCGGATTACATCATGTGTCCATGTACTGATTGTGCCAATACAGAGTCACATGAAGTTACAGATGTCTAGTTGCACTTAGTCCCTAGGGGATTCATGGATGGATATACACATTGGACCAGACATGGTGAAGAGGAGGTCATGGATGAAGATACCCAGGGCAGCGAGATGCCAAACCCTGACCAGTGTCACATGGATGTTGAATCTAACAACGGGGCAGAGGCGTCAAGCTACCAATGGAACACCGGAAAGCCGAAACGCCCACTGGAAAACCAAGACGTCGACGCAGATGAGGATGATCTTGATATGCCAAATTTTGCTGCTATGATTGCAGATTTTTGATACGTCCATTTTGCATCATGCTTTTATATAGATATTTATTGCATTATGGGCTGTTATTACACATTATGTCACCATACTTATGCCTATTCTCTCTTATTTTACAAGGTTTGCACGAAGAGGGAGAATGCTGGCAGCTGGAATTCTGGGCTGGAAAAGGAGAAAATATTAGAGACCTATTCTGCACAACTCCAAAAGTCCTGAAACTCCATGGAAGTCAGTTTTGGAATATATAAAAAATATTGGGCGAAGAAAGCACCAGAGGGGGGCCACCCACCATCCACGAGGGTGGGAGGCGCGCCGTACCCCCCTAGGCAAGCCCCCTGTCTAGTGGGGCCCCTAGCAGGCCTCCGGTGCCCATCTTTTTCTATATAAATTCTTTCGCCCAAGAAAAAATTAGAAGGAAGCTTTTGTGACAAAGCGCCGCCATTTCGAGGCGGAACCAATCTAAGGCTCCGGCGGAGCTGTTCTGCCGGGGAAACATCCCTCCGGGAGGGGGAAATCATCACCATCGATCCTCTCATCGGGAGGGGGTCAAGCTCCATCAACATCTTCACCAGCACCATCTCATCTCAAACCCTAGTTCATTGATAACCCACAAGTATAGGGGATCGCAACAGTTTTTGAGGGTAAAGTATTCAACCCAAATTTATTGATTCGACACAAGGCGGCCAAAGAATACTCTCAAGTATTAGCAGCTGAGTTGTCAATTCAACCACACCTAGAAACTTAATATCTGCAGCAAAGTATTTAGTAGCAAAGTAATATGATAGTAGTGGTAACGGTAGCAAAAGTAATTGTCACACCCTAGCTAGTCATGCATCACAGTGTGTGCATCATGTTTAAAATTCCATTTAATTTGAAATGGGGATTTGTGAAACCCTCAGAATCATTTCTTTGAAAATGATCCAAATAAAAATTTCTCCAAAAAGGTCCAAGAAAATGCTCATGTTGCTCTCTGAAAAATATTGGACAGAGATAAAAATCAAACCAATATTTTTAAGAGCTCATAGGTATTTATTTTGGGCATTTGGAATTAATGCATAAATATTTGCATTGGAAATATATTAGTTATATATATTAATATATGTCCAAATATTATGTCATTTATAAAGGAGCTCTGGAATAATATATCTAGCCCCTGCAAAAATTGGCATACGGTAAATAAATGATTTAATATTTTATTTAAATCAAAACAAATGTCAGAAATTAGAAAACAGAAAAATAAATAAAAGGAGGAGCTTACCTGGGCTCCTCCCTGTGCAGCCCAGCCAGCTGGCCGGCCCAGCCAGCAGGCGGCCCAGCCCGCCTCCCTCCTCTGTCATCTTCGTCCTCGACAGAGGGAGGGGAGTGTGGCCGGCGCGCGCGCGCACCACCGCGCCACGCCACCTCCCTCCCTGCCTGCCTGGCGCCCTTCTCGTCGCCCTCGATGCCCCGGACGACGCCACGCCCTCCCCTGCTCTCTCTCACTCTCCCTCGGTTCTTCCCTCCTCTCCCTCGCTCTCTCTCTCACACGGCCGAACACCACCATCGCCGCCGTTCGCCATAGCAGCCGTCACCGGCCACCCCTCGCCCCTCCGCTGAGCTCAGGAGCTCCGCCTCGACCCCCTCTTCCTCCCCACCAAGCCAAGCCCCTCGGGAAGCCCTGCATCGCCGCCCACGTCGCCGTTCCCCTCCTCGGCCACCGGAGATCGTCGCCGTCGAATCGGGAGCTACCGGACGTCCCCGAGCCCGCTAACCATCCCTGCAGCTCCGCGGTGAGCCACTGACCCGATTCCCCCTTGCCCCGTCGTCCCTAGCATCCTGTAGCTGCCGCCCCCTTGAGCTCCGAAGCTCGCCGCCGCCGTGCCTCGTCGCCGCCGTGGCTGGAGACGTTGTAGCTCGAAGCCGAGCACACCAACGTGCTCCACACCTCACCAGGAGCACGTAGCACGCACCAACGCCTCCCCTAGCGCCCTGCATCGCCTAACCCGCCGTTGGCCGAACTCCGGCCGCCGCTCGCGAGCTCGCCGTCGTCGGTACCGGCAACCTCAGGCGCGGCCACCACCACCGTTCGACGCGCGGGAGCAAGGGCTCTCCAACGAGCCCAAGCACGGCCTCGCCCGTGCCCTGTAGCGCGTTTCCGCATCGCGCCGCCGTCTCGGGCCCCGCCGGCATCATGTCGCCGGTGGGTTTGACCTGTTTGACCTGGGGTTTGACCCCCCCAGGGTCACTGACGCGTGGGCCCCGTCGGCCAGGTGGTCAGATTAGTGCTAATCACCGCTTAATTAACCCCCCTAACACTGACAGTGGGCCCCAGCGCCACTAACCCCTAATTAGGAATAAATTAACCCTGTTAAACCCCCCCTGTCACTGACGTGTGGACCCCACACGTCAGGTTTGACCTCAGCCAGCCGCAGTTGACCACTGACGTCATGCTGACGTCATGCTGGCGCAATATATATATTTCTGGATTTAATTTAAATCAGGAAATTCCAGAATATTATTTAAACTTCAAAAATTCATAATTTTTATTCTGTAACTCCAAATTAGACAAATTATATATGAAAAATGATCAGAAAAATCCAATCTATCCATCTGTACTATTTTCATGCATGATCAAACAAGTTAAATTGATGTTTTAAGAAGAACAAGGAAAAGCACTTTAAAAGGCCATGTTTGAGTTTGAAATTTGAATCTTTGATTCAAATTTGTTCAAACCCTTCTGGTCTTAGTTGCATTAGCCCAACACACTCATATTGCCATGTTTCATGCATGCATCATATTGTTGCACATTGTTTGGTGATGGTTGTGTATCGGTGTCCTTTGCGACAGGTTCTGCCTCCGAGGAGTACCGTGATTACCCTAACGAAGAACCGTATCAGTGCATCGAACCATCAGGCAAGCAACCAACCATTTGATCATATCGATACAATCCCATGTTCTCGCTCCTGCTCTCTTTTACTGCATTAAGACAACGCGTTTCAAACTGCTGTGTGCTACGGTAGTTGAACCCATTTCCTCTGCATGACCTGTCATTGCCACAGTAACTAGATGAAACCCACTAGCATGTGTAGGAGTTGATTGAGCCATATGTATGTGTTGTTCCTACCTTGCTATGCCTGCTATGCTTAGAGTCGTGTCAGGTATGGTTCATCTGGGTGATGGGCTAGAGTGAAATGATTATGTCGGTAATGAGAGTGGTGTGGTGAACACGATTTGGTAAAGGTATCGATGAGAGGCCATGTAGGAGTACATGGTGGGTTGTTTCATTGAAGCCGACCTTAAGCACTGAGATCTGTATGTGTGATTTAAGAATCAGCTACTACCATGCATTGGGCCCGAAACCAATGGACCCTCTCGGCTTCTTATTCACCCTAGTTCTCCGTCCAGGAGTTGCAAGTAGTTTCTGGTGTTTGTAGTCTACTGGAGGCCGTGGACAGTGCTGACCGTAGGGGTGGGCTGTGATGCGGTAGGTACATGGCCGGGTGTACCGAATACCCGTTAGGTATCTCGGGAACCCTGTTCACATCGTTCGGGGCCGTATGGGAAACCTCGGCCGGACTCCCTGCGGATGGAACCTGAATACGCGATAAACCTGGACTGGAGGCTTAGGTGGTTAGGTAGGTCGTGGCCGACACCCACGTTGGGCTTCCGCTTGAAGGTTGCCGAGTACATGTCGTGTAAACGACGGTAAGTGGTGAGAGCGTGTATGAAGAAGTACACCCCTGCAGGGTTAACATGATCTATTCGAATAGCCGCGTCCGCGGTAAAGGACTACTTGGTTGCCTATACAGTTCATAGACAAGTAAATGGAAACTGCTAAAAGCCTCAAGATAAGTGTGAGTGCCGAGGATGGCTCTTCCATAGGGAGACGGAGGTGGATCCTCGGTAGTGTATTGAAGTGGTGAGTAGTGGACTCGTGTGCGCAAAACCATTTCAAGTTGAAGTACCGTAGGATAGTCTAGCCAAAAGTCAAAGCTGGCTTGCTGCAATAACTCCACCAACCCTTCTTGATAATATGCATGTATGTAGGATCTGATGTAAGTCTTGCTGAGTACCTTTGTACTCATGTTGCTATAATCTACATTTTTACAGAAGACGCTGCAACCCCTTCTGATGGGTTCTATGTAGACGTTGACATCAACGAGTAGGCTAAAGGCCCAGGTGGTGACCCTGAGCTTGTGAAGGACCACGTAGTATAGCCAGGCTTTCCAAGCCTCTTTTATTTTACTAGTTGTCTGTACTCAGACAAGTTACTTCCGCTGCTGGTTTGTATGACTGTATGACTTGAATGCTGGGTCGTGTGACCCGTATCTTGTGTATGTTATGTATGGCTCCCTGAGCCTTAAATAAAGTACTTGTGTCATAGAGTCATGTTGTGATGCTTCGTTGTATTTGCACATATCGAGCATATTGTGTGTATGATTGAAATGCTTGGTATGTGTGGGATCTGACTATCTAGTTGTTTATCTTTAGTAGCCTCTCTTACCGGGAAATGTCTCCTAGTGTTACCGCTGAGCCATGGTAGCTTGCTACTGCTCTGGAACACTTAGGCTGGCCGGCATGTGTCCTTCTTCGTTCCTGTGTCTGTCCCTTCGGGGAAATGTCACGCTTTGAGTACCGGAGTCCTGTTAGCCCGCTACAGCCCGGTTTACCGGAGTCCTGCTAGCCCAGTGCTATAGCCCGGACCCACTTGATGATGACCGACACGTTCGAAGCTGGGTCATGGATGCCTGTCCCTGTAAGTCTGTGCCACTTTGGGTTTACGACTAGTCATGTCAGCCCGGGCTCTTTATCATATGGATGCTAGCGACACTATCATATACGTGAGCCAAAATGCGCAAACGGTCCCGGGCAAAGGTAGGGCGACACCCGTGGGGATACCGTGCGTGAGGCCGCAAAGTGATATGAGGTGTTACCGGCTAGATCGATGTGACATCGAGTCGGGGTCCTGACAGCGTTGGCATCAGAGCCGGACTGCCTGTAGGTTCTCCAAGCCAAACTGGTCGATGTTGAGTCTAGAAATTCTTTAGTTATATGTAGGGGAATTGTTTGTGGATTGGAACGTAAGGCTCTTTTTACTCCTTTATCTTATGACATTCTGATCTGAGTCTGTCCATTCTTCCACCGGGGGTTAAGGAATTAGGATCTATTCTCTCTATCAGGATCACGTGTTACTAATCAGTAGTACCTTATAGGTATGATGGATACAAGCCTAGTTCAGTTCTTTTACCACATTATGTTGCTAGGATGGTCTCAGAACTTTGATATGATGATGTTAAGTGTGTATGAAATCCTTTGTCAAATGTCTCAAAATCCTTCTTGAGCATTTACAGCTGTTATGCTGCCGAAATTTTGCTAGAAATTCTAATGCCTTTGCATTATGATTGTGCTTTCAGATGGCCACTCGCGACCTCAATCAAGTGGTTCGCCTGACTCGATGCCTAGATGTACCCGGCCATACTGCCAAGTTGGTCAGGGTAATGACTGAGGCTGGATACCGCTGGTATCCTGAGTACACGGTCGAAGAGCAATTTCGAGACTTTAATCAAAGCCAGTATCTCTGCACTGTCAGGATATTTCCATCTTATCCTGGATCCACCGAGCCCCTTCACTGCTCCTATGGACTCGGGGTTGCTATTGAGATGGCTGTGCAGGACGCCGCCTACTCTATGATGACCATTATGCGAGTCAGATCTGGTCTATTTCGGGACTCTGATTTCCGGTATATGCCAGGATCACTTCCGAGAGCACAAGGGTATCTCCAGGCTATCTATGCTGACCCCACCCAGGAGGATTCACGGACTCGCACCACTGCTGAGATGCTCGAGGATAAGGACCGTGAAAATCGGGCCTTGAGGTTAGAGCTCTTCAATACCCGTGCTGACCACTGGGCTACTTTGACTCGGTTTGCACCGGCGGTGCAAGCTGGATATTCAGATATGCGTGATCTCTATCCTGTGAGATCTGCTCTGCCAGACGTGATGGGTTGGCGTGATGTAGGAGGCATCACCCCACCTCGCGGTCCCCGCAGGCCACCGTCTGTTGGTCCAAGGCCTCATCCTAGCCCCTATGGTCCACAAGCTCCGCGAGATCGTCTGTTTCCGGATGATCATGTTGAGCTTCCAGGCTATGGAGGTGACTTCTACGAGGACTACTACGGATCGGTCTGAGTTAGTGGTAGTATCACTAGTTCGCACTAGCTGTGTCGTCTATCGTCCTGCGTGACTCGTGGGATATGACCTAGTTGTAATCCTTCCGGAGGAGTAGAAAAATAATGTATAGGAGCTTGGAATGCCTCCGATGAGATGTAATCCTCTTTTCACCGTAATAGTACTTTGTTTGGTCTTGTACTAAACCTTGTATGGTGTGTATGACGATGGAATAAAGAAGCAGTTTTTGTATTTACCATGTCATACGGATGATCATCTTGCATTTCGAGTTATACCTTACATTTTATATCCTATGTCGGAATTTTATCATCCTGACTAAATCATTGTCTTGTTTACCTAGGATGGTCAACACGCGCGCTAACCCTGCTCCTCAAGAGCAGGCCGAAGGCAGTGAAGTCAGGGATGCAAATCTGCCTCATCCTCCTTCACTAGCCGAGGTTATGATGGAAGCTGAGAGAAACAAGCGGGAGACCAACCGTTTGTTGGAGCGTATTGAACAGAATACAGCACACCATCAGAGGACTAACGTGGTGTCACTCAGTGATTTTATCAAATTGCATCCACCCACGTTCCACCACTCCGTCGAGCCTCTCGACGCTGATGACTGGCTTCGCAGTATTGCTCACAAACTGCGTTCCGCGCTGGTAGCGGAGGCTGACAAGGTCACCTTTGCTGCATATCATCTTGAAGGCCCCGCCAGTCTATGGTGGGAGAATTATGGAGCTATGCGCCCAGCGGGCCATGTCACTACTTGGGCTGAATTCAGTGAGGCTTTCCGTGAACATCACATTCCGGAGGGTCTCATGGACCGTAAACATGAGGAATTTTGCAGTTTCACCCAAGGCCGACTTTCTGTGGATGTTTATAGTAGGGAGTTTGGTAACCTCGCACGATATGCAACTGAGGAAGTGTCTACTGATGCCAAGAAGCAAGCAAGGTTCCATAAGGGCCTTAGTCCTGAGCTTCGCCGTGACCTCCGTCTGCATGAGTGCACATCTTTTCAGAAACTTGTCAACAAAGCCATCAGTGCTGAAACTGGTCAGACTGACTATGACGCAACACGCAAGCATGGCCGTGATATGGGTTCCTCATCCGGTGCTGGTCCTCAGAAGCGCCGCGTGTGGGTACCCAACACCGCCCTGCCACCCAGGTTCACACCGAGGCCATCTTTCCAGGCGCCTCGCCCTGTTCAACAGTCTGCACCAGCCAAGCCCTATGGGGGTCCAGCTAACAATGCTCCTCCACATACCAGTTCCGTGACTTGTTTCAAGTGTGGGGAATCTGGCCACTATATGCGTGAGTGTCCCCAGACCAACCCCAACCAGTCTGCTAAAGCTGTTGGCCGTGGCAAGCCGACAGGAAAAGTATTCCACGCCAAGCCGATCACCGCTTCACGTGGCCATGTCAACTGTATCTCTGCCAAAGAAGCTCAAGAGGATCCCAACGCCGTTCTCGGTACGCTTCTTGTTAATTGCCACCCGGCATCTGTTCTTTTCGATACAGGAGCCTCTCATTCTTTTATATCCGAAAATTATGCTCGTTTGCATAATGTTGCATTCTGTGACATGCCATCCACTATGGAAATTTCTACTCCCGGGTCTAGATGGCAGACCTCTAGGGTAAGTTATGGAAATGAAATCCAAGTCGACAGACTTGTTTTTCTTGCATCTTTGATAGCCCTTAAATCTTCAGATATTAATATCATTCTGGGTATGGACTGGATGTCAGCTCATCAAGCCAAAATTGATTGCTTCTCTAGGACTGTTCAACTCACCCATCCTTCGGGGAAGATAGTCAATGTCTTGACCCGATTAGCCAAGCGACAGTTATATTCTCTTAACGCCAGCCCTTTGCCAGACCTTGAGGACATTCCGGTAGTCCGTGACTTCCCAGATGTCTTTCCAGAGGAATTGCCAGGTGTTCCACCTGACAGGGATGTTGAGTTCGTAATAGACCTCATTCCAGGAACCGTGCCGATTGCTAGAAGACCTTATAAGATGGCACCCCTAGAACTAGCCGAGCTTAAGAAACAACTCAATGAGTCCTTGAAAAAGGGTTTCATCCGCCCTAGTTCATCTCCGTGGGCTTGCCCCGTCCTATTCGTCAAGAAGAAGGATGGTACGGACCGGATGGTTGTAGATTACCGACCTGTCAATTTGGTCACAATCAAGAACAAATATCCGCTTCCCAGGATCAACGACCTGTACGATCAGCTCGCTGGATCCTCAGTCTTCTCCAAGATGGATTTGAGGTTGGGCTACCATCAAATCAAAATCAGAAACGGGGACATTCCTAAAACGGCCTTTGTTACTCGTTATGGCCAATACGAGTACACCGTCATGTCCTTCGGTTTAACCAACGCTCCAGCCACCTTTTCTCGGTTAATGAACTCAATCTTCATGGAGTATTTGGATAAATTTGTCGTAGTTTATCTCGATGATATACTCATCTACTCCAAGAACGAGGAAGAACATGCCGAACATCTAAGGCTAGTGTTGAAGAAACTTCGAGAGCATCGCCTTTATGCCAAATTTTCTAAATGTGAATTCTGGTTGTCAGAAGTGACCTATCTGGGTCATGTAATATCTGGTAAAGGTATTGCTGTTAACCCTGAGCGAGTTCAAGCCGTCCTTAATTGGACTCCACCTGAATCGGTCAAGCAAGTTCGAAGTTTTCTGGGCTTAGCGAGTTATTGTCGTCGCTTTGTCGAGAACTTCTCCAAAGTTGCCAAACCTCTAACCGAACTCCTCAAGAAAGATAAGAAGTTCGAATGGACTCCACAATGTGAGCACAGCTTTCAGGAACTGAAAAGACGCCTGACCTCTGCTCCCGTACTGGTACCGCCAGACTTCTCCAAGGACTTTGTTATCTACTGCGACGCCTCGCGACAAGGACTAGGTTGCATTCTCATGCAAGATCGACACGTAATTGCTTACGCTTCACGGCAATTGCACCCACATGAGGAGAATTATCCTACTCATGATCTAGAGCTTGCAGCCGTAGTCTATGCACTTAAGACCTGGCGACATTACCTCCTCGGTAATCGTTGCGAAATATTCACTGATCACCAAAGTCTGAAGTACATTTTCACCCAACCGGATCTGAATCTCAGGCAGAGACGTTGGGTTGAGTTGATCACAGACTTCGACTTAGGAATAACCTACACCCCAGGGAAAGCCAACGTCATGGCTGATGCGCTAAGTCGTAAATCTTACTGTAACAACCTGATGTTACAACAAAGTCAACCGCTTCTCCATGAGGAATTTCGGAAGCTTAACCTTCACATTGTACCTCAAGGTTTTCTTTCCACCTTGGTGGCAAAACCTACCCTTACGGATCAGATTATCAAAGCACAGAAGGTAGATCCGGGAATTTCCCGCATCAAGAGAAACATCCAGAAAGGAATTGCGAATTGCTTCTCCGTTAATGATCAAGGGGTCGTATACTTCGGGAATCGACTAGTGGTTCCCAAAGTGCGCAACCTGAGGCGTTTGATCCTTAAGGAAGCTCATGAATCTCCTCTCACCATTCATCCCGGTAGTACTAAGATGTATCAGGACCTACGCTAGAGGTTCTGGTGGACTAGGATGAAGAGAGAAATTGCTCAGTTTATTGCAAATTGCGACGTCTGTCGTCGTGTAAAAGCAGAGCATCAACGGCCTGCTGGCACCCTTCAACCCTTAGCTATTCCTGAATGGAAATGGGATAAAATTGGTATGGATTTCATTACCGGTTTTCCCAGGACCAAGAGAGGGAATAATGCTATTTTCGTCGTTGTCGATCGTCTTTCCAAAGTAGCCCATTTCTTACCTGTTCGTGAGAGTATAACCGCTAGTCAGCTGGCAGACTTATACATCTCCCGTATAGTGTCTCTCCATGGTGTTCCTTTGGAAATTAACTCGGATCGAGGAAGTCTTTTCACCTCTCGATTTTGGGAAAGTTTCCAAAATGCTATGGGAACTCGTCTCTCCTTTAGCACCGCTTTCCACCCTCAGTCGAGTGGTCAAGTGGAACGCGTCAACCAGATTCTAGAAGACATGCTTCGAGCCTCTGTTATCTCATTCGGAATGGACTGGGAGAAGTGCCTTCCATTTGCCGAATTCGCTTACAACAACAGCTATCAATCTAGCTTGGGTAAAGCCCCTTTTGAAGTTCTCTATGGACGACGGTGTCGAACACCCCTTAACTGGTCAGAGACTGGGGAAAGACAATTCTTTGGCCCGGATATGATTCAGGAAGCAGAAGAACAAGTTCGCATCGTTCGTGAAAAGTTGAAAACAGCCCAATCCCGTCAAAAGAGTCAATATGACCGAAAACATAAGGCTATGACTTTCGAGGTTGACGAGAAGGCTTATCTTCAGGTCACCCCTCTGAAGGGAACCCATCGTTTCGGTATCAAAGGCAAATTGGCTCCTCGTTACATTGGACCTTTTCGCATTCTCGCCAAACGAGGAGAAGTTGCCTACCAATTGGAACTACCTCCGCACCTCTCCAGAGTCCACGATGTCTTCCACGTTTCTCAACTCAGGCGTTGCTTCTCGGATCCTATCCGTGAAGTGGACCACGAAACGCTTGATCTCCAAGATAATCTTACATATCGAGAGTACCCCATTCGTATCCTCGATCAAGCCGAACGTACCACCCGACGTCATAATATCTAGTTTCTCAAAGTTCAATGGTCGCACCATTCTGAGGATGAAGCAACTTGGGAAAGGGAGGATCGTCTTCGACTCGAATATCCCGCCTTCTTCCCGGAGGAACCCAAATCTCGGGACGAGATTCTTTTGAGTGGGGGTGAGTTGTCACACCCTAGCTAGTCATGCATCAGAGTGTGTGCATCATGTTTAAAATTCCATTTAATTTGAAAT
Source organism: Triticum dicoccoides (assembly GCF_002162155.2). Lineage (NCBI taxonomy): Eukaryota > Viridiplantae > Streptophyta > Magnoliopsida > Poales > Poaceae > Triticum > Triticum dicoccoides. Next base: position 122,074,324 of record NC_041380.1, on the reverse strand, counting down.
GGGGATTTGTGAAACCCTCAGAATCATTTCTTTGAAAATGATCCAAATAAAAATTTCTCCAAACAGGTCCAAGAAAATGCTCATGTTGCTCTCTGAAAAATATTGGACAGAGATAAAAATCAAACCAATATTTTTAAGAGCTCATAGGTATTTATTTTGGGCATTTGGAATTAATGCATAAATATTTGCATTGGAAATATATTAGTTATATTTATTAATATATGTCCAAATATTATGTCATTTATAAAGGAGCTCTGGAATAATATATCTAGCCCCTGCAAAAATTGGCATACGGTAAATAAATGATTTAATATTTTATTTAAATCAAAAACAATGTCAGAAATTAGAAAACAGAAAAATAAATAAAAGGAGGAGCTTACCTGGGCTCCTCCCTGTGCAGCCCAGCCAGCTGGCCGGCCCAGCCAGCAGGCGGCCCAGCCCGCCTCCCTCCTTTGTCGTCTTCGTCCTCGACAGAGGGAGGGGAGTGTGGCCGGCGCGCGCGCGCGCCACCGCGCCACGCCACCTCCCTCCCTGCCTGCCTGGCACCCTTCTCGTCGCCCTCGATGCCCCGGACGATGCCACGCCCTCCCCTGCTCTCTCTCACTCTCCCTCGGTTCTTCCCTCCTCTCCCTCGCTCTCTCTCTCACACGGCCGAACACCACCATCGCCGCCATTCGCCATAGCAGCCGTCACCGGCCACCCCTCGCCCCTCCGCTGAGCTCAGGAGCTCCGCCTCGACCCCCTCTTCCTCCCCACCAAGCCAAGCCCCTCGGGAAGCCCTGCATCGCCGCCCACGTCGCCGTTCCCCTCCTCGGCCACCGGAGATCGTCGCCGTCGAATCGGGAGCTACCGGACGTCCCCGAGCCCGCTAACCATCCCTGCAGCTCCGCAGTGAGCCACTGACCCGATTCCCCCTTGCCCCGTCGTCCCTAGCATCCTATAGCTGCCGCCCCCTTGAGCTCCGAAGCTCGCCGCCGCTGTGCCTCGTCACCGCCGTGGCTGGAGCCGTTGTAGCTCGAAGCCGAGCACACCAACGTGCTCCACACCTCACCAGGAGCACGTAGCACGCACCAACGCCTCCCCTAGCGCCCTGCATCGCCTAACCCGCCGTTGGCCGAACTCCGGCCGCCGCTCGCGAGCTCGCCGTCATCGGTACCGGCCACCTCAGGCGCGGCCACCACCACCATTCGACGCGCGGGAGAAAGGGCTCTCCAACGAGCCCAAGCACGGCCTCGCCCGTGCCCTGTAGCGCGTTTCCGCATCGCGCCGCCGTCTCGGGCCCCGCCGGCGTCATGTCGCCGGTGGGTTTGACCTGTTTGACCTGGGGTTTGACCCCCCCAGGGTCACTGACGCGTGGGCCCCGTCGGCCAGGTGGTCAGATTAGTGCTAATCACCGCTTAATTAACCCCCCTGACACTGACAGTGGGCCCCAGCGCCACTAACCCCTAATTAGGAATAAATTAACCCTGTTAAACCCCCCCTGTCACTGACGTGTGGACCCCACATGTCAGGTTTGACCTCAGCCAGCCGCAGTTGACCACTGACGTCATGCTGACGTCATGCTGGCGCAATATATATATTTCTGGATTTAATTTAAATCAGGAAATTCCAGAATATTATTTAAACTTCAAAAATTCATAACTTTTATTCTGTAACTCCAAATTAGACAAATTATATATGAAAAATGATCAGAAAAATCCAATCTATCCATCTGTACTATTTTCATGCATGATCAAACAAGTTAAATTGATGTTTTAAGCAGAACAAGGAAAAGCACTTTAAAAGGCCATGTTTGAGTTTGAAATTTGAATCTTTGATTCAAATTTGTTCAAACCCTTCTGGTCTTAGTTGCATTAGCCCAACACACTCATATTGCCATGTTTCATGCATGCATCATATTGTTGCACATTGTTTGGTGATGGTTGTGTATCGGTGTCCTTTGCGACAGGTTCTGCCTCCGAGGAGTACCGTGATTACCCTAACGAAGAACTGTATCAGTGCATCGAACCATCAGGCAAGCAACCAACCATTTGATCATATCGATACAATCCCATGTTCTCGCTCCTGCTCTCTTTTACTGCATTAAGACAACGCGTTTCAAACTGTTGTGTGCTACGGTAGTTGAACCCATTTCCTCTGCATGACCTGTCATTGCCACAGTAACTAGATGAAACCCACTAGCATGTGTAGGAGTTGATTGAGCCATATGTATGTGTTGTTCCTACCTTGCTATGCCTGCTATGCTTAGAGTCGTGTCAGGTCTGGTTCATCTGGGTGATGGGCTAGAGTGAAATGATTATGTCGGTAATGAGAGTGGTGTGGTGAACACGATTTGGTAAAGGTATCGATGAGAGGCCATGTAGGAGTACATGGTGGGTTGTTTCATTGAAGCCGACCTTAAGCACTGAGATCTGTATGTGTGATTTAAGAATCAGCTACTACCATGCACTGGGCCCGAAACCAATGGACCCTCTCGGCTTCTTATTCACCCTAGTTCTCCGTCCAGGAGTTGCAAGTAGTTTCTGGTGTTTGTAGTCTACTGGAGGCCGTGGACAGCGCTGACCGAAGGGGTGGGCTGTGATGCGGTAGGTACGTGGCCGGGTGTACCGAATACCCGTTAGGTATCTCGGGAACCCTGTTCACATCGTTCGGGGCCGTATGGGAAACCTCGGCCGGACTCCCTGCGGATGGAACCTGAATAGGCGATAAACCTGGACTGGAGGCTTAGGTGGTTAGGTAGGTCGTGGCCGACACCCACGTTGGGCTTCCGCTTGAAGGTTGCCGAGTACATGTCGTGTAAACGACGGTAAGTGGTGAGAGCGTGTATGAAGAAGTACACCCCTGCAGGGTTAACATGATCTATTCGAATAGCCGCGTCCGCGGTAAAGGACTACTTGGTTGCCTATACAGTTCATAGACAAGTAAATGGAAACTGCTAAAAGCCTCAAGATAAGTGTGAGTGCCGAGGATGGCTCTTCCATAGGGAGACGGAGGTGGATCCTCGGTAGTGTATTGAAGTGGTGAGTAGTGGACTCGTGTGTGCAAAACCATTTCAAGTTGAAGTACCGTAGGATAGTCTAGCCAAAAGTCAAAGCTGGCTTGCTGCAATAACTCCACCAACCCTTCTTGATAATATGCATGTATGTAGGATCTGATGTAAGTCTTGCTGAGTACCTCTGTACTCATGTTGCTATAATCTACATTTTTACAGAAGACGCTGCAACCCCTTCTGATGGGTTCTATGTAGACGTTGACATCAACGAGTAGGCTAAAGGCCCAGGTGGTGACCCTGAGCTTGTGAAGGACCACGTAGTATAGCCAGGCTTTCCAAGCCTCTTTTATTTTACTAGTTGTCTGTACTCAGACAAGTTACTTCCGCTGCTGGTTTGTATGACTGTATGACTTGAATGCTGGGTCGTGTGACCCGTACCTTGTGTATGTTATGTATGGCTCCCTGAGCCTTAAATAAAGTACTTGTGTCGTAGAGTCATGTTGTGATGCTTCGTTGTATTTGCACATATCGAGCATATTGTGTGTATGATTGAAATGCTTGGTATGTGTGGGATCTGACTATCTAGTTGTTTATCTTTAGTAGCCTCTCTTACCGGGAAATGTCTCCTAGTGTTACCGCTGAGCCATGGTAGCTTGCTACTACTCTGGAACACTTAGGCTGGCCGGCATGTGTCCTTCTTCGTTCCTGTGTCTGTCCTTTCGGGGAAATGTCACGCTTTGAGTACCGGAGTCCTGTTAGCCCGCTACAGCCCGGTTTACCGGAGTCCTGCTAGCCCAGTGCTACAGCCCGGACCCACTTGCTGATGACCGACACGTTCGAAGCTGGGTCATGGATGCCTGTCCCTGTAAGTCTGTGCCACTTTGGGTTTACGACTAGTCATGTCAGCCCGGGCTCTTTATCATATGGATGCTAGCGACACTATCATATACGTGAGCCAAAATGCGCAAACGGTCCCGGGCAAAGGTAGGGCGACACCCGTGGGGATACCGTGCGTGAGGCCGCAAAGTGATATGAGGTGTTACCGGCTAGATCGATGTGACATCGAGTCGGGGTCCTGACAGTAATGTTTTTGGAGTTTTGTAGTGATGATAGCAATAGCAACGGAAAAGTAAATAAGCGAAGAACAATATATGGAAAGCTCGTAGGCAATGGATCGGTGATGGAGAATTATGTCGGATGCAGTTCATCATGTAACAGTCATAACCTAGGGTGACACAGAACTAGCTCCAGTTCATTGATATAATGTAGGCATGTATTCCGAATATAGTCATACGTGCTTATTGAAAAGAACTTGCATGAAATATTTTGTCCTACCCTCCCGTGGCAGCGGGGTCCTTACGGAAACTAAGGGATGTTAAGGCCTCCTTTTAGTAGAGTACCGGAACAAAGCATTAACACATAGTGAATACATGAACTCCTCAAACTACGGTCATCACCGGTAAGAATCCCGATTATTGTCACTTCGGGGTTAACGGATGATAACACATAATAGGTGACTATAGACTTGCAAGATAGGATCAAGAACACTCGTATATTGATGAAAACATAATAGGTTCAGATCTAAAATCATGGCACTCGAGCCCTAGTGACAAGCATTAAGCATAGCAAAGTCATAGCAACATCAATCTCAGAACATAGTGGATACTAGGGATCAAACCCTCACAAAACTAACTCGATTACATGATAGATCCCATCCAACCCATCACCATCTAGAAAGCCTACGATGGAATTACACACCCACACACGGCGGTGAGCATCATGAAATTGGTGATGGAGGATGGTTGATGATGACGATGGCGATGGATTCCCCTCTCCGGAGCCCCGAACGGACTCCAGATCAGCCCTCCCGAGAGGTTTTAGGGCTTGGCGGCGGCTCCGTATCGTAAAACATGATGAATTCTTCTCCCTGATTTTTTTCTCCCCGAAACACAATATATAGAGTTGGAGTTGGAATCGGAGAGGCGCCAGGGGGCCCACGAGGTAGTAGCGGGCCCTAGCGGGGCAGGCGCGCCCCCCACCCTCGTGGACAGGTGGTGGGCCCCCTAGCCTTCATCTTTTGCAGGTATTTTTCATATTTTCCAAAAAGTTGCTCCGTGATGTTTCAGGTCATTCTGAGAACGTTTGTTTCTGCACATAAATAACACCATGGTAATTCTGCTGAAAACAGCGTTAGTCCGGGTTAGTTCCATTCAAATCATGCAAGTTAGAGTCCAAAACAAGGGCAAAAGTGTTTGGAAAAGTAGATACAACGGAGACGTATCAACTCCCCCAAGCTTAAACCTTTGCTTGTCCTCAAGCAATTCAGTTGACAAACTAAAAGTGATAAAGAAAAACTTTTACAAACTCTGTTTGCTCTTGTTGTTGTAAATATGTAAAGCCAGCATTCAAGTTTTCAGCAAGGATTATAACTAACCACATTCGCAATAACGTTAGGTCTCAAGTTTACTCATATCAATAGCATAATCAACTAGCAAGCAATAATAATAAATCTCGGATGACAACACTTTCTCAAAACAATCATAATATGATATAACAAGGTGGTATCTCGCTAGCCCTTTCTGAGACCGCTAAATATAAATGCAGAGCACCTTTAAAGACCAAGAACTTACTAGACATTGTAATTCATGGTAAAAGAGATCCAGTCAAGTCATACTCAATGTAAATTAACAGTAATGAATGCGAATGACGGTGGTGCTCTCCAACTGGTGCTTTTTAATAAGAGGATGATGACTCAGCATAAAAGTAAATAGATAGGCTCTTCGCAGAGGGAAGCAGGGATTTGTAGAGGTGCCAGAGCTCGGTTTTGAAACAGAGGTGAATAATATTTTGAGCGGTATACTTTCATTGTCAACATAACAACCAAGAGATGGCAATATCTTCCATGCTACACACATTATAGGCGGTTCCCAAACAGAGTGGTAAAGTTTATACTCCCCCTTCCACCAACAAGCATCAATCCATGGCTTGCTCGAAACAACGAGTGCCTCCAACTAACAAGAGTCCCAGGGGGAGTTTTGTTTGCAATTATTTTGATTTAGTTTGCATAAAGCATGGGACTGGGCATCCCGGTGACCAGCCATTTATCTCGTGAGTGAGGAGCGGAGTCCACTCCTCTTGAGAATAACCCGCCTAACATGGAAGATATAGACAGCCCTAGTTGATACATGAGCTATTCGAGCATACAAAATAGGGTATTTATTTGAAGGTTTAGAGTTTGGCACATACAAATTTACTTGGAACGGCAGGTAGATACCGTATATAGGTAGGTATAGTAGACTCATGTGGAATAACTTTGGGGTTTAAGGGATTGGATGCACAAGCAGTATTCCGGCTTAGTACGGGTGAAGGCTAGCAAAAGACTGGGAAGCGACCAGCTAGAGAGCGACAACAGTCATGAACATGCATTAAAATTAATCAACACCAAATGCAAGCATGAATAAGATATAATCCACCATGAACATAAATATCGTGAAGGCTATGTTGATTTTGTTTCAACTACATGCGTGAACATGCGCCAAGCCGAGTCACTTAAATCATTTAGAGGATGATACCACCCTATCATACCACATCATAACCATCTCAATAGCATGTTGGCACGCAAGGTAAACCACTATAACTCATAGCTAATCAAGCATGGCACAAGAAACTATGATCTCTAGTTGTCATTGCAAACATGTTTATTCATAATAGGCTGAATCAGGAACGATGAACTAATCATATTTACAAAAACAAAAGAGGTCGAGTTCATACCAGCTTTTCTCATCTCAGACAGTCCATCATATATCATCATAATTGCCTTTCACTTGCACGACCGAACGATGTGAATAATAATAATAGTGCACGTGCATTGGACTAAGCTGGAATCTGCAAGCATTCAATAAACAGGAGAAGACAAGGCAATATGGGCTCTTTTGTCAGATCAACAATAATGCATATAAGAGCCACTTTAACAATTTAATCATGGTCTTCTCCTAAAGACCCCCAAAGAAAAGAAAAGAAATAAAACTATTTACACGGGAAAGCTCCCAACAAGCAAAAGAAGAACAGGAAATCTTTTTGGGTTTTCTTTTTAATTATTACTACGGGCATGGAAATTAAAACTAGCTAAAAGCTACAACTAATTTTTTTGGTTTTTCTTAAGGTTTATTAAACACACAAGAAGAAAGCATAAGAATGAAATAAACTAGCATGGATGATACAAATGAAAAAATATGAGCACCGACATCTAGCAATGAGTGTGTGAACAGAAATGTAATGTCGGTGGGAAATACGTACTCCCCCAAGCTTAGGCTTTTGGCCTAAGTTGGTCTATGGCCACGGCTGGCCTGGCGGATATCCATAGTAAAAGTTGGGGTCGTATTGAGATGTCGCGGCTATCGCCTCCTGAGCTGCAGCGTGGCGACGAGCGGCCTCCGCTCTCCTCTCGTACTCATCTGCCTCCTCTCTGGTAATAACATATCTTCCTTTTGCCTAATGATCAAAGAAGGCAGGAGCAGGGAGAGTAATATGGACAGCACGCCGTCTGACAAAGATTAGTCGATACTGGAGAGGTGATTCATTCCTCTCAACAAACTGGTGGTGAACCATAGCATTAAAGTCTAGGTAAGTAGGGGTAATTCAATATCATCTTCGCGTATGGCTACACCAAGAAAATTAGCTATGCGGATTGCATAAATTCCTCCACAGAAGTCTCCACTAAATCTATTAAGATGCAACCTATGTGCAACAATGGCTCCCAAATTATAAGATTTATCTCCTAATACAGCACTCCTAAGAATACTGAGGTCAGGGACACACATATGACATGCCTCATCTTTACCATTAATGCATCTGCCTATGAAGAGAGCAAAATAATGTATAGCAGGAAAGTGAATGCTCCCTATGGTAGCTTGTGTAATATCTCTAGATTCTCCCACAGTTATGCTAGCAAGAAAATCTCTAAATTCAGATTTGCGAGGATCCCTTATACTACCCCATTGTGGAAGTTTGCAAGCAGTGGTAAAATCCTCTAAGTCCATAGTATAAGAATTTTTATAAAGATCAAACAGGACAGTTGGAGAATTACATGAAGATGAAAATTCAAACCTCCTCACAAAGGAACTAGTGAGATTGTGATACTGGCTGCACTTCTCTTCCTCGAAGCTCACAAGATTAGTGTTACGCAAATATGCGTTGAATTCTTCCTTAATTCCCGCTCGATCCATAAAATTTTCAGAAGGCCACTCACAAGGACGCACTGGAGCGTCTCTTGGTGGCTCTTCATCAGCATCACGCATTGCAAGCCTGGGTCCTTGCTTCCTTGAGGAACCACCTTGGAACATTTTCCTAAGAATTTTTCTTCCTCTGAAAAATTCTGAAAAATTTTAGTAACTTCAAAATAAAAGTAAACCAAACTCAATAATATTGATACCAACTACTCCTACAAGTGCCTAGGGCCTATATCATGCATCAAAACTACTTTTGACCATATAAATTTGACATGCCAGCTCAAGAACTAGGTCACCTAAGCAGCAAAAATTTGCAATGAATAAAGCACTAAAACAAAAACTAATTGGACCAATGGAGGAGTCACATACCAAGGAACGATCTCCCCAAGCAGTTTTGTGAGAGGTGCTTTGAGCAAGGAGATCAAAAATGGCAGCAAAATGAGCTTGGACTCGGGTTTGAGCTGGATATTCGTGTTTGGGGGAGGAAGAAGGAGTGTGTGGGTGAAAGGATAAGTGGAAGAGGGCCACCATGGGCCCACGAGGTAGGGGGCATGCCCTCCACCCTCGTGGGCAGGTGGTTAACCCCCCTGCTGTGTTCTCAGTGCCAAATATTCTCAAATATTCTAGAAAAAATCATATTTAAATTTCAGGGCATTTGGAGAACTTTTATTTTTGGGGTATTTTTATATTGCACCGATAATCAGATTACAGACAGAAAAATATTTATTTTTATTTTATTTAATATAAATAAAAGAAACTAAAAGTGGGGTACAGAAGGTTGTGCCTTCTAGTTTCATCCATCTCATGATCATCAAAAGGAATCCACTAACAAGGTTGATCAAGTCTTGTTAACGAACTCCCGAAAAACATGGAACCGAAGAAATTTCGAATAACACTATGTTACCTCAACAGGGATATGCACATCTCCAATAATTAGAATATCATATTTCTTCTTGATAGTAGGAAGAGGAAATTCAAAACCTCCAAATATAGTCGATGGAATTTTTCTAATAGAGTTAATACTATGAACATGAGGTTGTTTCCTCGGAAAGTGTACCGTATGCTAATTACCATTAACATGAAAAGTGGCATTGCCTTTAGTGCAATCAATAACAACCCCCGCAGTATTCAAAAAGGATCTTCCAAGAATAATAGACATACTATCATCCTCGGGAATATCAAGAAGAACAAAGTCTATTAAAATAGTAACGTTTGCAACTACAACAGGCACATCCTCACAAATACCGACAGGTATAGCAGTTGATTTATCAGCCATTTGCAAAAATATATCAGTAGGTGTCAACTTATTCAAATCAAGTCTACAATATAAAGAGAGAGGCATAACACTAACACCGTCTCCAAGATCACATAAAGCAGTTTTAACATAGTTTCTTTTAATAGAGCATGGTATAGTGGGTACGCCGGGATCTCCTAGTTTCTTTGGTATTCCACCCTTAAAAGTATAATTAGCAAGCATGGTGGAAATTTCATCTTTCGGTATCTATCTCTTATTTGTAACAATATCTATCATATACTTAACATAAGGATTCATTTTGAGCATATCAGTTAGTCGCATACGCAAAAAGATAGGTCTAATCATTTCAGCAAAGCGCTCAAAATCCTCATCATCCTTTTTCTTGGATGGTTTGAGAGGAAAAGGCATGGGTTTCTGAACCCAAGGCTCTCTTTCTTTACCATGTTTCCTAGCAACAAAGTCTTTCTTATCATAGCGTTGATTCTTTGATTGTGGGTTATCAAGATCAAGAGCAGGTTCAATTTCTACATCATTATCATTACTAGGTTGAGCATCATCATGAATATTATCATTAACATTATCTCTAGTTTCAGGTTCATTACCAGATTGTGTTTCAGCATCAGAAATAGAAATATCATTTGGATTCTCAGGTGTTTCAGTAATAGGTTCACTAGAAGCATGCAGAGTCCTATCATTTTTCTTTTTCTTCCTTTTAGAAGGACTAGGTGCATCTATATTATTTCTTTGAGAATCTTGCTCAATTCTCTTAGGGTGGCCTTCAAATACAAAGGTTCCTGAGTCATTCTACCAGTTCTAGTAGCCACTCTAATAGCATTATCATTATCTTTACTATTTAATTCATTGAGCAAATCATTTTGAGCTTTAAGTACTTGTTCTACTTGAGTGGTAACCATAGAAGCATGTTTGCTAATAAGTTTAAGTTCACCTTTGACATTAGCCATATAATCACCCAAGTGTTCAAGCATATTTGAATTGTATTTCAATTGTCTACCAAAATAAGCATTAAAATCTTCTTGTTTAGACATAAATTTATCAAACTCATCTAAGCATGGGCTAGCAAATTTAGTAAATGGGATTTTAGCTTTATCATATCTATAGAGAGAATTTACCTTTACTACCTGTGTCGGGTTATCAAGACCATGTGTTTCTTCAATAGGTAATGGATTAAGATCATATGTTTCTTCAACAGTCGGTAAATTAAGACCGTGTATTTCTTCAATAGGAGGTAAATTCTTAACATCTTCAGCTTTACTACCTTTTTCTTTCAAGGACTTCTTTGCCTCTTGCATATTTTCAGGACTGAGAAATAGAACACACCTCTTCTTCGGAGTTGGTTTAGGAATAGGCTCAGGAGTTGGTTCAGGAAGTGTCCAATTATTTTCGTTTGTCAACGGATTATTCAATAGAATTTCAGCTTCATCCGGCGTTCTTTCCCTGAAAACAGAACCAGCACAACTATCCAGGTAATCTCTGGAGGCATCAGTTAGTCCATTATAAAAGATATCAAGTATTTCATTTTTCTTAAGATGATGATCAGGCAAAGCATTAAGTAATTGGAGAATCCTCCCCCAAGCTTATGGGATACTCTCTTCTTCAATTTGCACAAAATAATATATATCCCTTAAGGTAGCTTGTTTCTTATGAGCACGGAAATATTTAGGAGAGAAGTAATAAATCATATCCTGGGGACTACGCACACAACCAGGATCAAGAGAATTAAACCATATCTTAGCATCACCCTTTAATGAGAATGGAAATATTTTAAGGATATAAAAGTAGCGAGTTCTCTCATCATTAGTGAACAGGGTAGCTATATCATTTAATTTAGTAAGATGTGCCACAACAGTTTCAGATTCATAGCCATGAAAAGGATCAGATTCAACCAAAGTAATTATATCAGGATCAATAGAGAATTCATAATCCTTATCGGTAACATAGATAGGTGAAGTAGCAAAAACAGGGTCAGGTTTCATTCTAACATTTAGAGATTGCTTGTTCCATTTAGCTAATAACCTCTTAAGTTCGTATCTATCTTTGTAGGCTAAAATAGCTAAAGAGGCTTCTTGATCAAAAACATAACCCTCAGGAATAACAAGTGATTCTTCATCATCAGTATTATCAGATTCAATATTTTCAATCTCTCTAGCTCTAGCAAGTTGTTCATCAAGAAATTCACCAAGTGGCACGGTAGTATCAAGCATAGAAGTAGTTTCATCATAAGTATCATGTATAGTAGAAGTAGCATCATCAATAACATGCGACATATCAGAACGAATAGCAGAAGCAGTTTTAGGTGTCGCAAGCTTACTCAAAGCAGAAGGTGAATCAAGTGCAGTGCTAGATGGCAGTTCCTTACCTCCCCTCGTAGTTGAGGGATAAATCTTAGTTCTTGGATCTTTCAAGTTCTTCATAATGATAAGCAGATATAAATCCCAAGTGAATCAAAGAATAGAGCTATGCTCCCCGGCAACGGCGCCAGAAAATAGTCTTGATAACCCACAAGTATAGGGGATCGCAACAATTTTCGAGGGTAAAGTATTCAACCCAAATTTATTGATTCGACACAAGGGGAGTCCAAGAATACTCTCAAGTATTAGCAGCTGAGTTGTCAATTCAACCACACCTGGAAACTTAATATCTGCAGTAAAGTATTTAGTAGCAAAGTAATATGATAGTAGTGGTAACGGTAGAAAAAGTAATGTTTTTGGTGTTTTGTAGTGATGATAGCAATAGCAATGGAAAAGTAAATAAGCGAAGAACAATATATGGAAAGCTCGTAGGCAATGGATCGGTGATGGAGAATTATGTCGGACGCGGTTCATCATGTAACAGTCATAACCTAGGGTGACACTGAACTAGCTCCAGTTCATTGATATAATGTAGGCATGTATTCCGAATATAGTCATACGTGCTGATGGAAAAGAACTTGCATGACATCTTTTGTCCTACCCTCCCGTGGCAGCAGGGTCCTTACGGAAACTAAGGGATATTAAGGCCTCCTTTTAATAGAGTACCGGAACAAAGCATTAACACATAGTGAATACGTGAACTCCTCAAACTACGGTCATCACCGGTAAGTATCCTGATTATTGTCACTTCAGGGTTAACGGATCATAACACATAATAGGTGACTATAGACTTGCAAGATAGGATCAAGAACACTCATATATTGATGACAACATAATAGGTTCAGATCTGAAATCATGGCACTCGGGCCCTAGTGACAAGAATTAAGCATAGCAAAGTCATAGCAACATCAATCTTAGAACATAGTGGATACTAGGGATCAAACCCTAATAAAACTAACTTGATTACATGATTGATCCCATCCAACCCATCACCGTCCAGCAAGCGTACGATGGAATTACTCACACACGGCGGTGAGCATCATGAAATTGGTGATGGAGGATGGTTGATGATGACGATGGTGATGGATTCCCCTCTCCGGAGCCCCGAACGGACTCCAGATCAGCCCTCCTGAGAGGTTTTAGGGCTTGGCAGCGGCTCCGTATCGTAAAACGTGATGAATTCTTCTCCCTGATTTTTTTCTCCCCGAAACACAATAGATAGAGTTGGAGTTGGAGTTGGAGTCGGAGAGGCACCAGGGGGCCCACGAGGTACGGGGCGCGCCCTAGGGGGGCAGGCGCGCCCCCCACCCTCATGGACAGGTGGTGGGCCCCCTGGCCTTCATCTTTTGCAGGTATTTTTCATATTTTCCAAAAAGTTGCTCCGTGATGTTTCAGGTCATTCCGAGAACGTTTGTTTCTGCACATAAATAACATCATGGTAATTCTGCTGAAAACAGCGTCAATCCGGGTTAGTTCCATTCAAATCATGCAAGTTAGAGTCCAAAACAAGGGCAAAAGTGTTTGGAAAAGTAGATACGACGGAGACGTATCATTCAACTCTTGTATCCAATCTTTGTCTCAAAACCTCAGATTGGTACCTGTGGGTTCCTAGTAGTGTTGATTACTCCTTGTAGTTGATGCTTGTTGGTTTATTTGGTGGAAGATCATATGTTCAGATCCTTTATGCATATTAATACCCCTCTGATTATCAACATGAATATGATTTGTGAGTAGTTACGCTTGTTCCTGAGGACATGGGAGAAGTCTTGCTATAAGTAGTCATGTGAATTTGGTATTCGTTCGATATTTTGATGAGATGTATGTTGTCTTTCCTCTAGTGGTGTCATGTGAACATCGACTACATGACACTTCACCATTATTTGGGCCTAGGGGAAGGCATTGGGAAGTAATGAGTAGATGATGGGTTGCTAGAGTGACAGAAGCTTAAACCCTAGTTTATGTGTTGCTTCGTAAGGGGCTGATTTGCATCCATATGTTTCATGGTATGGTTAGGTTTACCTTAATACTTCTTTTGTAGTTGCGTATGCTTGCAAGAGGGGTTAATAATAAGTGGGATGCTTATCCAATTAAGGGCAATACCCAAGCATCGGTCCACCCACATATCAAATTATCAAAGTAATGAACGCGAATCATATGAGCATGATGAAAACTAGCTTGATGATAATGCCCATGTGTCCTCGGGAGAGCTTTCCTTTATATAAGAGTTTGTCCAAGCTTGTCCTTTTCTACAAAAAGGATTGAGCCACCTTGCTGCACCTTGTTTACTTTTATTACTTGTTACCTGTTACGAATTATCTTATCACAAAACTATCTGTTACCGATAATTTCACTGCTTGCAGAGAATACCTTACTAAAAACTGCTTGTCATTTCCTTCTGCTCCTCGTTGGGTTCGACACTCTTACTTATCGAAAGGACTACGATAGATCCCCTATACTTGTAGGTCATCAAGACTCTAATCTGGCGCCGTTGCCGGGAGTGAAGCGCCTTTGGTAAGTGGAATTTGGTAAGGAAAAATTTATATAGTGTGCTGAAATTTACTGTCACTTGTTACTATGGAAAGTAATCCTTTGAGGGGCTTGTTCGGGGTATCTTCACCCCGACCAGTAGAGCAAAGAGTTTCTCCTCAACCTACTAAACCTACTGAAATTGTTTACTTTGAAATTCCTTCGGGTATAAAAGATAAACTGCTGGCTAATCCTTTTACAAGAGATGGAACATTACATCTCGATACGCACCTAATCTATGTGGATGAAGTTTGTGAATTATTTAAGCTTGCGGGTATGCCCGAGGATGTTATCAATAATAAGGTATTCCCTTTATCTTTGAAGGAAAAGTTATTGACATGGTTTAGGCTATGTGATGATATTGGATCGTGGAACTACAACAGGTTGAAATTGGAATTTCATCAGAAGTTTTATCATATGCATCTGGTTCATCGTGATCGTAATTATATATATAATTTTTGGCCTCGCGAAGGAGAAAGTATTGCTAAAGCTTGGGGGAGGCTTAATTCAATGTTATATGCATTCCCCAATCATGAGCTCTCAACAGAAATTATTACTCAAAAAAATTATGCTCGGCTTTCTCTCAGTAATCGCTCCATGCTCAATACTTCTTGTACTGGTTCTTTTATGATGAAGACTATTGAATTCAAATGGAATTTATTGGAAAGAATTAAACGCAAATCTGAAGATTGGGAACTCGATGAAGGTAAGGAGTCAGGTATAACACCTAAGTTCTATTGTGTAAATCTTTTATGGATACCGATACTTTTCGTGAATTTAGCACTAAATATGGACTTGACTCTGACATAGTAGCTTCTTTCTATGAATCATTTGCTACTCATGTTGATCTCCCTAAGGAGAAGTGGCTTAAACATCATCCCCCCATCAAAGTAAAAGTAGTTGAACCTATTAAAGTTGAAGAAAAGACTATCATTATAATGTTGATCCTATTGTTCCTACCGCTTATATTGAGAAACCACCTTTCCCTGCTAGAATAAAGGATCATGCTAAAGCTTTAATTGTGGTTCGTAAGAGTAATGTTAGAACACATACACCCCCTGAGCAAATTAAAGTTGATCCTAGTATTGCTATGGTTAAAGATCTCTTGGTCGATAATATTGATGGGCATGTTATTTACTTCTGTGATGAAGCTGCTAGAATTGCTAGACCCGATACTAAAAATAAACATAGACCTGTTGTAGGCATGCCTATTATTTCTGTTAAAATAGGAGATCATTGCTATCATGGCTTATGTGATATGGGTGCTAGTGCGAGTGCAATACCGCATTCCTTATACGAAGAAATTATGCATGATATTGCACCTGCTGAGAAAGAAGGTATTGATGTTACAATTAAGCTTGCCAATAGAGATACTATTTCACCAGTTGGGATTGTTAGAGATGTTGAAGTCTTGTGTGGGAATGAGAAATATCCTACTGATTTTATTGTTCTTGGTTCCCCACAAAATGACTTTTTTCCAATTATATTTGGTAGACCCTTCTTGAATACTGTTAATGCTAAGATAGACTGCAAAAAGGATATTGTTTCTGTTGGTTTAGGGATATGTCTCATGAATTTAATTCTGCTAAATTTCATAGACAACCCCATGAGAAAGAATTGCCTAGTAAAGTTGAAATTATTGGTCTTGCTTCTATTGTTGTACCTCCTAATGATCCTTTAGAACAATATTTGCTAGACCATGAAAATGATATGTTTATGAATGAAAGAAGGGAAATAGATGAAGTATCCTTTATATAGGGACCTGTTTTGCAACACAACTTGCCTGTTGAAATTCTAGGGGGTCCTCCTCCACCCAAGGGTGATCCTGTGTTTGAGCTTAAACCATTACCTGATACTCTTAAATATGCTTATCTTGATGAAAAGAAGATATATCCTGTTATTATTAGTGCTATCCTTTCAAAGCAGGAAGAAGAGAAATTATTGAAAACTCTAAAGAAGCACCATGCTGCTATTGGATATACTCTTGATGATCTTAACGGCATTAGTCCCACTCTATGCCAGCACAAAATAAAATTGGAGAAAGATGCTAAACCGGTTGTTGATCACCAACGATGGTTAAATCTAAGATAAAAGAACTGGTAAGAAATGAAATACTAAAGATTCTGGAGGCAAGTATAATTTATCATGTTCTGATAGTTAGTGGGTAAGTCCTGTCCATTGTGTCCCTAAGAAGAGAGGTATTATTGTTGTTCCTAATGATAAAGATGAATTGATCCCACAAAGAATTATTACAGGTTATATAATGGTAATTGATTTCTACAAACTAAATAAAGCTACTAAAAAGGATCATTACCCTTTACCTTTTATTGATCAAATGCTAGAAAGATTATCCAAACATACACATTTTTGCTTTCTATATGGTTATTCTGGTTTCTCTCAAATACCTATGTCAAAAGAGGATCAGGAAAAGACCACTTTTACTTGCCCTTTCGGTACTTTTGATTATATACGTATGCCTTTTGGTTTATGTAATGCACCTGGTACCTTTCAAAGATGTATGACTGCTATATTCTCTGACTTTTGTGAAAAGATTGTTGAGGTTTTCATGGATGATTTCTCCGTGCATGGAACTTCTTTTGATGATTGCTTAAGCAACCTTGATCGAGTTTTGTAGATATGTGAAGAAACTAATCTTGTCTTGAATTGGGAGAAGTTCCACTTTATGGTTAATGAAGGAATTGTCTTGGGGCATAAAGTTTCTGAAAGAGGTATTGAAGTTGATAAAGCTAAAGTAGATGCTATTGAAAATATGTCGTGTCCCAAGGACATTAAAGGTATAAGAAGTTTCCTTGGTCATGCCGGTTTTTATAGGAGGTTCATTAAAGACTTCTCTAAAATTTCTAGGCCTCTGACTAATCTCTTACAAAAAGATGTTCCTTTCGTCTTTGATGATGATTTTGTAGAAGCATTTGAAATACTTAAGAAAGCCTTAATTTCTTCACCTATTGTTCAACCACCTGATTGGAATTTACCCTTTGAGATTATGTGTGATGCTAGTGCTTATGTTGTAGGTCCTATTCTAGGACAAAGAGTTGATGAGAAATTAAATGTTATCCAATATGCTAGTAAAACTCTAGAAAGTGCCCAGAGAAATTATGCTACTACTGAAAAAGTATTTTTAGCAGTTGTTTTTGCTTGTGATAAGTTCAGACCTTATATTGTTGATTCTGAAGTAACTGTTCACACTGGTCATGTTGCTATTAAATATCTTATGGAAAAGAAAGATGCTAAACCTAGACTTATTAGATGGGTTCTCTTGCTACAAGAATCTGATTTGCATATTATTGATAGAAAGGGAGCTGAGAACCCAGTTGCAGACAACTTATCTAGGTTAGAAAATGTTCTTGATGATCCACTACCTATTGATGATAGCTTTCCTAATGAACAATTAGCTGTCATAAATGCTTCTCGTGCTACTCCATGGTATGCTGATTATGCTAATTACATTGTTGCTAAATTTATACCACCTAGTTTCACATATCAGCAAAAGAAAAGGTTTTTCTATGATTTAAGACATTACTTCTGGGATGACCCACACCTTTATAAAGGAGTAGATGGTGTTATTAGACGTTGTGTACCTAAGCATGAACAAGAACAGATCCTACGCAAGTGTCACTCCGAGGCTTGTGGAGGACACCACGCTGGATATAGAACTACACATAAGGTATTGCAATCTGGTTTCTATTGGCCTGCTCTTCTCAAGGATGCCCATAAGTTTGTCTTGTCTTGTGATGAATGTTAAAGAATTGGTAATATTAGTAGACGTCAAGAAATGCCTATGAACTATTCACTTGCTATTGAACCATTTGATGTTTGGGGCTTTGATTATATGGGACTGTTTCCTTCTTCTAATGGGTATACACATATTTTAGTTGTTGTTGATTACTTAATAAGTGGGTAGAAGCTATTCCAACTAGTAGTGCTGACCATAACACCTCTATTAAGATGCTTAAACAAGTTATTTTTTCGAGGTTTGGAGTCGCGAGATACTTAATGACTGATGGTGGTTCACATTTTTTTCATGGTGCCTTTCATAAAATGCTTGCTAAGTATGATGTTAATCATAGAATTGCATCTCCATACCACCCACGGTCCAGTGGTCAAGTAGAACTGAGTAATAGAGAGCTTAAATTAATTTTGCAAAAGATTGTTAATAGATCTAGAAAGAATTGGTCCAAGAAACTCAATGATGCATTATGGGCCTATAGAACTGCATATAAAAATCCTATGGGTATGTCTCCACATAAAATGGTTTATGGAAAAGCATGTCACTTACCTCTCAAACTAGAACATAAGGCATATTGGGCCATTAAAGAGCTCAATTATGATTTCAAACTTGCCGGTGAGAAGTGACTATTTGACATTAGCTCACTTGATGAGTGGAGAACCCAGGCCTATGAGAACGCCAAACTGTTTAAAGAAAAAGTTAAAAGATGGCATGACAAAAGGATACAAAAACGTGAGTTTAATGTAGGTGATTATGTTTTTTTATACAACTCTCGTTTAAGATTTTTTGCAGGAAAACTCCTCTCTAAATGGGAAGGTCCTTACGTTATCGAGGAGGTCTATCGTTCCGGTGCCATAAAAATCAACAACTTCGAAGGCACAAATCCGAGGGTGGTGAACGATCAAAGAATCAAACATTATATCTCAGGTAATCCCATAAATTTTGAAACTAATGTTATTGGCACCTTAACCCCGGAGGAGTATATAAAGGACACTTTCCAGAATATTTCAAACTCCGAAAAGGAATAGGTATGTGGTATGGTAAGTAAACCGACTCCATAATAGTTCTAATAGCAATTTTCTCCATTTTGGAATATTTAAGAAAATGGGAAAATAAGAAGCAGTCAAGAAAGGACACGAGGCATCCACGAGGGTGGAGGGCGTGCCCTACCCCCCTAGGCGCGCCCTCTGCCTCGTGGGCACCTCGTGTGCCCTCCGGACTCTGTTTTCTTGCATGATACTTCTTTTGGTCGGTAAAAATTCATTATATAATGTCCTGAAGGTTTTGACCACCGTACCATGCAAATATCTCTTATTTTTGTTTTGAGTTGTTTCTATAGCAGATTTAGAGCAAGATGTCATCTCAAGACTCCGACGGAGAGAGCTATGTCTCACATCTCATTGCTGACCCAAAGACCTACGGGGACCTATCTCCTTGTGGTTGAACTACGGATGATGAGGAGGATGCTCATTTGATGAGGATCAATGATTCAAGTTTGGAGGAGGAGGATGTTCCTCTCCCTCAACCTGGGGATATGCAAGTGAAGTTAAAGAAGTCTAGTTTCCCTAAGAGGGCTAAAATGTCTAACAATCGATCTATTCCTTCTCGTTTTCGGCAGAAAAGCAAAGGAGATTTATGTGACAAGATCTTGAAGCTGGAATCGGAGGTCGATGATTTAAAGGAGGAAATTGCTCTTCTCAATTACAATATGAAAAAGCTGAAGGCACAATCATCATCATCATCACCGTCTTCTTCACCTTCGAGAAAGAGACATAAATACATGGGTATGGGCACTCCCTTGGCAACTGCCAAGCTTGGGGGAGGTGCCCCAATATCGTATCACCATCACACTCCTATCGTTACCGTTTTTCTTAGTTCGATCCTTTTGGTAATATCTATATCTAGTACAATAAAGTTTTAGTCTGATTTAGTTTTGAGTTTTGCTTTATGATCCTTCTATGTAATCGAGTTCATGAGATATATATAATAAAAATTAGTTTTAAGTCGAGGGCTTGGTTATCTTGCTATGATCTTCAGGGAAAAAAGAGAAAGAATAAAAAGAAATAAAGAGATCATATTTATCTTATGGAGAGTAATGACTTCACATATAAAGAGTATGATGAATAAAAGTTGTTGAGAGTTGACAAACATAGTTTTAGTCATCGTTGCAATTAATAGGAAGTAATAAAGAAAGAGAGGTTGTCACATATAAATATACTATCTTGGACATTTTTTATGATTGTGAGCACTTATTAAAATATGACATGCTAAAAGGTTGATGTTGGACAAGGAAGACAACGTAATGGGTTATGTTTTCTTACATCCGAAATAAATTAGATTGTCATGGATCATCCAACATGTTGAGCTTGTCTTTCCCCCTCATGCTAGCCAAATTCTTTGCACCAAGTAGAGATACTACTTGTGCTTCCAAATATCCTTAAACCTAGTTTTGCCATGAGATTCCACCATATCTACCTATGGATTGAGTAAGATCCTTCAAGTAAGTTGTCATTGTTGCAAGCAATAAAAAATTGCTCTCTAAATATGTATGATCTATTAGTGTGGAGAAAATAAGCTTTATACGATCTTGTGATGTGGAAGAAATAAAAGCAACGGACTGCACAATAAAGTTCCATATCACAAGTAGCAATATAAAGTGACGTTCTTTTGCATTAAGATTTCGTGCATCCAACCATAAAAACACATGACAACCTCTGCTTCCCTCTGCGAAGGGGCTATCTTTTATTTGTGTCCTATAATTTATACAAGAGTCATGGCAATCTTCACCTTTCCTTTTTACATTTTATCCTTTGGCAAGCACTGTGTGTTGGAAAGATCCTGATATATATAGCTAATTGGATGTGGGTTTTCATAAACTATTATTGTTGGCATTACCCTTGAGGTAAAAGGTTGGGAGGCAAAACTATAAGCCCCTATCTTTCTCTGTGTTCGATTAAAGCTTCATACTCATAAGTATTGCGTGAGTGTTAGCAATTGTGAAAGACTAAATGATAGTTGAGTATGTGGACTTGCTGAAAAGCTCTTATATTAACTCTTTCCGATGTTATGATAAATTGCAATCGCTTCAATGACTGAGATTATAGTTTGTTACTTTTCAATGAAGTTTCTGATTCATACTTCACATTGTGAATAGATTGTTACTTTAGCATAAGAAATCATATGACAATATATATATATATATTATTTTATCGACGCCTCTATCTCTAAACATGTGGACATATTTTTTGTTATCGGCTTCCGCTTGAGGACAAGCGAGGTCTAAGCTTGGGGGAGTTGATACATCCATTTTGCATCATGCTTTTATATCGATATTTATTGCATTATGGGTTGTTATTACATATTATGTCACAGTACTTATGCCTATTCTCTCTTATTTTACAAGGTTTGCACGAAGAGGGAGAATGCTGGCAGCTGGAATTCTGGGCTGGAAAAGGAGCAAATATTATAGACCTATTCTGCAGAACTCCAAAAGTCCTAAAACTCCATGGAAGTCATTTTTGGCATATATAAAAAATATTGGGTGAAGAAAGCACCACAGGAGGCCACCCACCATCCACGAGGGTGGGGGCGCGCCCTACCCCCTTGGGCACGCCCCCTGTCTCGTGGGCCCCCTGGCAGGCCTCCGGTGCCCATCTTTTGCTATATGAAGTCTTTCGCCCTTGAAAAAAATCAGAAGGAAGCTTTCGGGACGAAGCGCCACCGTTTCGAGGCGGAACCAATCTAGGGCTCCGGCGGAGCTGTTCTGCCGGGGAAACATCCCTCCGGGAGGGGGAAATCATCACCATCGTCATTACCATCGATCCTCTCATCGGGAGGGGGTCAATCTCCATCAACATCTTCACCAGCACCATCTCATCTCAAACCCTAGTTCATCTCTTGTATCCAATCTTTGTCTCAAAACCTCAGATTGGTACATGTGGGTTGCTAGTAGTGTTGATTACTCCTTGTAGTTGATGCTTGTTGGTTTATTTGGTGGAAGATCATATGTTCAGATCCTTTATGCATATTAATACCCCTCTGGTTATGAACATGAATATGATTGGTGAGTAGTTACGTTTGTTCCTGAGGACATGGGAGAAGTCTTGCTATAAGTAGTCATGTGAATTTGGTATTCGTTCGATATTTTGATGAGATGTATGTTGTCTTTCCTCTAGTGGTGTCATGTGAACGTCGACTACATGACACTTCACCATTATTTGGGCCTAGGGAAGGCATTGGGAAGTAATAAGTAGATGATGGGTTGCTAGAGTGACAGAAGCTTAAACCCTAGTTTATGCGTTGCTTCGTAAGGGGCTGATTTGGATCCATATGTTTCATGCTATGGTTAGGTTTACCTTAATACTTCTTTTGTAGTTGCGGATTCTTGCAATAGGGGTTAATCATAAGTGGGATTCTTGTCCAAGTAAGGGTAGTACCCAAGCACTAGTCCACCCACATATCAAATTATCAAAGTAACGAACGCGAATCATATGAGCATGATGAAAACTAGCTTGACGATACTTCCCATGTGTCCTCGGGAGCGCTTTCATTTATATTAGAGTTTTTCCAGGCTTGTCCTTTTCTACAAAAAGGATTGAGCCACCTTGCTGCACCTAGTTTACTTTTATTACTTGTTACCCGTTATGAATTATCTTATCACAAAACTATCTGTTACCGATAATTTCAGTGCTTGCAGAGAATACCTTACTGAAAGCTGCTTGTCATTTCCTTCTGCTCCTTGTTGGGTTCGACACTCTTACTTATCAAAAGGACTACGATAGATCCCCTATACTTTTGGGTCATTAATTTTGATGGCCCAAAAAAGGATATGATTGGGTACAAGGATCTGCCAACCATTGATGCGGACTCCAAGAAAGAATTGTATCCAGGTTGCAAAAAGAAATATTCCAAGTTGAGTGCCATCCTTGCGCTTCTTAGATTTAAAGGAGCAAACGGTCTAGCAAACAAGGGCTTCACAGAGATGTTAGGTCTTTTCAAAGAAATTCTTCTGGAAGATAATGTGCTCCCCAGAAGCACGAATTAAGCGAAGAAAATTGTTTGCCCATTGGAACTTGAAGTACAGAAGATACACGCTTGTGTGAATGATTGTATATTGTACCATGGTGAGTACAAAGATTTGCATGCATGTACCACATGCAAGCATGCACGATACAAGCGCAGGAGAGCGAAGGACAGGTACAAATTGGACGACGAGATCAAGACAGGAATCCTGTTCAAGGTTATTTCATACTTGCCTGTAATTCCAAGGTTGAGGCGTTTGTTTGCAAACCCTCGAGAGGCAAAGAGGTTGTGGTGGCATCAAGATGAGCTAATTGAGGATAAGTTTATGAGGCACCCGAAAGATGGGGCTCAGTGGGAATTAATCGACAACAAGTTCGAAAAATTTGCCAAGGATCCTAGAAGTATAAGGCTCGGGGAGTGTACTGACGGGATGAATCCTTTTGGCGATCTGAGCACCAATCTTAGCACATGGCCGGTGCTTCTGTGCATATATAACATAGCTCCTTGGTTGTGTATGAAGAAAAAACACATTATGATGTCAATGATTATCCAAGGCCTGAAGCAACCTAGAAATGACATCGAGATTTACTTTCGGCTACTGTTAGAAGAACTGCTGACAGTGTGGATAGATGCGCCTACTGTAAAATGTTATGATGCTTACAGAAAGGAGATTTTCGATCTACATGTGATGCTGGTGCACACCATTCAAGATATGCCGGCATTAGGCAACACATCGGGGCTGAAAACAAAGGGAGATGTAGGGTGTGTCACATGCATGGATAGGACAGCTAGCGGAAGACTTCCCAACTCACACAAAATTGTGTATTTGTGTCATCATAGGTTCTTACAGAAAACTCAGCCATACCAAAAGATGAAAGCTGAATTTGATGGTACGGCAGAGGCAGGTGTGGGCCCAAGACCCTATGAAGGGGAGGTGGTCCACAACATGGCTAAAAAAATTAATGGCGTGCTTGGCAAGAACCCCCCTTTGACGGTGAAACAAACACCCAAGGGTCAAGTGTTTAAGAAGAAATCGGTGTTCTGGAAATTACCTTACTTGGAGATTCTACGTGTACGTCACTGCATCAATGCCATGCATGTAGAGAAGAACATATGTGAAAGCATCCTTGTTACTCTGCTCAAGATTAAAGGTAAAATAAAGGATGGAGATGGTTCACGGCTCGATATGCTTCTGATTGATACGTCTCCGTCGTATCTACTTTTCCAAACACGTTTGCCCTTGTTTTGGACTCTAACTTGCATGATTTGAATGGAACTAACCCGGACTGACGTTGTTTCAGCAGAATTGCCATGGTGTTATTTATGTGCAGAAAAAAAAAGTTCTCGGAATGACCTAAAACTTCATGGAGATTATTTTTGGAAATAATAAAAAATACTGGCAAAAGATCAAGAGCAGGGGCCCACACCCTAGCCACAAGGGTGGGGGGCGCGCCCCCCTACCTCGTGGGCCCCCTAGAGCTCCTCCGACCTCAACTCCAACTCTATATATTCGTGTTCGGAGAGAAAAAACAGAGAGAAAGATTCATTGTGTTTTACGATACGGAGCCGCCGCCAAGCCCTAACTCTCTTGGGAGGGCTGATCTGGAGTCTATTCGAGGCTCCGGAGAGGGGAATTCGTCGCCATCGTCATCATCAACCATCCTCCATCACCAATTTCAAGATGCTCGCCACCGTGCGTGAGTAATTCCATCGTAGACTTGCTGGACGGTGATGGGTTGGATGAGATTTATCATGTAATCGAGTTAGTTTTGCTAGGGTTTGATCCCTAGTATCCACTATGTTCTGAGATTGATGTTGCTATGACTTTGCTATGCTTAATGCTTGTCACTAGGGCCCGAGTCCCATGATTTCAGATATGAACCTATTATGTTTTCATCAATATATGTGAGTTCTTGATCCTATCTTGCAAGTTTATAGTCACCTACTGTGTGTTATGATCCGGCAACCCCGAAGTGACAATAATCGGGACCACTTCCGGTGATGACCGTAGTTTGAGGAGTTCATGTATTCACTTTGTGTTAATGCTTTGGTCCGGTACTCTATTAAAAGGAGGCCTTAATATCCCTTAGTTTCCGCTAGGACCCCGCTGCCACGGGAGGGTAGGACAAAAGATGTCATGTAAGTTCTTTTCCATAAGCACGTATGACTATATTCGGAATACATGCCTACATTACATTGATGAATTGGAGCTAGTTCTGTGTCACCCTAGGTTATGACTGTTACATGATGAACCGCATCTGGCATAATTCTCTATCACCGATCCATTGCCTACGAGCTTTCCATATATTGATCTTCGCTTATTTACTTTTCCGTTGCTATTGTTACAATCACTACAAAATACCAAAAACATTACTTTTGCTATCGTTACCTTTTGCTATCGTTACCACTACTATCGTATTACTTTGCTACTAAATACTTTGCTGCAGATATTAAGTTTCCAAGTGTGGTTGAATTGACAACTCAGCTGCTAATACTTGAGAATATTCTTTGGCTCCCCTTGTGTCGAATCAATAAATTTGGGTTGAATACTCTACCCTCGAAAACTGTTGTGATCCCCTATACTTGTGGGTTATCAAGACTATTTTCCGGCGTCGTTGCCGGGGAGCATAGCTCTATTCTTTGGGTCACTTGGGATTTATATCTGCCTATCATTATGAAGAACTTGAGAGATCGAAAAACCAAGATTTATCCCTCAACTACGAGGGGAGGTAAGGAACTGCCATCTAGCTCTGCACTTGATTCACCTTCTGTTTTGAGTAAGCGTGCGACACCTAAACCTGCTTCTGCTATTGATTCTGATATGTCGCATATTATTGACGATGCCACTTCTACTATGCATGATACTTATGATGAAACTACTTCTATGCTTGATACAACTGTGCCACTTGGTGAATTTCTTGATGAACAACTTGCTAGGGCTAGAGAGAATGAAATTATTGATACTGATAATACTGATGAAAGTGATTATGAAGGCTCTCCTAATAAATATGAATTACCTGTTGTGCCTGAGGGTGATGTTATGGATGAAGAAACTAAAAGAGACTTTCTTGCTTGCAATGATAGAAGTGATCTTAAGAAATTATTAGCTAAGCTTAAACAAAAAACTCTGAATGCTAGAATGAAATATGATCCTGCTTATGCTACTTCACCTATCTTTGTTACTGATAAGGATTATGAATTCTCTATTGATCCTAATATAATTACTTTGGTTGAATATGATCCTTTTTATGGCTATGAATCTGAAACTGTTGTGGCACATCTTACTAAATTAAATGATATAGCTACCATGTTCACTAATGATGAGAGAACTCGCTACTTTTATATCCTTAAAATATTCTCGTTCTCATTAAAGGGTGATGCTAAGATATGATTTAATTCTCTTGATCCTGGTTGTGTGCGTAGTCCCCAGGATATGATTTATTACTTCTCTGCTAAATATTTCCCCGCACATAAGAAACAAGCTGCCTTAAGGGATATATATAATTTTGTGCAAATTGAAGAAAAGAGTCTCCCACAAGCTTGGGGGAGGCTTCTCCAATTACTTAATGCTTTGCCTGATCATCCTCTTAAGAAAAATGAAATACTTGATATCTTTTAGAATGGACTAACTGATGCTTCCAGAGATTACCTGGATAGTTGTGCTGGTTCTGTTTTCAGGGAAAGAACACCGGATGAAGCTGAAATTCTATTGAATAATATGTTGACAAATGAAAATAATTGGACACTTCCTGAGCCAGCTCCTGATCCTATTCCTAAACCAAATCCGAAGAAAAGGGGTGTTCTATTTCTCAGTCCTGAAGATATGCAAGAGGCAAAGAAATCCATGAAAGAAAGCGGTATTAAAGCTGAAGATGTTAAGAATTTACCTCCTATTGAAGAAATACATGGTCTTAATTTACCGCCTGTTGAAGAAATATATGGTTTTAATCCATCACCTATTGAAGAAACACATGATCTTGATAACCCGACACAGGTAGTAAAGGTAAATTCTCTCTATAGATATGATAAAGCTGAAATCCCATTTACTAAGTTTGCTAGCCCATGCTTAGATGAGTTTGATAAATTTATGGTTAAGCAAGAAGACTTCAATGCTTATTTTGGTAGAGAATTAAAATGCAGTGCTGATATGCTTGAACACTTGGGTGATTATATGGCTAATGTCAAAGGTGAACTTAAACTTATTAATAAACATGCTTCTATGGTTACCACTCAAGTAGAGCAAGTACTTAAAGCTCAAATGATTTGGTCAATGAATTGAATAGTAAGAATAAGGACTATGTTGTTAGATTGGCTACTAGAACTAGTAAAATGACTCAGGAACCTTTGTATCCTGACGGCCACCCTAAGAGAATTGAGCAAGATTCTCAGAGAAATAATATAGATGCACCTAGTCCTTCTAAAAGGAAGAAAAAGAAAAATGATAGGACTTTGCATGCTTCTAGTGAACCTATTGCTGAAACACCTGAGAATCCAAATGATATTTCTATTTCTGATGCTGAAAAATCTGGTAATGAACATGAAACTAGTGATAATGTAAATGATAATGTTCATGTTGATGCTCAACCTAGTAATGATAATGATATAGAAATTGAACCTGATGTTGATCTTGATAACCCACAATCAAAGAATCAACGTTATGATAAGAAAGACTTTGTTGCTAGGAAACACGGTAAGGAAAGAGAGCCTTGGGTTCAAAAACCCATGCCTTTTCCTCCCAAACCATCCAAGAAAAAGGATGATGAGGATTTTGAGCGCTTTGCTGAAATGATTACACCTATCTTTTTGCGTATGCGATTAACTGATATGCTCAAAATGAATCCTTATGCTAAGTATATGAAAGATATTGTTACTAACAGAAAGATACCGGAAGCTGAAATTTCCACCATGCTTGCTAATTACACTTTTAAAGGTGGAATACCAAAGAAACTTGGAGATCCAGGAGTACCCACTATACCATGCTCCATTAAAAGAAACTATGTTAAAACTGCTTTATGTGATCTTGGAGCCGGTGTTAGTGTTATGCCTCTCTCTTTATATCGTAGACTTGATTTGAATAAGTTAACACCTACTGAAATATGTTTGCAAATGGCTGATAAACCAACTGCTATACCTGCCGGTATTTGTGAGGATGTGCCTGTTGTGGTTGCTAACGTTACTATTTTAATGGACTTTGTTATTCTTGATATTCCCGAGGACGATAGTATCTCTATTATTCTTGGAAGACCCTTTTTGAGTACTGCAGGGGCTGTTATTGATTGCACCAAAGGCAATGTCACTTTTCATGTTAATGGTAATGAGCATACGATACACTTTCCGAGGAAACAACCTCAAGTCCATAGTATCAATTCTATTGAAAAAATTCCATCGATTATTTTTGGAGCTTTTGAATTTCCTCTTCCTACTGTCAAGAAGAAATATGTTATTCTTATTGTTGGGGATGTGCATATCCCCGTTGAGGTAACCTAGTCTTATTGAGGTAACAAGACTTGATCAACCTTGTTAATGGATTCCTTTTGATGATCATGAGATGGATGAATTTAGAAAACACAACTCTCTGTACCCTCTTTCTACTTTCTGTTATTTATATTAAATAAAGCAAAAATAGTAATTTCTGTCTATTTTCTGATTATCCGTGCAATATAAAAATACCCCGAAAATAAAAGTTCTCCAAATGCCCTGAAATTTAAATATGATTTTTTTCTGGAATATTTGAGAATATTTGGCATTGAGAACACAGCAGGGGGGCATCCACCTGGCCATGAGGGTGGAGGGTGCGCCCCCTACCTCGTGGGCCCACGATGGCCCTTCTCCACTTATTACTGCACCCACACACTCCTTCTTCCTCCCACAAACACCATTATCCAGCTCAAGCACGAGTTCTAGCTCATTTTGCTGCGATTTTCGATCTCCTTGCTCAAAGCACCTCTCACAAAACTGCTTTGGGGATTGTTCCTTGGTATGTGACTCCTCCAATGGTCCAATTAGTTTTTGTTCTAGTGCTTTATTCATTGCATATTTTTGCTGCTTAGGTGACCCTGTTCTTGAGCTTGCATGTCAAATTTATGTGGTTCCAAGTAGTTTTGATGCATGGTATAGGCTCTAGGCACTTGTAGGAATAGTTGCTATCAATTTTGTTGAGTTTGGTTCACTTTTATTTGAAGTTACTAAAAAATTCAGATTTTTTTAGAAAATAATGAAGAGATTTTTGAGGGGCTCATCGAGCCGAAGCTCAAAGCAAAAGCAAAATGAAGAAGCAAAGAGGCCCAAATATAATCTGCCTCGCATCGCGGAGGTTCGGCCGTGTGAATGGCCTTGTGATGATTTCTTGAGAGCAACCAGGATTTATGATAATTTCTATGAATTGGCTGAGAATGCAGGCCTCACCGCCTTCCTCTACGACCAGCGCGAACAGTGTCTCTTACTCACCAATATCTGTGTGCAAAAATTTCATTTCCATGCTAGGAGCTCACCACCTACGGTGGAGTTTTATTTATATGATGAGCATAAGGAGATGTCACTTTGTGATTTTTGTTGGGTTTGTTTGATCCCTTTCGAGGGCATCATAGAGGAACCACATCGCGGCGATGTGGATGGGTTTATTGATACCATCACTGTAGGGGAAACGAGGAAGGTTTCTGATGCATGAACTACTAGCATACACTTTCATGTTCTATGTTACTTTGCTATATTTGCTAGTAGATGCTTAATTGGGCGCGGAAACTGTGGAAACTTAAGTGCCCCTGATATTGTTATTTTGTGCCACGCCTTATTTCGTGATGATACATTCAGCATGGGTGCTATTATTGCAAAGCGGTTAAATCTTAACCGTACTAAGGGCCCCGTCTTTGGAGGCATCTTCGCCTCGTGCCTAGCTGCACATTTTAACATACCTATTAGGCATTATGAGATGGAAGAAAAATTGATGCCTCCTGTTTATTTAGATTATAAGAGTATGGTAGCACACGATTTTATTGTTAAGAATAGGGAAAATGAGCTCAAATACAAATTGTTCTTTGATAAACATCATCCTGAGACTATTACCCTGCCTGCTCCTTCCTTGTTTGATTTATCTGCAGGCAAGTACCTTGTTCCGTTGGAGGCTATTCACGCCTACCTGAACCCTACATCAGCCACAGAGCCAGAGTCGGGACCACAAGTTGATCCTCCACGACAGTCTAATTACCAGTGGGATCTGGAGATGATTGCCAACCAGTGGAAATCAGAGTCTTCTTCTTCGCAGTACGACCCCAACTATTACTTTGGATATCCGCCAGGCCATCTGTGGCATTAGACCAACTTAGGCCAAAAGCCTAAGCTTGGGGGAGTACGTATTTCTCACCGACATTACATTCATGTTCACACACTCATTGCTAGATGTCGGTGCTCATACTTTTTCATTGTGATATCCATGCTAGTTTATTTGCTTTTTATGCTTTCTTCTTGTGTGTTTGATAAACCTCAAGAAAAACCAAAAAATTAGCTATAGCTTTTAGCTAGCTTTAATTTCTATGCTTGTAGAAGTAATTAAAAAGAAAACCCCAAAAGATTTCTTGTTCTTCTTTTTGCTTGTTGGGAGCTTTCCCGTGTAAATAGTTCTATTTCCTTTCTTTTCTTTGGAGGTCGATAGGAGAATACCATGATTAAATTGTTGAAGTGGCTCTTATATGCATTATTATTGATCTGACAAAAGAGCCCATATTGCCTTGTCTTCTCCTGTTTATTGAATGCTTGCAGATTCCAGCTTAGTCAAATGCACGCGCACTATTATTATTATTCACATCATTCGGTCGTGCAAGTGAAAGGCAATTATGATGATATATGATGGACTGATTGAGATGGGAGAAGCTGGTATGAACTCGACCTTTCTTGTTTTTGTAAATATGATTAGTTCATCGTTCCTGATTCAGCCTATTATGAATAAAAATGTTTGCGATGACAATTAGAGATCATAGTTTCTTATGCCATTCTTAATTAGCTAGGAGATTATAATGGTTTACCTTGCGTGCCAACATGCTATTAAAATGGTTGTGATGTGGTATGATAGGGTGGTATACTCTTTTGAACGATTCGAGTGGCTTGACTTGGCACATGTTCACGCATGTAGTTGAAACAAAATCAATATAGCCTCTAAGATATTTATGTTCATGGTGCATTATCCTACTCATGCTTGCATTCGGTGTTGATTAATTTTAATGCATGTTCATGACTGTTGTCGCTCTCTAGCTGGTCGCTTCCCAGTCTTTTTCTATCCTTCATCTGTACTAAGCGGGAATACTACTTGTGCATCCAATCCCATGAACCCCAAAGTTGTTCCATATGAGTCCACCATACCTACCTATATACGGTATCTACCTGCCGTTCCAAGTAAATTTGTATGTGCCAAACTCTAAACCTTCAAATAAATATCCTATTTTGTATGCTTGAATAGTTCATGTATCAACTAGGGTTGTCCGTATCTTCCATGTTCAGCGGGTTATTCTCAAGAGGAGTGGACTCCGCTCCTCACTCATGAGAAAATGGATGGTCACCGGGATGCCCGGTCCCATGCTTTATGCAAATCAAATCAAAATAATTGCAAACAAAACTCCCCCTAGGACTCTTGTTAGTTGGAGGCACTCGTTGTTTCGAGCAAGCCATGGATTGATGCTTGTTGGTGGAGGGGGAGTATAAACTTTACCATTCTGTTTGGGAACCACCTATAATGTGTGTAGCATGGAAGATATTGCCTTATCTTGGTTGCTATGTTGACAATGAAAGTATACCGCTAAAAATATTATTCATCTCTATTTCAAAACCGAGCTATGGCACCTCTACAAATCCCTGCTTCCCT
The DNA here is from genome assembly GCF_002162155.2 of Triticum dicoccoides. Lineage (NCBI taxonomy): Eukaryota > Viridiplantae > Streptophyta > Magnoliopsida > Poales > Poaceae > Triticum > Triticum dicoccoides. The sequence goes on along the minus strand of NC_041380.1, from coordinate 122,042,333 downwards.
CTACGAAGGGCCTATCTATTTACTTTCATGTTGAGTCATCATCCTCTTATTAAAAAGCACCAGTTGGAGAGCGCCTCTGTCATTTGCATTCATTACTGTTAGTTTACATTGAGTATGACTTGACTGGATCTCCATGAATTGCAATGTCTAGTCAGTCCTTGATCTTTAAAGGTGCTCTACATTTATGTTTTGCGGTCTCAGAAAGGGCTAGCGAGATACCATCTTGTTATATCATATTATGATTGTTTCGAGAAAGTGTTGTCATCCGAGATTTATTATTATTGCTCGCTAGTTGATTATGCCATTGACATGAGTAAACATGAGACCTAAGAGTTATTGAGAATATGGTTAGTTCATAATCTTTGCTGAAAACTTGAATGCTGGCTTTACATATTTACAACAACAAGAGCAAACAGAGTTTGTAAAAGTTTTTCTTTAACACTTTTAGTTTATCAACTGAATTGCTTGAGGACAAGCGAAGGTTTAAGCTTGGGGGAGTTGATACGTCTCCGTCGTATCTACTTTTCCAAACACTTTTGCCCTTGTTTTGGACTCTAACTTGCATGATTTGAATGGAACTAACCCGGACTGACGCTGTTTTCAGCAGAATTGCCATGGTGTTATTTATGTGCAAAAACAAAAGTTCTCGGAACGACCTGAAACTTCACGGAGATTATTTTTGGAAATAATAAAAATACTGGCAAAATATCAAGACCAGGGGGGCCACACCCTAGCCACGAGGGTGGGGGCGTGCCTGCCCCCCTGGGCGTGCCCCCGTACCTTGTGGGCCCCCTGGAGCTCCTCTGACCTCAACTCCAACTCTATATATTTGTGTTCGGAGAGAAAAAAACAGAGAGAAAGATTCATCGTGTTTTACGATACAGAGCCACCGCCAAGCCCTAAACCCTCTCGGGAGGGCTGATCTGCAGTCCGTTCGGGGCTCCGGAGAGGGGAATCCGTCGCCATCGTCATCATCAACCATCCTCCATCACCAATTTGATGATGCTCACCGCCGTGCGTGAGTAATTCCATCGTAGGCTTGCTGGACAGTGATGGGTTGGATGAGATTTATCATGTAATTGAGTTAGTTTTGTTAGGGTTTGATCCCTAGTATCCACTATGTTCTGAGATTGATGTTGTTATGACTTTGCTATGCTTAATGCTTGTCACTAGGGCCTGAGTGCCATGATTTCAGATATGAACCTATTATGTTTTCATGAATATATGTGAGTTCTTGATCCTATCTTGCAAGTCTATAGTCACCTACTATGTGTTATGATCCGGCAACCCCGAAGTGACAATAATCGGGACCACTTCCGGTGATGACCATAGTTTGAGGAGTTCATGTATTCACTATGTGTTAATGCTTTGGTCCGGTACTCTATTAAAAGGAGGCCTTAATATCCCTTAGTTTCCGCTAGGACCCCGCTGCCACGGGAGGGTAGGACAAAAGATGTCATGCAAGTTCTTTTCCATAAGCACGTATGACTATATTCAGAATACATGCCTACATTACATTGATGAATTGGAGCTAGTTCTGTGTCACCCTAGGTTATGACTGTTACATGATGAACCGCATCTGGCATAATTCTCTATCACCGATCCATTGCCTATGAGCTTTCCATATATTGATCTTCGCTTATTTACTTTTCTGTTGCTATTGTTACAATCACTACAAAATACCAAAAACATTACTTTTGCTATTGTTACCACTACTATCATATTACTTTTCTACTAAATACTTTGCTGCAGATATTAAGTTTCCAGCTGTGGTTGAATTGACAACTCAGCTGCTAATACTTGAGAATATTCTTTGGCTCCCCTTGTGTCGAATCAATAAATTTAGGTTGAATACTCTACCCTCGAAAACTGTTGCGATCCCCTATACTTGTGGGTTATCACTGATCAATCAAAATGCAAGAGTGAAGCAGAAGATGATGACAAATTCATCAAAGCTTGTGAGAGTTACAATTTCAGTACAAAAGAAGCAACACAGTTCTACACCTATTTGTTGTCAGTTAAGACACCCTCTTCCTACTGCACAAACATCAGAAGTCTTGTGGATGTGAGCTCAGGTAAAATGAAGTTGGGACACATGAAGTCACATGATTCCCACGTAATGTTTACACAAATACTCCCAGTGGCCATCAGGAATCTGATGGACAAAGATATAATAAACACACTCATTGACCTCTGTGATTTCTTCAACCAACTATGGCAGAAAGTTGTAGATCCTGAAGAGTTGGATCATATGCAAGATGATATTGCAAGAATATTTTCCAACCTAGAGATATTTTTCCCACCGTCATCTTTGATGTCATGGTCCATCTCACTTTGCACCTTGTCGACGAGATAAAGTATTCTGGTCATGTGTTTCTTCGCAACATGCATCCCTTCGAGCGGTTCATGGGAATACTGAAGTGCTTTTGTCGGAACCAAAACCATCCAGAGGCAAGCATCCTACAAGGTTATACCGCGGAGGAGGTGGTTGAGTTTTGCACCAAATACATGAAACAAAGACCTATAGGTTTGCCCCTCTCTCGCCATGAGGGAAGGCTGAAAGGTAAGTTGGTCCTTGTTGGCACGCAAATGGCTGCACCCGGAGAATTGGCAGAGAAAGCCCATTTGACGGTACTGCTTAATAGCCCAGTTCTTAGCGCTTATGCCAAAGAACACTTGGCGGAGATACACCAAAGCTTCTTACCAATGGTGCCTTCATTATATGTGGAGATGAAGGAGCACACTAAGAACTATGTCGAATGGCTGAAGAATCATTTGGCACAAGGATCCATCGATGACATTGCTATATGGTTGTCACAAAAGCCATCACCTATGGTGTTGACGTACCAAGCATATGACATAAATGGATACACGTTCTACACTGAGGAACATGATCAAAAGACCTCATATCAGAACATCTTTGTTCGAATAGAATGCATGACTGTAAATGAAGCTGATAAAAGGGTATACTATGGAACCATCAAAGAGATTTGGGAGCTTGACTATGTGAAAGTTAAGGTGGCATTATTCAGGTGCACATGGATCCCTCTTGGTCAGGTAAGGATTGATGAGTACAGGAAGACCTGTGTTAACAAGACAACGATGGCATATCACGCGCACCCATTCATTCTTGCCAGCGATGCTACCCAGATTTTCTTTGTGGAAGACCCCTTGCATAAGAACTGCCATGTAGTGATGCATGGGAAGAGAAGGGTACTAGGTGTCGACGATGTTGCCGATGAGGACGAGTACGATGAATTTGATGAGTTACCAGCCAAGGGATCACGCACCTGTGTAATAGAGAAGCGTAAAATCATCATAAAACCCAAGTTCATTCGGGGTCAACGTAATGATCCCAGTTCCCCCATGTACATGGGAATTAAGCCGTAAGACTAGTCTTTATGCCTACCCTGCAACTTAATTCGTTCAATTTAGAACTGTCGTGTGTACTGAATTTGTGAGTTATGCCCGGTTTTCTGTTGATGTAAGAACCGTTAATATGTTGACCTTGATATGATGTCAGCTTAGGCAATGAATATGACCTATTTTTTGTTATTATTATTATTATATCATAGAGGTAGCACACTCAATTGATCTCACTACAGTATGTGTGAACAAAAATATGCAATCTGGTTTGCGAATAGCACACGGTTCATTGATGAAAGTCGTGTGCTGACCAAACCCCGCCCACGATCTGAGCCGTGATTTCTAATTGGCCAGAACCCAAACCCCACGGATCGTACGTCTGCACCGTTGGATGCTCCCAGATCGAACGGCGATCCTCATCCCTTTCGACAGCACATGCAGTTCCGGTTGTAATTTTATTTTTATGCACAAAATGCACGTTAATCTCAAAAAAAATGTCTTAAATATAGCTAAAGATACCTGAAATGCGCCAGAAAATCAAACCCGTGGTATAATGGCGATTGCGTATTGTGGAAATTTTTATGAGGCCAAATGATGAAGTCACCGGCCACAGGAGTTTGAATTGACATGTCTCCTTTTAGAAACCATGATCCTTCATGTGAGATGCTCCGGTTTGGAAGGAGCGTTCATCAAAACTTGTGCCAAACTTTACCAATTTTTTTCCACGGGGTCGTGAGAGCACGCCACGGGCACACATTGATTTTGATAAAGTTCAAACTCCATCTAAATTTCCTGTAATTAAAATACCAACTAGGCCTACGCCAGTGGCCGCACCTCGCGGCCGAAATGTTTGAAACTTCTCCCCGCTTCTCGAACAAACGGATGAAAACTCACAAAGCGACGCACAAATGATCTGTACACCTTCTTTGCTAGGCTGATAGTAAGGGGGTATCATAGCTAGTATCATGCATGCCAACTAGGCAATTTTGATGAGATGTCATAGAATTAAATGAAGAAAGAGAGGGTTAAGTATCATATCATAAAACCGTATCATAATAAATGCTATGCTACTATGTGTCATGCATGACAATAAACAAAGTACTACATATGATACTACTCTATGATACTATGCATTAGACTAGCCACAGTGGGAGTAACTTCAGCAGTAACATCGAGTCCAACTCAACAAATTTTCTTATGTGGCAATGAGTTAATGAGGAGAGAGGTAGTTTGAGTAACTTAGCTAGTTACTGCAACATCACATGTCCCAATGCAATATGAGTCTATAACCTAATAAATGAGGCTTTGCATGTTACCATACGTATGTTACTACCCACTATGAAAGGTAGTAACATAGTCTAGGGATAGGTGTATGTTACTCTCCATTGTGGCTAGTCTTAGAGCAAGTACAATAGAGTGACATAAGCAGGCTATAAGGAATAGAATAATATATATGTGCTTATTAGTTGGAGGAAAGAGAAGAGGAGAGAGAAGAGAAGCGGGCTCTTGGTTAGTAGAGCCAGCTGCAACATGAGACCCAAGACACTTTGTGAGGATGTAAGGTGGGCCAACTATTGATAAACTAGTACGTATTTAAAACTTATTATTGTACATGTCGGCTAAGAGGTTGGCTGTATATGACATGGCAACTTCTTATAGCCGACCGTTCGCTGTATTATTAACCATGCTCTTAGTGAGGTAGCTAGTATATCATAGACTAGCTAGTACCATACTTCCTCCTTTTCGGTTTACAGGGCTAAATTCGAAAATATCACCAACCAAGGTAGACGATGAGTGGTGGATTACTTTTTGTAGTTTGCAAAAACACCCAATTAATGCTTTTGCTTTCCTCAAAAAATTGTGTTTACCAATGTATTAATTGCAATACATGCATGCATGCATAAAGTACATGCATTGGTCAATTTTCTATTAATACTTGCATGCAATGATTTAATTCACCTTGGAATCTGAACATGTGATGGGGAACAACCAAATTGAGCCTTATCAAATGGAAAAACTAAAATTTTGAGATAAGCCTATAAACAGGAAAGGAGGGAGTATATATGCATGATACTAGTATATGATCGGTAATACCTCCGTAATGCATGCATGCATAGTATCATAAGTTAGTATCTTAGGTTGCCTTATTAATTGCCATGCATGACACAAAGTAGTACAACATTTAATATGATACGGTATCATGATACGATACCACACCCTCTCTTTCCTCATTTAACTGTGTGCCACATCATCCAAAAAGTCTAGTTAGCATGCATGATACCACTTGATACTCCCATATTACGACCAGCCTTAGGGTGGCCATAGCGGGGGTATCATAGCCGGTATCATGCACTCGGGAATAGCAAATATGATGATGTCACAAAGAAGCAGTAACATGGGTAGATACCGTAACATATATAATAAATGCTATACTACTTGCCATAAATACGATCATCTATGATATATACTACTCGATGATACTATATATGCACTATGAAGGTACGTACGTAGTATCATACACCAGTACCATATGCATGATACTATATATAGTATATGATACTCCCCACTATATAATGCTGGCCAAAGTGGTGGTATCATAGCCGATGATGTCATGCACTCGAAAATAGCAAGTATGCCGGTGTGGCAAAGAATTAAATATAGAGAGAGAGGGTTAGAGTAACATATAGGTAGATACCGTATTATGTTAAATGTGATGCTAATTATTTGTGTCATGCATGGCAATAAATATGATCTATGATACTATACTCTATCTATTATACTATGTGTTATAACTAATTAAAGGTAGTATCATACACTAGTATCGATCATATATATATGCATGATACTAGTATATGACTCTCCACTATGAGTAGCCTAAGTATATATATAGCCTAACTAAAACACCCACATGTAGTTGTAGTAGGGTTTTTGACTTTAATTAATTGTATGCACTAAAATGCAATGCAAGGTAAGTGTAAAGAATGACTTAAACATAGCAGACGACCTGAAATGGGCCAGGACGATGTAGCTAGTAACTGACGATTTGTAGTCGAAGTACCGCATCTCCTTTTGGAAACTACGATCCTTCTTGTGAGATGCTCCGGTATGGAAGGTGCGAGCACAAAAACTTTTGCCAAACTTTACCGAATTTTGTCCATGCGATCGTGAGAGCACGCGACAGTGACACAATGATTTTCGTTATTTTTCAGACTCTATATGCATTTCCTAAAATTAAAATACCAATAAGACATATGCCTCTGGCCGCACCCTGTGGCCGAATTGTTTGAAGTTTTTTCCTGTTTCTCGCACAATAAATGAAAATTCGCAAAGCGACACACAAATGATCTTGCCAACACGCACATGTAGTTACGACTATATATATATACACACATACAAATGAGATCTCTTTTTTTGCATATTCCAAGTTTGAGATTGCTAGCGAGGCTTGCCGCCTGGTAAAATGTGCTAGAAAATCAAACCATAGGGTACAATCGTGAATTCTTACCGTGGAAAAAAATTGGAGGCGAAATGATGAACTCATGTTTTCATTCAAACAAAAATATGATGTTAGGTAATGTAAATGTTTTCAAATAACACACAGTTCACTCACGAAAGCCGTGTGTCCACTAAACCATGGCTGATGCGCCCTCTCTGCCACGTGCCTGATCTGAGTCATGCGTTCTGATTGGCAAGAACCCAAACCCCATGGATCGTACGTCTACACCGTTGGATTCTCCTTGATCAAACGGCGATCATCATCCCTTTCAACAGCACATGTAAATGTTTTCAAATAGCCCCTCACAAAAAATGTTTTAAAATAGCACACTGTTCACTCACGAAAGTCGTCTGCCTACCAAACCGTGGCCGATGCCCCCCCTTTGCTGCACGCGCGATCTGAGTTGTGCGTTATGATTGGCCAGAACCCAAACCCCGCGGATTGTACGTCTACACCGTTGGATGCTCCCAGATCGAACGACAATCCTCATCCCTTTCGATAGGAAATGTCGTCCGGCTAGGAATTGATTTATATGCCAAAATGCACGGTAAATGCCAAAAAATGTCTTACATATAGCACACGAGACCTGAAATGCGCCAGCAAATCAAACCTATGGTAGAATTGTGATTGCTTTACGTGGAAAAAATTAGAGGAGAAACGATGAACTCACGTCTTCATTTCAAAATTAGTACGTCTTCATTTCAAACAAAATTAGTCTGTTTGTGCACACGTGTAACGCCCCGAGACCGATGTGCCAGGTGTCCTCCAGTTATTCGTTGTTGTTGCCTTGTCATTGCTTGCGTGTCATGCATTGCATATCATGTCATCATGTGTATTTCATTTGCATACATGTTCGTCTCATGCATCCGAGCATTTTCCCCGTTGTCTGTTTTGCTATCCAGCGCTCCTATGTCACCCGGTGTCCCTTTCTACCTCTTTTCGTGTACGGGTGTTAAACGTTCTCGGATTGGACCGAGACTTGTCATGCGGCCTTGCTTTACTACCGGTAGACCTCCTGTCAAGTTTCGTGCCATTTGGACTTCGTTTGATACTCCAACGGTTAACCGAGGAACCGAAAAGGCCTCGTGTGTGTTGCAGCCCAACACCCTTCCAAAGTGGCCCAAAACCCACCTAAACCTCCCCCATCATCTCAGTCGTTCGATCACGATCGCGTGGCCGAAAACCGCACCTCATTTGGACTCCCCTAACTCCCTCTACCTATATATAAGTGCTCCCCTCTCGAAATTCGCGGGCGAAACCCTAACCCCCGCTCCTCTCGCGCCGCCGGACATGTCCGCCCGCCGGCGGACGCGTCCACCCCAGCCGGCCACCACACTCCGGCCAATGAGAGCGTGCCACGTCAGTGCCGCCGCCTCCCGCGCCCAATCAGGGGCCGCCACCTGTTCGGATCCGGTGCCCACTTCGCCGTGGCCCGCGGAGCCCATCACGGGCCCGCGTGGGCCCAGATCTCGCTGCCGCCCGGCCCGCTCTGCCCCGTCGTGCACCGCCGCCGCCCTCGCTGTCCGGCCGCCGCCACCTTCCCGCGTGCTCGCCGCCGACCGCCGCCGCGCCGCCCTCCGCCATCGTCCCCGCCGCCTCGCTCGCGTCGCAGCGCAGAGCCGCCGCCACCACCCGCATCGTCTTCCCCGCGAGCTCGCCGCTCCGCCACGGGAGCTCATCGCCGGCCAGCTCCAGCCGCGGCTTGCTTCGCCGCCGGACCTCCGCTTCCTCGCCCTGGCCGGATCCGGCACCGGCCTCCCCGGATCCGCGCGCCCGCGCCGCCCTGCTCCACCATCCTGCTTCACCGTCATGGCCGCGACACAGTTCTGCTCCACTGTCCGGTCCACACGGTTCTGCCCGGTCCGCCCAGTTCGGCCGGTTCTTCCCTCGCTTCCGGTTTTCGCCGAACCAGCCCGATCCGCGATCCGGTTTTCCACCCTCAGACCCGAACAGGCCCACGGGCCGCAAGGTGAGCTCCAGCCCACTAAATCCCGCCCAGGCGTGTTATAGCTATCTAACGCTCATTTTCAGATCTGGAATTTTGGCTAAATCTGGTATTCCTGTTATTTTTATGCATCCTTCATCATGTCATAACTCTGCACCCGTGGCTCCATTTTGGACATGTAGCATATCAAAATGTTCGCCTCGATGAGTAAATTATTTCATCTCATTGCATCATTTTCATTTGAGTTCATCTTGATGCCCGAAATGTTGTTGGAAGAGGGCTATGTGAGGAATATTTCAGATCTGTTTCAGCAAATGGCATTTTGTCATTTTTGTCATGATTAATGTGTGCATGCTGTGATCCTGAGTTCTACATGTGTTTTGTTATATGACATGCCATCTTTACAGGGGTGTATGTCATGTATTTTTGTGATATTTGTGGTGACTAGCACAAACATGCAAAGTAGCGTAATCGTTGATGCTGATTTCAGGGACTTAGAATTTATCTAAGTCCTTGTCCTGTTTTTGTTTTTATGCCATATGTTCATGTTGTTTCCTAGTGATCCGTGCCTCTTTTGAGGATGATCGGTAAGGATGTTTTGTTAATATTGTGGTGCTCTATCCATCCATGTCTTTATTTGCATTTATGGAGCACCCTAGCTTGAGTCAATCGAGCTCTACTTTTGCTATAAAATGTTCCTGGCAGATTGTTGACATGTTTAGCGATTTTGCCGAGGATGTTGCTATTGATCCATGCATGCTATGTTGTTGTTCTTGCAATGTCTAGCTTCTATGACATGTCTACTTGATGGGTGTATGCTTAGTTTGTCATGCCATGCTCTGTAGTGAGTGCATCGAGCTCGTAAACATGCCTACTCGTTAACTATTTTGCATGCTCCAGTTTTTCACGAAGTCTGAATCTGTTTATGTTTTTGCTATGTTCACATGCTTGCAACTGTATTTTCTGATCCTTTTGGCTCATGGTCACTAAGGGACTTTTGTTAAGTTCTTTGAGTAGCTTCATGCCATGCCTTGCTTTGCCATGATATATTTCTGTAGCATATAGTTATCATGCTCTAAACATTGCTTCCTGATGATAAATTCCAGACTTGTGTTAATTTCACTAAATCTGTAACCTGTTATCGTTTGCACTTTTGACATACTTGTTTGAACCTGTTAATGGATGAATTAGCCGTAGCTCAGTGTTCATCTTTTGTCAAGCATCATGAGTGGATCCCTGCCATGTATTTTGTTGTCATGTTTGAGTGCTGTAGCATATTTATTTTGATGCATTTAGATGGCTACTTGCTGTTAATTGCAGACCGGTGCCATGTTTGTTTTGCTTGCCATTTCCAAACCGTGCATCCGATTCCGGTGATCTTTATATTGATTTTGACCGAAATCAACTCAACTTTCCAGTGGCACTCTTGGATTTCCATGTTGAGGCAAGGTTCAATCAATCCTTTCCAAATCATGCATATGCATCACATACCGCATCCCGCATATCATGCCATGTTCATGTGTTGGTTGTTTACTATGTTGTGTGCTTCTTTCCGGTGTTGCTTCTTCGGGTTGGTTCCGATAACGTCGCGTTTGTGAGGACCCGTTCGACTACGTCCGTTTGTCTTCTTCATAGACTCGTTCTTCTTCCTTGCGGGATTTCAGGCAAGATGACCATACCCTCGAAATCACTTCTATCTTTGCTTGCAAGATGCTCGCTCTTTTGCTATGCCTATGCTACGATACCTACCACTTGCTTATCATGCATCCCATATTGTGAAGCCAAGCCTCTAACCACCTTGTCCTAGCAAAACGTTGTTTGGCTATGTTACCGCTTGCTCAGCCCCTCTTATAGCGTTGTTAGTTGCAAGTGAAGATTGGAGTTTTGTTCCTTGTTGGAACATGGATATTTTGTTAGGATATCACAATATCTCTTATTTAATTAATGCATCTATATACTTGGTAAAGGGTGGAAGGCTCGTCCTTATGCCTAGTGTTTTGTCCCACTCTTGCCGCCCTAGTTTCCGTCATATCGGTGTTATGTTCCCAGATTTTGCGTTCCTTACATGGTTGGGTTATAATGGGAACCCCTTGACAGTTCGCCTTGAATAAAACTCCTCCAGCAATGCCCAACATTGGTTTTACCGTTCACCACCTAGCCTTTTCTTTCCCTTGGGTTCTGCAGACTCAAGGGTCATCTTTATTTAAACCCCCCCTGGGCCAGTGCTCCTCTGAGTGTTGGTCCAACCGAGTAGACTGCGGGGCCACCTCGGGGCAACTTGAGGGTTGGTTTTACTCGTAGGATGTCTCATCTGAGTGTGCCCTGAGAACGAGATATGTGCAGCTCCTATCGGGATTTGTTGGCACATTCGGGCGGTGTTGCTGGACTTGTTTTACCATTGTCGAGGATGTCTTGTAACCGGGATGCCGAGTCTGATCGGATTGTCTTGGGAGAAGGAATATCCGTCGTTGACCGTGAGAGCTTGTGATGGGCTAAGTTGGGACACCCCTGCAGGGATTTGAACTTTCGAAAGCTGTGCCTGTGGTTATGGGCAGATGGTAATTTGTTAATGTCCGGTTGTAGAAAACCTAAAGTTTATCTTAATTAAAATGTATCAATCGCGTGTGTAACCGTGATGGTCTCTTCTCGGCGGGGTCCGGGAAGTGAACACGGTGTTGGAGTTATGCTTGATGTAGGTTATTCTAGGATCACTTCTTGATCATAGTTTTATCGACCATGCCTTGCCTTCTCTTCTCGCTCTCATTTGTGTATGTTAACCACCATATATGCTAGTCGCTTGCTGCAGCTCCACCTCATACCTTTTACCCTTCCTATAAGCTTAAATAGTCTTGATCGCGAGGGTGTGAGATTGCTGAGTCCCCATGACTCACAGATACTTCCAAAACCAGCTTGCAGGTGCAGATGACGCAACCAAGCTCAAGGAGGAGCTCGATGAAGATCTTGTCCTTTGTGTCGTTTCGTTCTAGTTGATCAGTAGTGGAGCCCAGTTGGGGTCGATCGGGGATCTGTGTAGCATTTGGGGTAGTCTTCTTTTATTTTAGTTCCGTAGTCGGACCCTGATTGTATCTGGATGATGTAATGCTTTATTCATGTATTGTGTGAAGTGGCGATTGTAAGCTAACTATGTATCTCTTTCCCTTATGTATTACATGGGTTATTGTGAAGATTACCTCATTTGCGACATTGCTTTCAATGCGGTTATGCCTCTAAGTCGTGCTTCAACACGTGGGAGATATAGCCGCTTCGAGGGCGTTACAAGTTGGTAATAAGAGCCTTCCCCGACTTTAGGAGCCCCCTGCTTGATCGAATCGTTGGCATTGTTGAGTCTAGAAAAATGTTTTGAGTCATTTAGGAAATTATATATCGGAGAGTTAGGAATTATTTTTACTCCCTAGTCCCTTCGTCGCTCTGGTGAGGCATCCTGACGTAGAGTTTTGACTCTTCTCTTCTCAAATTTCACTAAAAAAATTTAGGATCACGCGGGTATCTTGGAATGGTTCCGATCGATTTGTGACGAGAACATTGTTCTTGGTGCCTCCTGTCATTTAGGGGTTGTGGCAGTGTCCCGGGGAGTTGAGCTCCGAGGTGTTGTCGTCACAATTTTATCGTTGCAATTCTGGAATACCTGAGTTTAGTTTCGCCGACATCGAAAATCTCTTTTATGCAGTTGTTGGTGAGATAACCTCAACGCCACCCAGTACTGGGGCGGGAGTTCGGGAGTATTGCCATAACTCGTATAACGGATGCTTTTCGAAGGTTGAGGTAAACGATTTCTGAAGGTTTCTTGGTTATGTGTTGAAGGATGGATACAGCTGGATGTAGGATTTGCTAGTTTGGGTGAGATATTATGCTTCCCCTGTATCCCCAACACCTGATTGCATAACCGGGAAAATTTCGGGAGTTTATAAGTGGGAATTCAAGTAGCTCCTAGGATATCTTTCCGACAGATGTATGATACGAAATTGGGGTTCGACGTCTAGTGGTCCGCCTATCCATGGACGGTTTTACAGTGGTCTCGTTGCGTCTTAAAGAGTCCTTGGCTATGCCGACTCGGGGACGCTTCGTATGTCATGTGCACTGCCTTGTACATGATGGTGTTATACGATCGAGCCCGTGTAGGCCCCACCACGAAAACTTCGGACGAAATCTCTATCATATGTTTGTTCCGGCTTATTCTGCAAGCCAATGCTTCATTTTGTTTTGAGTTGTGGTATTCGAGTTGCTTCGAAGTCAAATGTTGATTCCATACCTTGCCTAAGCGGTGTTCTCATGTTCTTATGTGATACTAATCCTTCTCGGTTATCGAGTTTGTCATGTCAATCCTTGTCAACTGGTGTGCTTCAATTCAAGTGGATCCGATCATTCCTACATTCGTGAGATCAATTATCAATTCTTTCCAACGGTGTTTGTTTTCATTCGTCCCAAGCTGCCTTTGTTTTCCCGCCCTCCCACCCTTTTTCTTCGAGGACTCGAATTTATTAATCAAGTATCCATTTTATTGATGTGAAGTCTCTCCATTCTTTTCAATCAATATCCTTATCCGGTGATTCTCATGAAGATTCTAACGGAGCTTCAAGTTCGTCACTCTTCACTCGTTGTCTTCTCCGATGGAACCAATTCAAGCTTGCTTGATCATATCCTTTCCTCGTTTCATATGTTTTCCCATGCCGTTGCACCTCTTTATCATTCACTTCTCACTATTCATTTGATCCGGAGTGCTGAAGATTCCTCAGAAGATTCGTTTCCATTCTCAATCCGTTCAAGATATTTTGAGGTTGTTATCTCATTCAAGCCATTTAATTCAACCGGTGCATTCTCCTTTTCAAGTAATCATTTAAACGATGTTTCTTTTGAGTGGGCCCTAACCCATAGGTCTTTTCGCAGGATCTTACCTGACTCTTCTAATCTTCCTGGAGTTACTCTCAAATTATTTTCCAAATTTGACGTAAGTATGATTTATCATCAGTCAAATGCCTTTCCCCAAGATCTTTCAATTCTTTTCATCGTCGGTTCAACCTTTCTAATATTCATTATCCCAGAGTATCTCAACAATTCATGGTGGTGTTTCTCATCGTCATTCTCTATATTTCAAGACCGAAGAAGATTTTTCTCTCAATATTGCTCCATTCTCTTCAAGATTCGTGATTCTAGCTTGTTCCACCCTCTCATAATTATTTTCGATTGTGGGAATTCTTTTCACCTATACGGAGCAATTCAAGATTCTATTCAGTTTGATTATCCGGAGCCCATCAGCTAAGATTTATTCATTCCAGCTTTCAGCTCTCGTTCTCCAAATCTGACTGGTGCTTCATTCAAGTTTGCTCTAATCAGCTCGTGATCTTTTCGTTCACTGGTATCAAATCCCCTCAAGCATCTTCATTCTTGTGCTAATTCTTCTCGGTGTATCAATATCTTTTCCTTGGTCATTTTAATTCTTACGGTGGTTCGTGCAAGAGTTCTCGTCATTCGTTATCATATCAACTCTTTCGTTCTTTTCAATCCTACCGGTGGATCATTGAAGACCTTCCCAAGCTTGCGCTATATCTCGCTTAATCCTTTCTACGGGAATAAGTAGTATGCCAAATCCATTGTTTGTCATCAATCTAAATTGGTGAAGGATGAGCATAACATAATTCTTATTCTTGATTCACCCAAAGGTTTGATTCCTTATTCCGGAGGTTCATCAAATTCTCGGTTTCATTTGCTTCATCTTTCTTTTCCGGAGTTCCAAGCTTTTGCGCATTATACCATCATGAAGATTCATCTAATCATTGCAAGGATTCACCTTGTGTTTTCAACTTCTCTTTTCCTTTTGGTTGATCATTCCTTTCGTTTACCGGAGTTTCTTCATGGAGGTTCTACATGATAGTTCATCAAGGATTTAATTCCTTCTTGAAGTGTTCATCAAGATTTTTTTCAGAGGAGCTCAAGTATTCTTCTTCGTGCAATCCGGAGTGCAATTCCTTCTACCATAGCTTTTCAGGTGGTGTTATGCCATTCTTGATAATTTGAGTTCATGGTTCATGATCCACATGCTGTTAAGAATGAAGTATTTTAAATCCATCAATCTCGTCATTGGAGTTTTTCTTGGGTTATATTCCACCTAAAACCTTCCCTAAGGATTATTTCTATTTATGGTGCTTATAAAGGACCCAAGTTCTTCATTTATCCTCCCGATGATATAGTTTCTCGTCTCCTTGTTCTTACCAATCAAATCTATTCCGTGAGTGGCAAGTTGTCACCTCATAATTTTGAGATGTCTTCTATAAGTCCATATCAAGCTTATCCTTTCATTGTTGGTTTTCCAACAACTCCGTTCAACCCTTCTCCTTATGATGCCTTTGCAAACTCATTGGAGGTAGAAGATGTTGTTTCCTTCCCCGTTCCTTTAATTCCATTCTTTCATTTCTCCCGGAGGCATTGTGATGTTGCTCTCTTCAACCCATCTTCTTGTTTTGACAGGATCGTGTTTTTTTCGTGCTTATCCACTTAACCGGAGTGTGTGCCCGCTGCTCAAGTTCTTTCATTTTATCAAGCCTTGCATATTTTTCCAACCGGAGTGCTGTTCGAATTTGTTCTTCCTTGTTTCCTCTTTTCTAACGGAATGTTTTTAACTTCGTTCATCTCCGTTGTATTCTTTTCTCGAAATGGCTTAACCTTTTCAAGGTTCTTTGGTTTCACTCGTTTGTCAAAGGAGCAACTTAGTTTTACCTCCTCTCTTTCTCTTTCGTTGTTCCTCTGGTGCCATTCTAGATCTCGGGACGAGATCCCCTCGTAGTGGTGGAGTGTTGTAACGCCCCGAGACCGATGTGCTAGGTGTCCTCCAGTTATTCGATGTTGTTGCCTTGTCATTGCTTGCGTGTCATGCATTGCATATCATGTCATCATGTGCATTTCATTTGCATACATGTTCGTCTCATGCATCTGAGCATTTTCCCCGTTGTCCGTTTTGCTATCCGGCGATCCTATGTCACCCGGTGTCCCTTTCTACCTCTTTTCGTGTGCGGGTGTTAAACGTTCTCAGATTGGACCGAGACTTGTCATGCGGCCTTGGTTTACTACCGGTAGACCGCCTGTCAAGTTTCGTGCCATTTGGACTTCGTTTGATACTCCAACGGTTAACCGAGGGACCGAAAAGGCCTCGTGTGTGTTGCAGCCCAACACCCTTCCAAACTGGCCCAAAACCCACCTAAACCTCCTCCATCATCTCGGTCGTTCGATCATGATCATGTGGCCGAAAACCGCACCTCATTTGGACTCCCCTAGCTCCCTCTACCTATATATAAGTGCTCCCATCCCGAAATTCACGGGCGAAACCCTAACCCCCGCTCCTCTCGCGCCGCCGGACATGTCCGCCCGCCGGCGGACGCGTCCACCCCAGCCGGCCACCTCACTCCGGCCAATGAGAGTGTGCCACATCAGCACCGCCGCCTCCCGCGCCCAATCAGGGGCCGCCACCTGTCCGGATCCGGTGCCCACTTCGCCGCAGCCCGCGGAGCCCATCACGGGCCCGCGCGGGCCCAGATCTCGCCGTCGCCCGGCCCGCCGTGCGCCGCCGCCGCCCTCGCCGTCCGGCCGCCGGCACCT